>NC_142692.1:24953020-25270692 GCF_029641045.1 Salvia hispanica
TAGCAGAGATGAGAAGGATACCATACGCTTCGGCACTTGGTAGTCAAATCCGGGCCAAGGACATTGGACTGCAGTAAAGAACATACTCAAGTACCTTAAACGGACTAAGGACTATGTTCTAGTTTACAAAGAAGGCGAGCTATGTCCTTTGGGATATACTGATTTAGACTTTCAAGCTGATCAGGACTCGAGAAAATCTACTTCTGGTTATGTGTTTACCTTAGGAGGTGGAGCCGTAATTTGGAAGAGTGTAAAGCAGAAATGCATTGCAGACTCTACCATGGAAGCCGAATATGTGGCCGCTTTGGAGGCTGCAAAGGAGGCTGTATGGCTCAAGAACTTTCTTATGGACTTAGGTGTGGTTACGAATCTGCCCAAGAGCATCACCATTTATTGTGATAATTCTGGTGCTGTGGCAAATTCGAAGGAACCAAGAGCTCACAAAGCGAGCAAACACATTGAGAGGAAGTACATAAAATCAGAGATATAGTGCAGAGAGGAGACATACAAGTAGTCAAGATCCTTTTACTAAGGCATTGGCGGTCAAACCGTTCGAGCGCCACGTAGAAGGAATGGGAGTTCGACTCGCTCGAGACCTCAAATCGCTTTCAGTATAAGTGGGAGAATTAGACGTAGTGCACATTTTTTTTGTATACTCGAAAGCTGTTTGAGTATAAGTGGGAGATTATTAGAGTTTGTATACTAGAAATCACCTTTCGAGTGATTGCATACTGTTAAAACTCTTATTTTATTTTCCAAATGAATAAACAGATTATTTTTGTCATAATGTTGTTATGTTTTACATTTAATGGATGTTTATTGCATATTTAAATGTATAAGTAACTTAACAAAGTCTAAGTCTTTGTTTTAATAGACCGGTTGTGGGCGTCATTCACTTTAAGGTAATACTGTCAGTTCTAAACAAAGAAAAAGAATAATTTCACAACCTAGATAGGCTTAGACTACCTATCGTGAAGGGTTGCAATGTCAGTACGATTATTTCTAAGTCTTACTGAAATAAGATGCCGTTGGTGTGGTATAGCACTGAATGGATCTAACAACGAGACAGTCTTTATGCTATCTACTGAAAGACGAGGTCTCGTAAATTATTTCTCAATCAATGTACGTTAGCATTGAGCATACGGTATTGATTATGCACTACTTTGACTTACCAAATGGTGCGGGTTTTTCGCAACCCAATAAGCCTGGTATATTGGGTAGTGGTGATTAATATCGAGCGGTGCTAGGATTGCTATTATGTTGAATCGTGCTCGAGGTGAGTCTTGTTTGATAACATCCTCAAGAGAAGCTTGAAATAAGGTTTTATTATTCGGAACCTAGCTAGTTGGAGTTTAATTACTGAAAGGGGAGACCGGGTATGGTAGGTAAACACGCTGTGCGCACAGAAAGAATATAACAGGTTCCATTGGTCCAGCAAATCCACTAGATCACGCGGTCTAGGAACTCGTTGGTCGTCGGACACACAGAGCACTCTTTCAAAAACCCTCAACCACTTTACTAAACCTAGCATAGGGAAGTAGGGATCGATCCCACAGAGATGGATGCGTAATAATCATGTTCAAGGATTTGGACTTATTTTTGGGGTTGGCTGCTGCCACGCATTTTTCTTGGGTTGAGGAAAATAAACTTAACTTGGGAATTTAAACTGCTACGCTAACAGCTAGACCTAGGCGAAACAGCAAAAGCATGCACGAAAATTAACCGAACAATCACTAGATCTAAGAAACTACTCTAATTACCTAGACCTGGGAAACAAACTGACTGTGGGGACCATGACTGAAAAAGCAGAGTACGGACGAAAAGCTGGAAAAACAACTAACTCTGGTACTAACTAACAGCGACATCATCTTCTTCAACCAATTTGCGTAAAAACTCAGAAGAAAAACAACATGAACGAAATCAGAACAGAGCAAACTGAATCTAAACCATTTTAAAGAGTAATAACAAAGAACTAAACAGATCTACAAATGCTAGACGAAGCAAAACAGAAAGCAAGCGGAATACTCAAAATCCATTCACAACTCAACCTCCTCACTTCGGATCCAAACTCAGACGCTAAATCCACTCCGGATCCAAGCATCCGACACAAACTCCAACTCAAAGAAACATTTCATAACTTCAGATTTAAACAACAACCTCCAATCAATCAACAAACCACAGATCTATCACCAAATTCCCAGATCAAGTACCACAACAGCAAAAACAGAGATCGACATATAACTTGTCAAAATAAACTCTCAACAGCAGGATCTACGTAAATCAACTTGAAAAATCACAGATAAACGCAAACTAACAGAAGTGAATAGATAATCAGTAGCATCAACAACCGCATCGACTCCCAAAAGTGAAGTTCGACCGTAAAAGTGCAAAACAAACTGAAAATTAAAGAGATTGTATCTTCGCCCTCACGCGGACGGTGTTGCGACTGAAATTTCTGAAAAAAAACCCCTTCGGAACCGAAACTACCCCGGATCTCCCATTCCCAAGTGTGTGTTGTGTGTGTGAGCTAAGAGGGAGCGAAAAAGAGTGATAATTTGTGTGTTGCATGCTCTTCTATTTATAGGCGTTGGAGTGGGGCCCAACGAGGTATAGATAGACTTTGTTGCCCTCAGCTAATGACTCCCTCCTTCACGCCTTCTTTTTCCTTAGATTCTGCTCATTTTTACTTCATTCCTTCGCTAGATTGTTTCCTTCAACACCTCCTTGATCTAGCGATTCTGTCACACACCTGGCTTATAAACCGTGTTAGACCCAGCAAAATGTAACGCGTTTCACCATATAACCGATGCATGAAATTAGCCTTATCAAACTGCTCACACTTAAACCATACTTGTCCTCAAGTATAAAGACAAGAAAACAAGAATAAGGCGAATTTCAAGCAAGGTTATCCCCTGACCGACTCTTTAGACTCTAGACAGACTCCTAGACCTAGACACAATAAAAAAAACATACAAACACATAAACACATAAACACATATGCATGAGCTAGCTTCAACTTTTAGGCAACCATCCCCACAAGATTAAGGTCAATCCAACAGGCTGCACTCCTCCAAATAGGCCCTTTCCCTTCCTCTACCTAGCCAATCTGTCAGCTCGTCAAGATAGCCTTTTACTTACCCAATTGTTGGATTCACTCGATCACTCATTCCTCACCAGGGATGTTAGGATCGATTCTCTCTTAAGTTATTGCCACACCACTGAAGCGTCGGGTTATGAGAGTTTCTCCTTTTCCTGGGTCAGGCTATTATTGTTCCTGCCCTTTAGAAAACTCCCCCTGGACTTCGTCCAGCTTATTCCTCCTTATATATTTTTATTTTTATTTTCTCTTCCCTTTTTTTCCATTTTTTTTTCTTTGGACTTTGTCCAGCTTATTCCTCCATTTCCCCCTCTCTTCTGGACTTCGTCCAGCTTATAACACCTTACCCTGGACTTCGTCCAGCTTATACCTTCATAACCCAATTTCCCTATTTTTTTTTCTCCTTCACAACTCTTCTCCCTAAGCATTCAGTGGCGGCCCTTAAACATGTGTTAGCTCAAAGTTATTTAAGGCTTATAACTCGCTATTATAGTAGGGCTTCACAACTAAGTAAGTAAAGGCATCCTCCATCGTTCTCGCTTCACTCAGATTGACTTGGTTTATTAAAGGAAAAAGCTTCTAAGTTGAAACGCCTCCTATTTTCAATTACTTTCACTAAGGGGATCATGCCGTATTATATTCACTGCTTCATGCGACACAACAAATCTTAGACCTAAAGACTCTTAACATGCAGACAAATTCATGCATTGACTCCTCTCCCCCTCCCACTTCACTCAAGCTTGTCCCCAAGCCATCGTTGTGAAGGGGGGAAACAGAGAAATCAATGCAGCACCAACAACAATTCATATAAAAACAAAAACTTCTCACACTTAGTCCAAGCATTGGGCTAAGTGGGAGGGGAACACAACAAAACAGAAAATACAAACTTCTCACACTTAGACCACGCAGTGGGCTAAGTGGGAGAAGACATAGAAAAATACAAAACACAAATAGTCAACAAAAATAAACACAGATAACTGAAAGTGAGAAAAGTAAAAGTTACTTGGTCATGGGGTGGTGATTCACTTCTGGGGCTGGCTCCCTCGAGAGCCAGACTGGGGTGGGATTCCGGGTCGGGTCACTTTCACTTTCTTCTTTGCTGGCTGCTCCAGCTCTTCCTCTTCCTGTTCTGGCTGGTCGGGTCTGGCTTCTTCACTAGAGACTTTGATTTAGGTGGGGCTGGAACTTGTTTGGGAACGGGTGGGGAGATCAACTGCTTGAGCGATTGCTGCGATCGCTTGACGGAGGGACTGCTCTGGATGGGCTGCTTGACCTCACTGCTGGACCCAGGAGTTACCTTCGACTGGGTCAAGGGGAGTGTCTGTTGCAACCACTTCAACATCTTCATTGAAAGTTCCACCGCTTCCGTCATTCGCTCATTTTGTTTGGCGCACTTCACCGCCAAATCTGCAATGTTGCCCCTCAGGGTCTTCACTTCCTCCCGATTCCTGTTCAATTCCTTTCTGATCCCACCAAGTTCCTTTATCATTTCCTTCCTCATCAACTGCATCTCCTTCCTCACATCCTGGACTTCCTTACGTAGCTCTTCAACCTCTTCACTTGGCATGGCTTCCTCGGCTTCCTCAGGCTCTGCTTTTACCTTGTCTAACGAGTAGAAGAGGGTCTTGGCGCCATGAGTTTGCAGCAACCCCTTGTTGAAAAAATAATCAACACTGAACACCTCCGGGGGGTCGCACATGACTACCAAAGGAGCGGCCTTGGCAATCTTCATTTCTATGTTTCGTTGGAGGTAGGCGCCGAGGAGGTGGCAGGTATACATATGACGCGCAGGGTTGCTCGTCATTTGGTGGCATGCCTGAGCCAGCCAATAACCTAGGTGCACCTTCACGCCTTTCGCCATGCACCATGTGAAGTAAAGGTCGGTAGTTGTAAGAGATGAATTAGCGGTTCCCATCAAGTTGTAGCTGATAAACGTCTGAGCAAAGCGGAGGATCCGGTCTTCGATGTGGGAGGCTTTGGAGTAGCTGGACTTGAACGTTCCCTCCTTGGGGTGAGTGATCAGTTCCCATGCCGTTTGAACCTTGAAACCCGGCGTGTTCTTCGACAAACCGATCATCCTTTCATTCCATGCCCCCTCCTCATCCTCAGCTTGGGTAAACAATCCCATTCGCAGAGACCATTCCCGGATGCTCATCTCATATTCATCATTAAAAAGCCTGAACGTTATTGAATCCGCGTCAAGGTCAGTGGTGTTTTTTAATCGAAAGGTGGAGAAAAACTCCCTTGCTAGATCCACCGGCACCCTCTCCTGGCTGTGCTGTAGTAACCACTCAAATCCTATCGAATAGATATAAGCGCGGAATTCCTTGTCACATGCAATCATTTTAAGCTCCCTTGAGCTGTACTGCTTCCCAGAGTTGGCCATCTTCCCGGCGCTACATCTTTCCTTGTACACTGCGGTCCTCTTCTGATCGTCGAACTGCCTCATCTCCTCTAGCAGCTCTTTAGTCAACTAGACCTCTGGATGTCCTCGAATAGGCTCTTCTTCAGCTTCTTCAGATTCATAGTCGGGCTCAGGGATAGGCTCGTCTTGTTCCTCGACAGAGGGATCCTCGGTCATAGGGGAAAGGGTCTCCTCGACCTCCTTGACGGAGGGAGCTTTCCTTGACCGAGTAGATGAGGTCGCCGCCGCCTTCCCTTTTCTCGCCCTTTCCTTGGCCAGGCGGTGTTCCTCTGCCTCCGCAGCATCAGGAACTAAGTCATCGACTTCATCGAGGAGACTCCTCCTGGTGCGCCTCCTTTCTGCCCTCTTGTCTATCTTGGGTTCATCTTCCTCCTGGTCACCCACCAGGTCCACAATCAAATTCAGCTCTCCCTCGGGCTCTGGTACTCCAGTCGCAAGTAGATCTGCTTCTTCCAACAACTTTTCCGGGGTTTCCCCCTCATGTTCCACTATCGGGGTCGCCCCCTCAACATAAATGGGGTTCTCCCCCCAGACACCACTTGGGGTCGCCCCCTCTTCCATGAGTTCAGGGGTCGCACCCCTGAATTCAGTTGGGGTCTCATCCCCAGTTTCCATAGGGGTTTCCCCCTCAGCAACATCCTTCACAATAGGGGTTTCCCCCTCAATCGTACTGTTCACAATAGGGGTTTCCCCCTCCACAACTTCATCTAAAACAGGGGTTTCCCCCTCACCAACTTCCTTACCTTCAAAATTAGGGTTCTCGTCGCCTTGCTTTTCTGTCTCCACCATTGTCCCGCCGTTCGTCGGTCCATCACCCCCTGGCCGTTCGTGTACCGCCTCCTCTTTCTCCGTCTCCTGTGAAGCGGTTTCTGCATGTTGAGATCCAGAATCTTGCGGCCTTTCTTCACGAAGATTCGCCAGTTCTACAGCCGAGTCTGCCAGAATCGTCAGTGGTGGTATGACCGGCGCGGACGTCATTAGGCTAGCGGAGAACAGGGCATATACTTCTTTTGTTTTCTCGATGCTCCCCAATTTCTGCGTCAATTCTGCCAACAGGGTTGGGTCGTACACGGTCTGCTGCGAACTTCCAGTGAGTTTGGTTGACTCCATCACTGCAGATCTGAAATTAGATAAAAACTGGGTCGAATTTTGGTTAGGGTTTGTATTTTAGAGAGAGAACGAAAGTAGAGAGAAGGGAGAGTAAATCAGATTTTCGTCGATTCGGGATTATTGGAGAGAGAGAAGCGACGGTTGCTTTTCTGATGAAAGGATGGTGCAGTTGCAGGCATGATGTAAGCAACCGTATAACTCCCATAATTATCGGCAGATTTTGAAATTCAAATTATCTCCGTCCCTATTTGACCTCTTCCTCCAAGCCTTCCTTGACTTCTTCCTTCATGCTTTCCTTAACTTCTTCCTTCAGATTCTTCTCTAGCTGATTCCCTTGATCATGATCCTATACTTATATAATAAAAAAAATTGAAGGTTCCAGACTCCCAGGTCAAGGTTAGAGTATAAAGTATCGGTTTCCTTCGGAGTCTGGTGCTTTGAAAATATTTTTGGATTTTCTTTAGTTTGAAAAATAATTAAACTATTTACACACTTCTTTAGAGTATTCCCGAGATTCCCTGGTTCAGTTCGTATTTTCAAAATTGTTAACCTACTGCTTGACCCAGGAATTCATCGAGAATACCTCCTCGTCCGTCTAGGAGATAGTAGGGAGTGCGTGTAGTGGAACTTCATCCACCACACACAACTCGGAATTATCCCTATAGACTTTCACTCTATGACCATTGACAAGGAAAGGGACAGAGTTAGAAGCACTTCCCTGGATCTCCACTGCTCCGTTTGCACGGATGCCGGCGATTGTATATGGGCCGATCCATTTAGACTTCAATTTCCCTGGCATTAGCTTGAGTCGCGATTGGAAAAGGAGCACCTTCTGCCCCACATGAAGTTCCTTGACCCAGAGATTCTTATCATGCCATAACTTCGTCCTTTCTTTGTACCACATGGCAGACTCAAATGACTCAGCCGAAGTTCCTCCAATTCTTGCAATTGTAACTTCCTCTCTTCTTCGCAAGCTATCGGCTTCATGTTCAACTCTTTCACTGCCCAGTACGCCTTGTGCTCAATACCAACAGGTAAGTGACACATCTTGCCAAACACAAGCCTGTAAGGCGACATTCCAATAGGCGTTTTAAAAGCAGTTCTTTAGGCCCACAATGCGTCTCCGAGCCTCTTGCTCCAGTCCTTCCTTGACGGATTAACTGTTTTCTCCAATATCTCCTTGATCTCGCGATTAGAAATCTTTGCTTGGCCATTAGACTGGGGATGGTACGGAGTCGACACTCTATGGTGAACACCATATTTCTTCATCAGAGCCTCGATGGTGCGATTACAGAAATGAGTTCCTTGATCTGAGACGATGGCCCAGGGAACTCCATATCTGTTGAAAATATTGGCCTTCAAAATTTTTGCCATCTCCTTCGATTCGCATGTTGTGGTGGCCTTAGCTTCTATCCACTTGGACATATAGTCTACTGCAACCAATATATACGTGTTCCCACAAGATGATGGGAACGGTCCCATAAAGTCCATTCCCCACACATCAAAAATTTCACACACGATCACCGGGACCTGAGGCATCTCGTCCCTCCTTGAAATTCCCCCCGTCTGTTGGCACCTCTAGCAACATTGGCAGAACACAAAGGCATCCCTATTTAGCGTCGGCCAATAAAAACCGTTGTCCAAAACTTTCCTCGCTGTCTTCCTTGGTCCAAAGTGTCCTCCACATGCCAAAGTGTGGCAATGAATTAACACATCTTTTTGTTCCCATTCGGGAATGCAGCGTCTAATCACTTGATCTGAGCACATTTTCCACAGGTAAGGGTCGTCCCAAAAGTAATATTTGGCTTCGCTTTTAATTTTCATCCTCTGGGCCCGGGAAACTTCATCTGAACTTGGCACTTCTCCCGTGACCAAGTAGTTGGCTAAGTCAGCAAACCACGGTTCTGTGTTCAGTGTGCGCTTCCCTTTATCCGATTCCCCTAGACCGGTTAAAGCTAAAACCGCTTCCCAGTTGAGTGGTCTAGGAAATTTCTCAAGAAAGTACAAATGCTCCTCGGGAAAGGCATCAGGTATGGCCTCTTCTGTTTCCCCTTGATATATTCTGCTCAAGTGATCAGCTACTCTATTCTCCGTTCCTCTTTTGTCTCTTACTTCCCAATCAAACTCCTGCAAGAGTAACACCCAACAGATTAATCTCGACTTAGACTCCTTCTTAGCCAGTAAGTACTTTACTATCGTGTGATCCGTGAAGACTATAACCCTTGACCCAAGGAGGTAGGGTCGGAATTTTTCAAACGAGTATACGACAGCCAACCTTTCCTTCTCCGTGGTGTCATAATTCTTCTGAGCCTGATTCAGCGTTTTGGAAGCATAGAAGATCACATAGCTTTTTCCATCAATTTTCTGCCCTATGACAGCTTCCACAGCAAAATCACTCGCGTCACACATTATCTCGAAAAGATGGTTCCAGTCTGGCGCCCTGATAATTGGTGCTGACACTAACCTGTCCTTAAGCAACTGAAATGCCTTTTTGCATCCTTCGTCAAAGACGAATTCCACATCAATGTGTAACAGACGAGTGAGTGGTTGTGCGATTTTTGCGAAATCCTTGATAAACCTCCTATAAAACCCTGCATGACCTAGGAAGCCTCTCACCTCTTTTTGGTTCGTAGGGTATGGTAACTTTGATATCACATCTACCTTTGCTTTGTCCACTTGTATCCCTCTCTCCGAAACCACGTGACCCAGGACAATGCCTTCAGTCGCCATGAAATGGCATTTCTCCAAATTTAATACTAAATGCTTCTCTTGGCATCTCTGTAACACTAGATCAAAGCTGGGTAAACAAGTATCAAATGAGTTCCCATATACGGTGAAATCGTCCATGAATATCTCAATGCATACTTCCAGCAAATCCGAAAAAATGCTCATCATACACCGCTGGAAGGTTCCCGGTGCATTACACAATCCAAACGGCATTCTTCGGTATACATAGGTACCAAAGGGGCACGTGAACGTGGTTTTCCCTTGGTCCTCTGGATTAACGTAAATTTGGAAGTAACCACTGTATCCATCAAGGAAACAAAAGTACTGCTTGCCAGCCAGTCTTTCTAGCATCTGATCAATGAAAGGTAGATGGAAATGATCCTTCTTTGTGGCTTCGTTCAACTTCCTGTAGTCGATGCACATCCTCCACCCTGTCACTAGTCTGGTGGGCACCAGCTCATTCTTTTCATTCTTAACAACCTGTATTCCAGATTTTTTTGGCACCATATGGACAGGACTGACCCACTCACTGTCCGGAATGGAGTAGATGATCCCTAGGGCAAGCAATTTTAACACTTCCTTTAGGACCTCCTCTCGCATGTTCAGATTCAGTTTCCGTTGTGCATCTCGATGAGCCTTTGCACCTTCTTCTAGCCGAATGTGGTGCATACAAAGATCCGGACTTATTCCTACCAAATCCGAAAGAGTCCACCCTATTGCTTTCTTGTTTCTTTTGATGACTTCCAATAACCCCTTCTCTTGCTCCTTGGTCAGGTTACTGTTGACTATTACCGGAAATGTCCCATTCTCCTCCAAGTAAGCGTACTTGAGGCCTGGTGGAAGCGTCTTCAGCTCCTTCTTTGTTCCATTCATCTCCTGGGGCAAGGGATTTTTTTCCGCAATTTTTGGCAATGCCTCATTCTCAGACCCAGGAGATTTCTCCAGACTAGCCACGTGAGCCGATCCCTTAGATTTGGCTGACTCAGGTCTTCTACAAAACTCCATGATGGCCTCTGTGAGTTCCTCATCTGTCAATCCTGTTGTGTTCATCCTACAATTGAATGGCTCAACTCCGAGTTACCAATTTGTCCCTGCATTAATTCCGTCTCAAGATATTCTTGGACCACGGGGTTAATTACATCAATAGCATAGAGGTTCTCAACATCTAAAGGCCTTTTCATCCCCTCGTCTATGCTAAAAGTATATTTTTCCCCATTATAATCCAAGCAAATCGTTCCATCGAAGACATCGATAATGGTCTTAGCGGTACGCAAAAATGGTTTCCCTAAAAGTACACCACTAGACTCAGCAGACTCATTATCATTCATCTTGATCACATAAAAATCAGCAGGATATAGAAAATCATGCACCTTGACTATAACATTTTCCAACACACCTTCAGGACAAATGCAAGTTCTATCTGCTAACTGGAACACTACCTTGGTAGCAACCATCCTTACTCCAGTCAATTTCTTATAGATCGAAAGCGGTAAAACATTAATGGACGCCCCTAGATCACACATAGCATGCTCGACCTTGATGTCCCCTAGAGAGATGGGTAATGTGAACATACTTGGGTTAGTGCATTTTGAAGGCATCCTCTTCTTTTGTATCACAGCAGACACATTCTACCCGATCACAATTTTTCCGTCTGGCTTGGTCTTCCCTGCAATGAATTCTTTGATGAACTTGCTGAAAGCAGACATTTTTAGGGCTTGCAAGAATGGCAGGTTGATTTCCAACTTGCTAAAAATCTCCATGAGATCCTCTGCATCATCCTTTTTTTTCTTTGCATCCCCTCGGTATGGAAATGGCTTTGGTCGCTTTACTGCATTAGTGAAAGTCCCAGCCTGGGTTTCATCAGCTCCCCTGTTTCCTTCCTTGCTCACTTCTTCAGGTTCTGGGTCTAGGAAGAATGGGTCTCTTGGTCGAGGTAGGGATCCCCCTAAATCTCCCTTCTAGAGGTCATCCTGAACAAGGATTTCCCTGGGTCTAGAGCTATCTTCTTGATGCATCTGACTCTTTTTTCCTTCACTAGCCTGCATAGGCACCTCCTCGTCAATTTCTAGCATCGGTCCTTCATAACCCCACCCAGATCTCAAGGTGATTTGACTAATGTTTGCTCGGTCTGGCGGTTTGACGGTAGCAGGAAGCTTCCCTTCAGTTCCCCGCATCTCATTCAAGGAGACTGCGATCTGGGACAGTTGCTTTGCAATCATATCCATGGCGGCTTTATGTTCAGACTGAGCGTCTTGTAACTTGTGCACCACGTCATTGTTGGAGTGCAGGTTACTCTGCATGAACTGCTGTGAATTCACTAGGTCGTGGACCATGTCATCCAAACTCCTCTGTGGTCTGGAGTTGAACTGATTAGAATTTGGCCCTTGACCTTGGTTCTGACGATAATTCCCTTGATGATTGTTGTATTGATTACTAGACCCTTGATTCCCCTGATGGTTGTTGTACTGGTTACCAGACCCTAGATTCCCTTGATGATTTGGTTGGAAATTCTGGTAGTTCCCTTGGTTGTTTCTCTGATGAGGTGGCACATATGAGCTCCCTGGATTATTCTGATTCCTATTTCCCCAATTAGTATGGTCCTGATTCCTGTACCCCAGTTGCAATTGCCCCTCTTGACCTTTCCCTGACCAGTTGGATTGCCTCTCCGGAGGGTGTGCATAGTTCGTGAGCTGAAGTGGGGGTGGCTGGCCTTGATCATGATCCGTCCACCTAAAGTTTGGGTGAGTCCTCCATGCAGCATCCCTCTGTCTTCCTTGGTTCCAACTTCCGTTGGGATTCCAACTTCCCATCGAGTTTGCCTGAGCTTGGCACTCCCCTTCACAGGGCTGACTGTAATACGGCTGAAGTTGCCTTTCCTCTGGACCAGGGGGTTTCTCGATTTCCACTGGAGCATGCGGATTGTATTTCTCAATTGCATTCAGCAAGGCTTTCTCCAGTTTATCGATCCTATCTTCCACCTTCTTGTCATCTTGTTCCATTACTGAATTGGCTGACCCTCTCCTCAATATACTTCGCGGGTTATCATAGGCCTTCTTCGCCTCGATCAGCCTTCCTAAAGTTTCCCTAACTTCACTTGCTTTATTCTTAGTAAAATTTCCCCCGCTCGAGGAATTCATCAAGTCCTTCGATTCAGGATTTGCACCTTCGTAGAACAGATAGTAGGTCTCCGCTTCTATCATCCTGTGGTTCGGACAAGCATCCAGCAGCCCCTTGAACCGGGACCAATAAGAACTCAGAGACTCATCGTATTCCTGCTTGCACTCCTGAATCTCCTTCTTCAAGGCATTCGTCTTGTTGGACGGAAAAAAGTAATCCAAAAACTCTAGTTTAAAGACCTTCCATGTGTTGATCGAGTCCGGTGAGAGCCTTAGCAGCCAAGTATTCGCCTCTCCTTTGAGAGCAAACAGGATTGCTCGAAGACGGTAGTCCTCCTCTGTGGCCTCGTTGGGTCGCTTTTGAATACTGCATAGTTTACTGAACTCGTTCAAAAATTCATAAGAGCATTCGTTCCTTCGCCCAGAGAACGTGGGTAGAAGTCTGAGTACATTCGTTTTGATATCAATCGACCTCCGGCGTGGGTTCGAGACTATAGCATGGGCGGGTTCACCGTCGAGTTGTGCGGTGAGCGACCCTATTTCCGGATCAGGATCTATTAGATGAGCCATATTCGGGTCTTCCTCCTCCTCGGTCTCGGAATGCTCTGTTTCTGTTGATGACTCCGGGTTCTCCTCTCCCGACGAATTCCACTCTTTTTCACTCTCTGAATCGAACGGGAATGGATCCTCCGTCCTCAATCCTGATCTGGTGGTGATGTTAGATGTAGATTACTTGACTCGCCACTTGTATTGGCCACTCCCTGACCCAGATGAGCTCGCCCAACTTACAGAATGGAAGCCTGCGTTCATAAACTGTCAAGGAGAAAGAAAAAAACAGAAATTAAAATATTTACACCAAATCCTTAAACGCAATAACAATAAACGCCATCCTTCCCCGGCAACGGCGCCATATGAAAGGGGAGACCGGGTATGGTCTGTAAACACGCTGTGCGCACAGAAAGAATATAACAGGTTCCCTTGGTCCAGCAAATCCACTAGATCACGCGGTCTAGGAACTCGTTGGTCGTCGGAAAATCCTAGTCGTCGGACACACAGAGCACTCTTTCCAAAACCCCCAACCACTTTACTAAACCTAGCATAGGGAAGTAGGGATCGATCCCACATAGATGGATGCGTAATCATGTTCAAGGATTTGGACTTATTTTTGGGGTTGGCTGCTGCCACGCATTTTTCTATCACCAAATTCCCAGATCAAGTACCACAACAGCAAAAACAGAGATCGACATATAACTTGTCAAAATAAACTCTCAACAGCAGGATCTACGTAAATCAACTTGAAAAATCACAGATAAGCGCAAAATAACAGATGTGAATAGATAATCAGTAGCATCAACAACCGCATCGACTCCCAAAAGTGAATTCGACCGTAAAAGTGCAAAACAAACTGAAAATTAAAGAGATTGTATCTTCGCCCTCACGCGGACGGTGTTGCGACTGAAATTTCTGAAAAAAAAAACCCTTCGGAACCGAAACTACCCCAGATCTCCCATTCCCAAGTGTGTGTTGTGTGTGTGAGCTAAGAGTGAGCGAAAAAGAGTGATAATTTGTGTGTTGCATGCTCTTCTATTTATAGGCGTTGGAGTGGGGCCCAGTGAGGTATAGATAGACTTTGTTGCCCTCAGCTACTGACTCCCTCCTTCACGCCTTCTTTTTCCTTAGATTCTGCTCATTTTTACTTCATTCCTTCGCTAGATTGTTTCCTTCAGCACCTCCTTGATCTAGCGATTCTGTCACACATCTGGCTTATAAACCGTGTTAGACCCAGCAAAATGTAACGCTTTTCACCATATAACCCGATGCATGAAATTAGCCTTATCAATTACTCTATGAATAATAAATAAGGTTTTCTTGCTGAGTCCTCTCTTGGAATAAATAAGATATTAATTAATTAAGTCCATAGCAGACAATAATTGATTAATGGATGTTTCTATCTTAAGCGCGGGAAATAAATATAAAGTAATGGAAACCCGAAGTACTTGTAATTTCGGATTTGGATGGGGAGTGCAATATTACTTCTGTAGTGGCTGCTCGTAATATTCCAGTTTCAAGCTTATATTAAATTGGGTTTAATTTAATTAGTAAAAAGCTAATTGGAGGAGCCCATATCCAAAGCCTTCCATAGATCCCTGTCTGGGCCCAATATGTGACTTATTATAAATAGGAGAATAAAGGAGACAGAAAATACACTTGTATTTTACTCAAAATTTTCGGCCCCCTCTACTCCTAGTAGTGGTCGAATTTTTCTCCTCCGTGGGAAAGAATTTATGTGTTCTCTATTTAAGTCCTAGTGCACTGGTGAGATCAGCCCACCCTGATATCAGTCCACAGTCCGGGAACCAGTCAGAAGATCCGTGGTTTTGTACTAAAGATCTTCACGTGGAGAAGGCGCTAGCTATCTTCGATTCTTTGGAGAATCATCAAGGTATAATGGCTGAACCTTAGAAAGGCATGTTTTAGGTTTCAATTAATTTAAAGCATGTTATTATTTGAGTTATGAGCATGATACATGTGATAATTATGCGAATAGAATTTGTCTAAATAATCCGCTAAATAGATCAGAATTATTATGTAATTGATTTATGTGAGCGCTTCCGCTGCCAACCCCTACACCTTGATCTTGCATTGGACTTCTACAACAATTATGCTCGATATGTTGGGTTTGACACCCGTAAGAAAGGATCGAAAAAGGAAAAATATGTCATTACTTGGATTTATGTGGTGTGTAGCCGAGACGGTACAAAGCAAAGAAAAAATGAACAACATGAGGTGAAACGCAAGCGTTCTTCTACTAAGTGCTTTTGTAATGCTAAAGTGTCTTGGAAGTTTTTTATGGGTATTGGTTATGTTATACAAAGTTTTGTTGAAGAACATAATCACGAGATGGTTGAGGAACGCCATAAGCGTTTTATGAAGTTGAACCGCAATTTGGATTTAGTCCATCAGAAATTCATACTTGATTGCGCTAACGCAAATATCGGTCCAACATTAAGTTTTAGCTTACTCAAGGAAGTTCTTGGTGGATTAGATTATGTAGGGTGTACTGTTTTAGAAGTGCGCAACTACAGACGCGACCTTAGAGCATACGTGGAAGGAGCTGATGCAAAAATGCTATTAAATGAGATGCGCAGGAAGAATGAACTTTGTGCAGCATTTACCTATGAATTTGAGGTCAACTCAAAGGATAGACTGACACGTTTGTTTTGGTGTGATCCAACTGCAAAGAGAAATTATCATTTGTATGGTGATATTATTTCTTTTGATACGACATACTCAACAAATAGGTACGTGCACACTAATTATATTCATATGCCTCATAGTTTACTGTCTTTCACTTCAATGTAGTATATTGAGCGTATAATGATATATATTGTTCATATAGTGAACTAGTATATGATTATAGCGTATTGTTTATTTCTGCATGCTTATAGTGTATTGTTTTTCAATTTAGTGAAGTATATTGAGCATTTAGTGAACTACAATAAGCTTACAATGAAGTATATTGAGCATGACTCATATTGTACTGTTTTTATTCATTTTAGTGAAGTATATTGAGCATTTAGTGGACTAAAATATGCTTACAGTAAAGTGTATTGAGTATGCTTATATTGCTCTGTTTTTTCGTTTCAGTGAAGTAAAATGTGTTTAGAGTGAAGTATTCCTTGATTAGAGTGAAGTGTTTGTGATCCATGCTTATGTGCACTATTTTATCACTTCAGTGAAGTAAAATATGCTTAGACTGAAGTATTATAGAGTTAGAGTGAAGTGTTTGTGATCCATGCTTAAAGTGCTTTGTTTTTGCATTTCAGTGAAGTAAAACATGCTTATAATGAAGTATTTCATGCTTAAAGTGAAGTGTTTGTGACTAATGTATATTCTGCATGTCTTATAGTGATTTTAACATGTAGGTACTGCATGATATTTGCTCCTTTTATGGGCAAGGATAATCATGGTTGCCCTGTGACATTTGCTGCTGGCCTTTTGTCCAAGGAAAATGCCAACTCTTTTTCATGGTTATTTAAACAATTTGTGAAATGTATGGGTGTGGCTCCCAAGCTAATCGTAACCGACCAAGACTTAGGACACATTTGGTGCATGTGGCATATAATGAATAAAGTTGCTGACAAATTGCCAAAGAACATGCTTGGTAGTGAAGAACTAAAGAAGAAATTGAATACATGTGGTTTGGTCGGAGTTGATAGAGCCCGATGCATTTGAAGAATCTTGGCATGCTATAATGGAAAGATATGGGCTGGCCAATAATGACTGGTTTTCATCAATGTTTGCATCTCGAATGTTTTGGGTTCCAGCCTTTTTCCGTGATTTTCCGATGAGCTCGTTGATAAAGACAACATCTTTGTCCGAATCACAGAATAACTTCTTTAAAAGGTACGCAAAGTGTCGGACTAACCTTATGCTATTTTATATGAACTATAACCATGCTTTGGAGACTCAAAGAAGTAATAGCGCAAAGCTTGAATACTATGATTCAACAAAAGTGCCTATATTGCGAACAGAATTGGAAATCGAGAAACATGCATCAACGATATATAGTGGTAGTGCTTTTAATGCAATTCAAGAGGAGATAGTTTATGCATGTTTCTCTTTGTCTTGTGCAACTCTAGGAGTGTCTACCAATAGAGAGAATGAAGTATATAACATAAATGACAAGGATTCAAACTCATGGACAGTGACTTACTCCATTGGCGATGACACCTATTTGTGTGGATGTAAAAAATTTGAGTGACTTGGTCTATTGTGCAGCCATATATTTTGTGTGTTGAAATATAAGTTTGTGAAGTTGATACCTGAGAAGTTGCGTGGATGGAGATGGTTGAAGTCACAGTTTGTGAAGCCAATACATGGAGGTTTTTGTGATGATCATGAAATATTCTCTGTTGTAGACGAGAAGAAGATTGCATTTAAAAACATGTATGCATTATTCTTTGAAATAGCACAAAGTATTGAAGGAAACATTGACCAAATCAATGTATTTACTGCAATTATTGAAGAAGGTAAGAAGCAGCTTCTTGGAGAAGGTGTTGTTCTGTCTTCAATAGAGAAGCGAGCTTTGATTGAAAACTTCTATGGCTCACAAGTTCCAAAATTTATTGAAGTTTATCCTCCTAATGTTGTCAGTACAAAGGGAAGTGGAAGTAGGAGGAAATCAAAGAAGGAGGCAGCAATCAAGTTAGCAAAGAAACCAGGCCGAAAGTGTGGAAACTGCCATCTGATTGGACACCATGATTCGAGGAACTGCAAAAAGGTGAATGAGAAGACAAAACAGAGGCAGTGAGGATTTGGAAAGAAATAGTTCACTTTGGTTTTAGGAGGAGAAGAACAAGAAAAAGAGGATAAACCAATTTTGAAGCTGGTTGTTTTGTTTTATTCCAATAGTTCTGTTCCAAAATTTATTACTTCATTCAGATATTTCTGTTCTTCATTCCTTTAGTTCTATACTTCAGTCTTATAGTTTCTTCATTTACATATTGAATTTGAATTTGTTTAAACTTTTTGCAAGCTTAAATAGAATAGACTGAAGTGTTTTTATAATGGCTTATTTGTTCTTTATTATGACGTTTATCTTAATCTTACTTTGATATATTTTCGATTTGTCAATCACTTATCAATAATCAATAGATCTTAGAAATGAACAAAATATGGTACCCAATGCAGTATTTCAGGCTAACACTGAACAACATTTAAAGAGGAAAAACCAATGTTGAGGCTGGTTGTTCTATTCTGTTCCAGTAGCTCTGTTCCAAATGTTACTTTATTCGGATATTTCTATTCTTCATTCCCTTACTTTTGTACTTCAATCATGTAGTTTCTTACTTCGTTTACATTTTTGAATTTAAACTTGTTTAGACTTTTTGCAAGCTTAAAGAGAATAGACTGAAGTGTTTTTATAATGTCTTATTAATCTTACTTTATATTTTTCATTTGTCAATATATCTTTGAAATGAACTAAGATTTCTGAAATGAACTAAATCGGTTATCCAATGCAGTTTTATAGGCTAATAATGAACAACATTACAAAGTGTGGTATTTTATTCAAAATTGCTCAAAACAGATGTATGTCAAATACAAAATTTGATTCATTATTTCTTCTTTAAATATGCCGCAATCATTTTCTCAACATAAATTTTAATGTGTTTGCTTTCCTCTTCGTAATACGCTGATGTAACAATTTTGTTGTTGAAGCTTTCGTGGCTGTTTTCGGCTAACAGCAGTGCCGAACAATATTTGGCCCTCAAGCTCTGAAGCACACCTGAACTTGATTTCTTCAAGCTGCAATTCCAGCAACCTTCACGCTCACCCTTGTACGTTTCCATATGCCGCATCAGAAATACTCCACAGTCTTCAACGTTATCAACTGTCCTCTATGGAATTTTCAATCTCTCCATTTTGGCATTGGAAACGATCTTGCAATATGAGTGGAGATCATTCTTGGTGAGGAAGTGACAAAATATGATCTCTGCATGTACAAAACAAATACATGGCATTTGTAGTTGTGTGTATTCATATGTATGTGCTATAAAATTTAATCATAAGAGAAGAATACGAACCAATGTTTCTGGAATGTGACCATAATTAATTGTGAGGTCGTTGTCATCCCCGTTTGCAGAATTGTCTATTATAGCAATAGCATTTCTCTTGAAGCAAAAACAAACAGCATAATAATGCTGATTTGCACATATGGGGAAGAAGACCTATTGAATGAAGTAACAAGCAATATGAATGAAGTAATAAAGTATACAAATGAAGTACTGAACAATCTGAAAAATGAAGTAATATGAAAAATGAATGAAGTAATAAAACGTATGAATGAAGTAATATAGTGTAAAAATGAAGTACTAATGAAGTAATGATGCTTGTACCGTGTTCACATCTTTCCATTTGAAATATGTAATTTCCTTCACCTCTCTGTCCAAGTTGTTACAAAAGTTTGCAATAACTGTGTTGACATCCATGGATTGAGGCTTTGTCACAATGGTGTACAACTGCATATTAATATTAATGTAGTTAGGATCTTCATAACATACAATCTTATTATATTTCAATAATTTGTACTTACACATGGATAAGTGGTGAAGAATAGCCGCCTTGATGAGTATGGTGATCGGATTTCTTCCATGTTGTTGAGGTAGGAAGCCCATGCATCTATAACGCCAACCACAATCAATTGCCAAGGTATCAAAGAACACATTTCCATATTTGTAACTTTCACAACATCGTCGTCATAAACAAGTACAAATCTGCACATTATGTAATACATGTTAGAATTTCACATTCTATTGTTGGATATGTTAATGGTGTGATATACTATTAGAAAACAATATTAGAAATCATACCCGTTTCTTTCATGTGTTACAAGAATCCAGTAATATGATTCTTTCTCATCTTTACTGTGCTTATTTGTAATCTTAACTGGTCTGTCAGCGAATGGAGATCGCAATGCATGAGAAACAGTTTTCTCTGCTCTAGTACGTACCTCCATTCGACCCTTCAAAGTTTTGATCTATTTTTTGCAATAAATAAATCACTTGTAACACATTATATATTAACCACAAGATAAACTTCAGATTATATATTATTAGATTCTTAATTTGCACAGGATTACCTTGTTAGCATTGTAAACAATGATCTCAGTCCCCACCGGCTTACCAACTAGAGGACCACTATCCATGAAATCATCATCAATGTATATATCCTTGTAAGCATCAATAACTGACTGTATTTCCGCAGAGACATTAACATTCTATTCACCAAAATATAGATATAAGTTTTTCCATGATGTAGTGTATCATATTAATAATGAAGTATTATATAATTAAATAGTTCATTCAGAGATATGTTTACTTCGTCACAACTAAATATTACTTCATCCAGAATAAATTTATACCTTTGCTCCATCATCTGTATGCAATCTCATATTTGCTCCATGCTGAACTACACACGGTGTATTAAAATTCTGGTAGTGGCAATACGTCCATTCAAAAAATGATTCATTTCAATGACAATTTACTTCATCATATAGGAGGCATACTTCTAGCTATTGTAATATTACCTCTGCCACTATATTAGCTTCTAAGTTTTCCCTAAGTCCAGCATCAACATTGAAGATTGATGGTGGAATATTCTGCCAGTGGTATTATATAATCAGATAGTTCATTCAGTAAGATGTTTACTTCATCACAACTAAATATTACTTCATGCAGAATGAATAATTATATAATTAGATAGTTCATTCAGTGAGATTTTTACTTCATCACAACTAAGTATTACTTCATCCAGAATAAAATTATACCTTTGCTCCATCTTTTGGCTCATTATCTGTATGCGATCTCATATTTGCTCCATGTTGAACTACCCACGACGTATTAAAATCCTGGTAGTTGCAATACGTCTATTCAAAAAATGATTCATTCAAGGAGAATTTACTTCATCATATATGAGGCATACTTCTAACTATTGTAGTATTACCTCTGCCACTAGATTAGCTTCTAAGTTTCCTCTAAGTCCAGCATCAACATTGAAGATTGATGGTGGAATATTCTGCCATTAGTATTATATAATCAGATAGTTCATTCATTAAGATGTTTACTTCATCACAACTAAATATTACTTCATCCAGAATGAATAATTATATAATTAAATAGTTCATTCAGTGAGATTTTTACTTCATCCATAATAAATTTATACCTTTGCTCCATCATCTTTTAGCTCATCATCTGTATACGATCTCATATTTGCTCCATGTTGAACTACACATGGTGTATTAAAATACTGATAGTTGCAATACGTCCATTCAAAAAATGATTCATTTCAAGGACAATTTACTTCAACATATAGGAGGCATACTTCTAGCTATTGTAATATTACCTCTGCCACTAGATTAGCTTCTAAGTTTTTCCTAAGTCCAACATCAAC
Source organism: Salvia hispanica (assembly GCF_029641045.1). Lineage (NCBI taxonomy): Eukaryota > Viridiplantae > Streptophyta > Magnoliopsida > Lamiales > Lamiaceae > Salvia > Salvia hispanica. The sequence continues at coordinate 24,974,448 of NC_142692.1, forward strand.
ATTGAAGATTGATGGTGGAATATTCTGCCAGTAGTATTATATAATCAGATAGTTCATTCAGTAAGATGTTTACTTCATCACAACTAAATATTACTTCAGGCAGAATGAATAATTATATAATTAGATAGTTTATTCAGTGAGATTTTTACTTCATCACAACTAAGTATTACTTCTTCCAGAATAAAATTATACCTTTGCTCCATCTTTTCGCTCATTATCTGTATGCGATCTCATATTTGCTCCACGTTGAACTACACACGATGTATTAAAATCCTGGTAGTTGCAATACGTCTATTCAAAAAATGATTCATTCAAGGAGAATTTACTTCATCATATAGGAGGCATACTTCTAACTATTGTAGTATTACCTCTGCCACTAGATTAGCTTCTAAGTTTCCCCTAAGTCCAGCATCAACATTGAAGATTGATGGTGGAATATTCTGCCATTAGTATCATATAATCAGATAGTTCATTCATTAAGATGTTTACTTCATCACAACTAAATATTACTTCATCCAGAATGAATAATTATATAATTAAATAGTTCATTCAGTGAGATTTTTACTTCATCCATAATAAATTTATACCTTTGCTCCATCATCTTTTAGCTCATCATCTGTATACAATCTCATATTTGCTCCATGTTGAACTACACGTATTAAAATCCTGATAGTTGCAATACGTCCATTCAAAAAATGATTCATTTCAAGGACAATTTACTTCATCATATAGGAGGCATACTTCTAGCTATTGTAATATTACCTTTTGCCACTAGATTAGCTTCTAAGTTTCCCCTAAGTCCAGCATCAACATTGAAGATTGATGGTGGAATATTCTGCTAGTAGTATTATATAATTAGATAGTTCATTCAATGAGATGTTTACTTCATCACAACTAAATATTACTTCATGCAGAATCAATAAGAGGCAAGAACAGCTTCTTACCTTGTCCAAATCTTGGACAGGCATGAATTGCACAGCCTCAAAGATGTAGCTTCCGGGATCTATGTCCCTTGTTGGTGTAGTATCAACCTGTATATAATAAACAGGAATACAAACAAAACCCAATGAACAATTACTCTTCATTTTAAAACCCCATTATGGAGAAAGTCAGTTAGTTACAAAAACCATTTAATACAACAAAAAGGTTTAGTTCATCCCAAATACATGCCTAACTAATGTGTTTTATAAATTACATCCCAATAACACAAAACTCCAAGCACAACATCACGACGCAACTCATCATCAACTTACGTTTCTTTCATGAAACTCTAATCCTAGATCAAACGATGGCCCTTCGGTTTGCCATTTCTTTCTTTATTCAACCACCCTCATTACTTTTTCTACAGCCTCAATAAACTCGGGATTGTCGATGTCATCTTCTTCCATTGCTTGAGACATGGACTGGACATCATTGGCATCTTCTTCCGGCTCCGTCTCATTCAACCCCATCATCTTCATTGTGCATTTGGCTGCAACTTTAGAGCACCCATCATTCTTTAGCTCATCTGCACCATCTTTCAACTCCTTCATCAGTTCCCCAAGGACATCAGCAGCCTTTCCCATAGGTGTGATAACTGTAGTTCTACGTGGGGTTGTCTTAGAGATATCTTTGGGCTTTGCCCCAGAGGAGGACGCAATATTGACCTTGACAACCTCTTCAGACAGGTGGCTTCTTCGGGGGTCAAAGATTGGCTCCTTAATGCCTCTGCCGAATGGTCCGGGCTCAAGCTCCATTTTCTGGCGTTGGTGGATTAACGTGCTTGTCCAGCCCTTAATGGTTGGGAATGTTCGGGTAACAGGCCTCGATCGAAGCACAATCCTATCAATATAACATGGCTACAAAATGAAAGCTATCATTAGTAAAGTTCATATTTAAAACATATTTATTTAAGGTTAATAAATTTTAGAATTTAAAACTTACCACCAGAAATGAAATTGGGCCAATGAATGGTGTGTCCTTGTTTTTAGCCCAGGTATTATAGGCCTTGAGTAAGCTATCAATGACATAGCCACACCAGTTTTATTCCTTGACTTTATCAATGTCATGGATTACCCCTTCAATTTGCGTGCGCAAGTATCCATCTCCCTTAGGGTTGATCAAGATTGTATCAACCAAAATCAGGAATATCTTCCTGAACTTCTCCCCTCCATGGACATCACTTAACATCTTTTCTATAAGCATATCTGCACCCATTGTAGACCTCTTTCGACCTCCAAATTCTGCAATCTCGTTTATGAACTTGTTGGTCGTTTGACATCCATTATGCTCTAACCTCAAACTACCATTTGGCAACCCCAAGGTAGCCCGTACATCATCATGCCCAATATGTAGTATACCACGTTAGTATACTACACCGCATGTATCTTGATCAAAATGATCAAGAATCTCAAATGCGAGCTTCGCTGGGATATAGTTCAAGTTGAAGTGAAAAAGACTTCCAAACCCCATATCTTCTACAGCATCTCTTTGATCATCATTAAGCGATTCAATCGCTTCAACAAATTTCCTAGGTCCTCTCTTAAGACATAGGACTCTCTGGACAGAAGGTCTACTTGCATCTTCTTTAGCATCATTACGAGCAAATTTTTTACCTTTTTCTTGTCCTTTTTTAGCATCATTCCCTTCTATATTTGCCGATTCTGCAACTTTGTTAACAATCTTCTTTCTTCGCTTCTCCTTATCCTTATCTGTCTGTACCCCACCAGGTAAAGCACCTTCTGTTTCCCTGATTCTCTTTGTGCCTAATATATGCAAGTAAAATTATTTAGTTCATCAGTTAACTTATTTAGGTCATTGCAACTAAAATTTATTTTAAAACGAACCTTGGTTCTCTGTATTTGGCAGCTTATCATGCTTAATTTTTGTCCTCCTTTCATCATTAAAGTCATTACCACCACATGCTTGCTTCAGATTCATCATTTCTGAACAAAGTGGACTATTTTAGTCAATGAATTAAATTACATGTTGTATTAAATCAAACCATAATGAAAGTTTTGGATTTTAACCTTGAAGCTTCTCAATGGGTGTAATGGTTTGCTCTATAGCCTTCAATTTCTTGTCCCCTGCATCAGCATCATCATTAATAAATACAATTAATAGTACTAGTTAACTACACCATGTCAATTTATTATTTCAAAACAAAAATAGCTTAGACTTCACTTTTTACCTTCCAGAACAAAATTTTTGAGGCCTTTAGCTGCATCCAATTTCTCTACAGATGAACCTTTGGCTACATAAAAAGTACACAACACATTAAAAATTAGATAATGATCAAGATCTTACTTAATCATATGAATTCAATACTTCATTCATCTATGCTTTAATTTCATTTTTTACTTTTGGTAGCAGGGATTTCAGAACTACTTGCATTCTTGCTAGTTGCAGAGGAATTTTTATCTATACATAACAAACACAGAATTAATATACAACATATCATCCACAATTATAGATAATTTACTTGGAATACTATGTTACCTCATTTATTATGATTTTCACTTAATATTAATTCATTTTTAGAGTCAGATACTTCATTATAATGTTATATTACTTCATTTTAGTAATAAACCCTATTGTATAAACATAGCATTTATACTACTTCAATACAGTAAATAGGTAGTTCATAGTTAAAGTCTGTTACTTCATTATAATGTTCTATTACTTCATTAAAGTCTGTAACAGGGAACATGAATAAAGTAATAAAGTGTATGAATGAAGTACTTGCCTAAGTAATTTGAGAGGATTTCCTCGAATTCATCTTCTTTCTAGAGTAATTTTCACCTATACATGAGAATACAGAATAAATTTACAACATATCATATACAATTACAGATAGTTCACTTAAAATAAAGTGTGTGGATACATAAGACACAACTAACTTCATTATATCAATTTACTACTTCATATATAATTATAGATAGTTCACTTGGAATACTCTGTTACCTCATTTAATATGATTTTTCACTTTATATTACTTCATTATCATAACTTATTACTTCATTATATGAATTCAATACTTCACAACAACTAGATTATAGTTAATAGGAAAACAGATCAGTTGCATTACCTCATCACATAAAATATGTAGTTCATTTGAATATGCAAACAATGCAGCAGTTAATTTTAGTTCTAAATCCTAAACTCATACAAAACAGTAAACATATACTTCATTTTTAGAGTCATTTACTTCATTGTAATGTTTTATTACTTCATTTTAGTAATAAAACCTACTGTATAACTTATTACTTCATTATATGAATTCAATACTTCACAACAACTAATATACAACATATCATCCACAATTATAGATAGTTCACTTGGAATAACACTATGTTAATTCATTAAGTACACATTAAATATCAATTCATTTTTTACCTTTTGTAGTAGGGATTTCAGTAGGGATTTGAGGAGAACTACTTGCTTTTTTCCTAGTTGGATAGGAATGTTTACCTATACATAACAAATACAGAATTAATTTACAACATATCATCCACAATTATAGATAGTTCACTTGGAATAACACTATGTTAATTCATTAAGTACACATTAAATATCAATTCATTTTTTACCTTTTGTAGTAGGGATTTCAGTAGGGATTTGAGGAGAACTACTTGCTTTTTTCCTAGTTGGAGAGGAATTTTTACCTATACATAACAAACACAGAATTAATTTACAACATATCATCCACAATTATAGATAGTTCATTTGGAATACTCTGTTACCTCATTTAATATGATTACAGATAGTTTAATACTCCCTCCGTCCCGCTTTAGGAGTCCCGGTTGAGTCGGGCACATGTTTTAAGAAAAAAGTGTTTAGTGTGTAATAAATAAATATTGTAGTGGATGTTGGGACCCACTTTTAGTTGAATGTCCAATAAATAAGTGTTTTAGTGGATGTTGGGACCCATTTTTAATATTTTTTTATTAGTTGTAGTGGATGTTGGGACCCACTTTTAGCACTTTGTAGGCATTTTTTATTAATTTATCTCAACCGGGACTCCTAAAGCGGGACGCCCAAAATTAATCAACCGGAACTCCTAAAGCGGGACGGAGGGAGTATGATACTTCATTATCATAACTTATTACTTCATTATATGAATTCAATACTTCACAACAACTAGATTATAGTTAAAAGGAAAACAGATCAGTTGCATTACCTCATCACATAAAATATGTAGTTCATTTGAATATGCAAACAATGCAGCAGTTAATTTTAATTCTAAATCCTAAACTCATACAAAACAGTAAACATATACTTCATATTTATAGACTGTTACTTCATTATCATGTTTTATTACTTCATTTTGGTAATAAACCTTACTATATAAACAAATCATTTATATTACTTCATTATCATAATTTATTACTTCATCTTATCAATTTACTACTTCATTAAAAAGAATATGTAGTTCATTTTAATGAAGAACACATCAGTTAAGTTTAATCCAAAAATCCTATACACATTAATAAGAAACACAATATCAATATATAATATATCATCTACAATTATAGAAAGTTCACTTGGAATACTCTGTTACCTCATTATCATAATTTATTTCTTCATTTTACAAATTTAATTCCTAGGTTTTACCTTCTGGATCTGGAATTTTTTTTCCAGCATCTGCATCGAGGTTTCGAGTTGCTTGTTTGATAGCCGTCTGCTTGCGAGTTGATTTTTGTACTATTTTGACAAAAATCAGAGTCGAAGTTAGGAATGAGATGAAGTAAATGAAATAAATTAAGAGTAAGAACTTTGAAAAGCTTCATAGTTGTATTACCTTTACTAGAATTTCGGCCAGAACGCAAATGGCGGCTAGAATTTTCCGTTGAAGATTTTCGAGTATCAACCATTTTGAAAATGTGGATTCGATGTAGATGCTTAATGGTACAAATGCTGAACAGATGTCGTCGATTTCAGTCGTATATGGCCGGAGATGAGTGGTGAAGATGAAGATTAGTCGTCGATTTTCCGATCGCTAGGGTTTTGTGAGAGAAATTTTGAGAGAGAAGTAAAATTTTGAGAGAAAAAATGTGAGCGGAAGACTCAAAGCGGGAGAATTTTTTTTGGGGATTTTGATTTTTTACCCTAATTATGAAATTACATAAATACCCCCATTGAAGTAAATTGTGTATACAATGAAGTGTGAAAAATAACCCCTTGCTTATCTAATCTTGTCCTTGATTTTCTTGATCTTGTGGCTATAATTTGTTCTCTAGTTATGTACTTAATGGGCACTTGCCCTATATCACTACTCTCTCTCTCTCTCTCTCTATATATATATATATATAGGGGAGCATTAAGGTCCTATTGCCGCCTTAGTATCTATTTCCTTCTTAATATCAACCACGTTAAAATGACAACACTCTTAAAATGACACTGTGACACCACGCTAGACTGCAATATTATATATGCTAGACCGCAACAGTATAAACGCTAGACAACAATTTACAACAATCTATAGATTGCAGTCTAGCGTATTGGATATTACAGGCCGCGTCACCTTGCAGTCCAGAGTATTGGATGTTGCAGTCCGCGTAAATTTACCCTTGCGAATTTTTTATGATTGCCACATGCCAGCTGATTATTCATCCACGTGTACAAATGATTGGCTAGGAATGGTGGTATGATGTTATTTTAAGATGGGTTGTCATTTTAACACATCCCTATATATATATCAACCATTAGATTAGTATGATGGACCAACTAGATTAAGCCTCACAAAATCATCCCGTGTTGCATTATTAGGTTCATTCTGTGCATTATATGGGTAAAATTGTAAAACAACCATGAATTAAAAAACGGAAGGAGCGAGATTTAAGCAATCCTTCCATCTGCTCACTCTCTCTCTCACTCCAAACGTCTCTTCCCATCAGCCCACGATTCTCAAATCGTCTCCCCATTTCAAACCAGGAAAAACCCTAGCCGCCACTCAAATTAAAGAGACACCACCTCTCCCGCCGATTTTTCGCCGTGAAAAGCACAGCCGGTTGACGATTCACAGTACTAATGTGATTCCTTCGCCGCACGATGATAGATTTGCAGTCGACAACAAGTTCCGATTTTTGGTAACAAGGCTGGGCTCACACTCTTGAACGGCGCCAGCGACGCGAATTCAAGCTGCACTGTTTTGATACAGTCGTCTACGTAGACAACCGTCTCCCTGCACAATAATAAAGTGTGCATAAGTAACCCTTTTCCCAGCAAATAGTCGAGCAAAACTATAAAACTTACTTATTCACTTCCGCTGTGCTCAGTACCCAATAGTATAGTGACTTGTCCGGATAGTTTGGGTTTGCTGTTAGTGTAACCGCCCGGTTATTGAATGGAGAACGGGCAGCCAGACTGGCTTTCTTGAAACGGGATGATGCTAGCTTCCCAGGATCCTGCAAGAATAGGTGATACGGTCACTTCAAAATCACCATCTGGAATGTCCAAGCCCGACAAAGCAACACCCTTTCCCTTTCCAGCAACAACTTTTGCAGCAAAACCTTCAGATTTGTTTGGTTTTTTCAAGCCAGACACAGCAACACCCTTTCCCTTTCCAGCACCCACCTTTCCAGCAAGACCTTCAGGTTCGTTTGGTTTTTCCCCAACACCAATCTCAATACCCTTTTCAGTAGCTGGGCCAATTTTCTACATGGACAAAAGTAAGGTTCCATTTAATGCATAATAAGTACTGTATAATTCAAAACAAAACCTAAATAATGCGCACTACCAACACCATTTAATGCATACAAACGACCATATTGTTATGCTTAATACAACCTATATAATGCAAGCAATTAATTATTTTGAGAACTCCAACATAATACTTTTAATGACTAAACTGTTGAATACAATGCACGCAACCTGTCAAATAATGAACAACTTAACAACTAGTTGTAATTCATAATAATTAATAAAGGAATTACTTTTGTATGGGCAGCCTGTTTTCCCTTCACCTCCTTAGGATCTACATCCTTATCAGATGGAATCTCACTGCGTTCCAGGTTTTGTTTTCCTGCCTTTTTGGCCTTGTTTTTGACTTTATCTCCGCTTCCTCCTTCACTTTCACCTCTAACCACAGACGGCTGTACACAATGGACGCACAGTTAAGTATTTTGAAAAATGAAGAATGTGTACACATTCAATGATGTAATGTTCCTACCCCATTGTTGATTTCCACACCACCCGCGGCTGTCCCAGATGCCGTTCCAGATCCACCAACCGAATTAGGCTTGTCTCCTGACACAAGTAAATAATGCATAAATTATGATTAATGCAAAAACCTCTATATACAATGCGTTGTAAACTTTACAAAAATTAGCATCACCTTCATGCTCCCCTCCAACGCCATCATCTCCTGTCTCCTCAGCATTAGTGTTTTCCTCTCCCCGACAACTACCCTCTGCCCGTTGTACTTCCTGCGTAGCAAAAGGGTCAGGACACTCAAAGCCATCCAAGACGAACGATGGCCTATCAAAGCCTCTGCTTATTGTCTTCTTTTTGTCGTATGCCTGCATCATCTTCTCCATTTCAGCAATCCACTCGAGACTGTACTCTTCCTCGTCTTCCCTCGCTTGTGTTAGTGTTATCATGATTTCCTCATCTTCCACAGGCTTTTCATCTTCCATCCCTAACAACTTCAACCCAATCTGATTCCCCACTCGGAAGCACCCATCGTCAAGCAGTTCAATAGGTATCTGCTTAAAATCATCGACCCACCTCGAAATAGCGTGTCCCATCAAAGAACTCGAAACGATAAAACAATCTCTGAGTCTCTTCGCCTTGTACCTGTTGGGGATTCCACTAACTCCCCTTTCCACAGCTTCCACCCTCCTTGCTTCCTCGTCAGTAAGATACTGATGTTTGTCAATACGGCCCTCTAACCTCCCAGTTCCGAACTGATCAAGCTCCACATCCTCCCTATGCTTGAGGGTCTCCGCTTTCCAACCCTTTATAGTGGGCCAGGCACGCTCGACTCGCCTCCGTATGTGAACCACACGGTCCACGTACGCACACTGACAACAACCAAGCAATGTCAAATATTAGTAGCGCAGCGCGACACAAAAACAATGCACAGTAAATGCTATTATAATGCAACAGATTGGGTTCATTAATGCAGCAAAAAGTAATGCATGTACTCTAACATATAATGCACTGACAGTATTACCTACCAAAAGAAAGTGGATTGGTCCGGTGAAGTATGCAGTTTCCCCCCTGGCCCAGCCCGGATAAGTGACTTCCAGAATGGATAAGACATAACCACACCAATTTATGTCACTGATAGCCTCCACATCGTCGATAAAGTGTAGTATCTTTGGCTTGCAATTGCCATCTGACGGAGTCTCCATCAAGGTATTCTCAAGTAAGAATATGAATAGACGCTTGAAGACCGGACCACCATCAGTTTCATCATTAATCATATTCGCAACATCTGTCGCGTTCAGCTTCTACCGAGACTTTTTACACCGCGCAGCAACCATATCGTTGAACTCGAAGTTTGACTAATATTCTTCTTTGCGTGCAATCGGAGTCCGCCCTCTCGGGAAGCCCAATGTCAGGTGGACATCCTCCTCATCTAGTGTTAGGTGCTCGCCACCAGATAATGGAATCTCGCACCGAGCCAGATTTAACGACTTCAACACCCGGTAAGCTAGGTAACCTGGGATCTCCCTGATGTTGAACTCTAGGACGGCGCCGAATCCCAGTTCGATCACGCTTCCTTCTGCCGGGGAGTCAGGTTTTGTATACATGAAATGAACTCAGTGGGGTTCTGTCGACAGTACAGGTGGTCGGCTTTCTTCCCCTGGGTTTCTTTTTCTCCACGTCTTCATTGCGTGAACTTGTTGCAGCTTCTTCCTCAGGCCGATGGTGCTTAGACCCTATCCAGAACAGGTAAAACCATGGTTTAGAACAAATAATCTATGCGTTTCAGTAAGTAATGCACGACATCTATTTCCCAATGCATAGAACTGAAGATGTAATGTACAAACCCAAACATACTAATCAATTACTTGCTAAAGGGATGAATCCAACAACTTCATGCCAAACTCCCACATAAAAAAAATGAACAATAATCTACAAAAATGATGGAATGATGCATAACCTTCATTCGGTTCTAGCTGGCTTTTGTAGGGGCGACCTCTTTTAGTCATTCTATATCTGCGCGACGAGAGGGCCAAAATCGGTTAGTGTTCAACCATAACTCAGTGTGGTATCACCCAAAAAATGACGAAAAGTGTACATATTGGCCAGAAATCCAGTATATAGTAAATAGAATGCTCATAATACCAACTTCTCCAACAAAAAAACAACAACTTTTGTGCATTACACCAACTGGAGAGTAAACCGATGCAAAACCCAGATCCAACTGAGAGAACTAATTGTTATAGCAAGGATCAACAAAACCCTAATTCTAATAACCGCAATTTCATCTTTTCCAACAAAATCGAGAAAAATAATTTTGTGCATTATTTCGATTATAATGTATAAATCGATGTTTAGGAGTGTTTGTGCCTACCAAACAAAAAATCAGAACCACACCTTTTTGTTTGCGGGAAAGGTATCGACTTTCAAGGAGCGCGCGAAGTGATTTCACGGCAGGAATCGTCCACCGATGTAGATTTCACGGCGGGAATGGTCGACCGACGGAGATTTCACGGCGGTCAACGTTGATAGAAGTTGATTTCAACTGAGACACAACGGCGGCTAGGGTTTGTTCAATTAGGGAGAAGTTTTGTGGAGAGAATGTTGATGGGATGGAGTGAGAGAGAGGGGAGATGAGAGGTCGATGAAAATGCCGCGTAAATTTAGGACCTGCCGTTTTGAAACTGATTGTGTAGTATGTTATTTTACTCCTTTACCCTTTTAATGCACGAAAATGCACTAATAATGCAACACGGGATTGGATTGGCTTTTTAATCTAGTCCATCCATTCCATCAATCTAATGGTTGATACTAAGAAGAGAAAAGATACTTAGGGTGTAATAGGACCCTAATGCTCCCCTATATATATATATATATATATATATATATATATATGTATATAGAGTCCTATTATCCACAAATCCACTCTTAAAGACCGAACCACCGAACCCTACCAAATTAGGGCTTTTAGATCGAGTTTTTTATGGATAAGATACAGAAATTTATAAATTATTTTTGCCTTCATCACGAGCCTATTTTAATTCATCTGAAGGTAAATAAGTCATACTAACATGTTACGAAGATTTAACTTCGTTCCAGAATATATTACTTCATTCTAGTAGGTTTTTACTTCATTCTAGTAGGTTTTTACTTCATTCCAGTACGTAAATGTGGTTTCGCCGTCGGGTGCCGTTCTTTCTCTTTATAATATCTATCACCAACGCCATGGCGCTAATATGGTATAATAAACACATGGAATAATGTAATAAATTATTGGAATGAAGTATGTGTAGAAGCATTTGAAGTACAAAATGAAGTAATAAACTTATATAATGAAGTAAAATGGGTTTGTAATGAAGCCGAAAAAATTTTCACACCAGCACATCTCATCAAACAAACTAGATCTAATGGCCCAGATTTGGTCTCTAGTTTGGTCTTTAAAATTGGTTCGACATTGATCACAACTCTATGTATATATATATATATATATACTAAGAAGAGAAAAGATACTTAGGGTGTAATAGGACCCTAATGCTCCCCTATATATATATATATATATATATATATATATATATATATATATAGGGATGTATTCAAATCCTTTTCATATCTTTTGTCCTTTTTCCTTCTTAATCCTAGCCCCACGATTTTGTCATCTGACGGTTAGATTAATGCCACGTGTCATTTAATAATGCACATTTTCATTCTAATAATGCACAGCGGCTAATAATGCAATATTATAGACTAATAATGCACATTTTCATTCTAATAATGCACAACGGCTAATAATGCAACATTATAGACTAATAATGTATTGATCACAACCATCCAATTCAAGGATCCAAGGGCTGAGATTAAGAATGAAATAGGACACTTAGGGTGCAAAGGAGCCTAACGCACCCCTATATATATAATATATATATATATATATATATATATGGATGTATTAAGATGACAACCCTCTTTATTATAACACCATACCACCATTTTAGGCCATTGGATCTGAAAATCGTGTGCTTGTCATGCTGCCACGTGTAAAAACACATAGGGGTAAAATAGGAAATTTCTAATTTTACGTTACCAGATTGCAGTGCTGTTTATTGAATATTGCAGTCTTACCACAACAATATTGCAGTTTACCACGACTGCAATATCTAATACAGTAGACTGCAAACCCGTGTTTTTTCATAAAACTTAATCCTAGGCGTCCATAAATGAGATCTAACGGACTATATTGGTGGTATGGTGTTATCCTATCTATGGTGGAACCATAGTGCACCCCTAACTGTTACTGTCCTGTTGAAGCCCTAAGTGAACGGCCCCCTCTTTGCTTTCGAACTAAAGCCGACTTGCAATTCATTTCCAACCTTAAACAAAGGTAGGCTCAAGCTAAGATTCTGCTCGTGACTTTGAAAAGAAAGACTTTGCTTTGTCCCTTCAGTGGATGCTAAGCTCATTACAAACATCGGCATATTAGGGATTCCTTTCTAAATATACCTCTTTCCGAATCCGAATCTCATGAAATGTTCTTAGAATAGAGCTATATAAGAGTTATAGAAGGGACTTTCTCACTTGTTTGAAGACAGATGATTCAGCTACTGATATTATTGATCCCAAAAGACAGATTCTCTCTATTGTATCATTGTAAGGTAGAGAGTGATGCACCAGCAAGAAAACGGATGCGCTAACGCGCAACGGCTTTCACGCTAGCGCACTCGTCCGTAGCTTGTTGAGATGCCCGAACGCTATAGAGTAGTTTACTACTTTAAAGTGAAAGGATTTCCAGTAGCTAAAACCCAAGAGTTACTGAGTTCATGTCCTGATGGCGCTAGTAGGGAAACAACAGTTAGATGTTAGTTCCAAACGTAGCTAGTAGTCAAACTGAGTTCTTTTCTTTGGCATTGAGCCTATGGCCCCGAACTCCCTTCTTTATATCCCACATTACTAGTAGGAAAGGTCGCGTACAAGAGTTGTTTTCTAGGCCAGTGCTTTAATATTTGCAGCCTTTCCCTTTGGACTGCTGAGATCTCCTCCTTTTCTCCTTTCGCCCTATTGACTAAGGAGTGAATTGCCGGAGTAAGAACTAAATGGGGACAAGGAGCCACTAAGGCCAAGTTCCCCTCTTGATCGGACGATTCCCTTGATTCTACTGCCATGTAGCTAAGCTAGCTAGTTTTAAGAGGTGCTGCAAGCGAAGGCGAAAGCGAACTACTACTCAAGAGGAAGCCCAAAGGTGTGAAGCCAAGTCTCCTGGTCTTTGACAAAAGCAACTACAAATCCGGAAGTAGACAGAAATATAGAAAGGTAAATTCTTACACTTCCCTACCGAGAAAAGTTGTAAATCTGCTTTTCATTCACAACGACATCGAGAAATCGAGAAAGTTTTATCTCATACAGCTGTAAAAGTTATAAACTTCATTTTCTTCTCCTCGCCATGAATGCCAGGTGAACACCTTAGTATGAATTCCCTTAGTTAAGATCGGACGGGTCCCGTGGCTATGGCTCCAGTAGAAGCAAAAGTAAAGGAACAAGAACTCCTTAGCCTTAGCAGCAATTACTGGAAAAATAGATACGCCTACTCTCACCCTGCCCCGGAACGGCAAATAGCGAAACTAAAACAAGGAAATCCCCAACATTCTGAGAAAAAAGCAAAGAACGAGAGCAGCAATAGCAACTTCAACAACGGGATCGGGCAACTTGCCGTCTTGCTTTTCCTACTCTTACCTAGCCTAGTCCTCTGGATACGATACGGGTTACCCGAAAAAAGAAAGAAGAAAAAGAAAGGAGAAATTCGTATTTCCCTATCGGAGTTGTTCGTAGGAAAGTCGATCAAAAAGGAAAGAAGATCGAAAGTTTGGAAATACCCATTGCACGAGGGAGAAAACGAGCGATTTACCTATGGGTTAGAATGAAGCTTAACCCTAGCTTAGCTACAACGAGTAAAGAGCAACATGAATTCAACTCAATTCACCTAGGGGCTGCTCCACTTCAAGAGGACTAGGTGGTATGGAGGGTACGGAAGGAACCGACCCTGAAGGGATGGGTGAGAGATCTGTAGGCACAGGTGGGAAATTGGACCATGGATTAGAAGGTCCCGCTTCATTCCCTATTTCCAAGTCCATACAAAAGGCTACGTCCCCAGACTTGCTTATAATAATAAGCATAAGCATTTTCATTAAAAAGGAGATTAAGCTCCTTTGAACAAAGAGAAAAAAAGAGAATTTTGTGATGATCCGACGCAGCAACGGATACGGATCAAGGGGGCTCTGGGCCCTTGTCAAAGCTTCAGCACATTCTTTTAAGAATGTTTCTATTTCTATTTTTTTTTCTTTCTATGGCTGCTTATAAAACGATAGTTGAAACCACCCTTCAAGACACTCATAGAGTGAGCCGCCGTCTTGTTGCCTCTAGTGTTGTAACGTAGAGGTGTCAGACTCTCACTATAAGATAAAACTCGCTTAATCGTTGAATAGAGGCCATACAACAAGGATTTAGTTGGAGAGAAGCAGAGGACTAAAGAATCATGAATTGAGGTTTATTATAGCTTAGCACGAAGTGATTAAGGAAAAGGCAAGCTTCTCTTTCTTTCAGTGGACTAAACTCCTTCTTTCAATCTTAGTATGTAAGAGATTCCGCTTCAGTTGAGGAACGAGCCACTGGGCGTTGCTTTTTCGAGCTCCATGAGATCGGATTAGGACCAATAAAGAGAACAAAGGCCCCCGTGGATGTACGATCAGTAAAGTCCCCTGCCCAATCAGCATCCAAAAAGCTATGGAGATACAAAGAAGGACTAGACCGCAAAAAAATGCCATAATCACGAGTACCATTGAGATATCGTAGTAGACGCTTGACGGCACACTAATGGCGCTCAGAAGGAGCATGCATAAACTGAAAGGCGAAAGCAATATCTGGTTGTGTCATGAGAAGATATTGTGATATGACCATGAGTGCTAGACATCAAGTGTCTTCACCTCGACGTGAGCCATGGATTGATTGGGGTCCAAGGAAGAGAGTGAAGACGTGCCAAGGATTCAATAAAGCTAGAGGGACTCCCGAGGATGCGAGGAATAGAGAAGGCTTGGATTTGAGAACAAATCCTTTCCAAGAAGGGGAGGATGATACGATCATGGAAGCCGTGCGTCAAGGATTTCAACTACAGCTGGATTCAACCAAAAACCATCCTATCGAGATGATATCCGAAAGCTCTGAAACTACCACCATCGTTTTCTTCTTGGAAACAGCTTCGCGTGGGTATCTTGCACATCTCAATCGGAGTCCGAATGAGGGAGTTATGGCAGTTTTACAGAAGTCACGCAGAACTGGCGAGGG
The DNA here is from genome assembly GCF_029641045.1 of Salvia hispanica. NCBI lineage: Eukaryota > Viridiplantae > Streptophyta > Magnoliopsida > Lamiales > Lamiaceae > Salvia > Salvia hispanica. The sequence continues at coordinate 24,989,907 of NC_142692.1, forward strand.
AGTCCAGAGAGAACACCCGGGCGGGTGTTTTGCACCCTGCAATTCACCCGAGACTTAGTTTTTGAGGGCCTTTTTCCACATTTTGGGCCCTTAGTATAAATACCTTTTGGTGTCATTTTTCATTCTAGATTAAAATTGTGATTGAAGTTATCTCCCTAGTGAGTTTTTCCTCTTTGAGGAATGTATCCAATTCCTTCCTTGAAGTTTGCTTGTCTCAATTTCATAGATTGATTCAAGTAGAGGTATGCATCAATGGGGTGTATCCATTGAGTAGTGGAGCCAAGGGGTGATAGAGCTATTGAAAGTTGCCTAGGGTTGTTTCCATTATTTTGGTCAAGGTCCTAAGGTCATAACTCTTTCATCTCATCATTATAAACATGCTTTCCATTCCTAAACTTCCATCAATTCTTGTTTAGATTCAACTTTTGTGGTTGGGTCTACCTTATCCCTTGTTTTATTGATAAATTGAAAATCAATCTCACAAAAATAGTTAGATCAAGCATCATATCCACCAAAATTCATCCAAAGTGGGCGCGGGGATCAATACTCAAAAAATTCATAAAGATCAGCCAAATTTCAGCATAAAGCTTCATCCCATGTCTTGTGTTCTTTAGTGTGTGTGTTTGCTCTAGGCCTAGTTTTCCTTGCTTTCATATGTTTAATCATTATTACTTTGGTATTTACTACTTGGTGTCCATATGTACTTGAGGTGTATACCTTGATTGAGTTGTCCGGGCGCCAACGAGTGGGAATTGGATCGAGAGTGTATGATACTAGCACCACTATATTCTAAACCTACCGAGTGACATTGGTGAGTGACTTGGGAGGGGGGTGTTGGGATACTACATTGGGGTGAGTTAGCTTCTTAAATATCTCTTTCTTAATTTTACTAATCTCTAAGACTAGTCTCTAGTCTTTGTTTTTGTGTTTGTAGGAAACTTTGATGCCTCCTATGACTCGATCCAACAAAATGGGAGACATCCACGAGGAGGAAGTCGAGAAGGGCGCGGGCACAAGTAGTTCCAAACCCGAAGGGGATCTAGTGAGCATGATGTCCCAAATGATGGAAGATTTTAGTCATGATCTCAAACAAGAGATGAGAGAATGGGATGCCCGGATGGATGCCCGGAGGAAGGAGTTCGAGACCCGATGGAAATCCAATCAAAACACATTGCTTGGAGCCTTAAAGGAGGTTCGTGCATCAAGATCCATCACTCTTAAAAGTGACCATCTACATCTCAAAGCTTCCGGCATAGAACATGTAGTGTCAAGGGGTAATGGAGCCAATAGGCGGTTTGGAGGAGGAAGTGAGGAGTATGGTCGTTTGGGGTAGGAAACCAACATGGAGGGGTGGAGTCTTGTGGGGAAATTGAAGGAAGGAATATGGAAAATCGGGATGAGAATGGAGGCTATGGTAGATTTGGGATGGGAAATCAACAAGGGAGAGTTGGGCTCTATGGTGATGATAGAGATGACAATGAATCAAGGTACCATGAAGATGGACTTGATAGGCGAAGTCATGGGGAACGAGTTCCAAAGTCTCATGGAGAGTGGCATTCTAGGAGGGTGAGAGATCATGTTAGCCATAAGGGGTTTGAGAGGCCAATTGAAGAAGTCTCATATAGAGCTCGATTGAGGCCTACCTACCTACATGGTGGTGTTGACACGAACCAAAGAGGTAACTCATCAAGTCATTTGACTACATCCTCTTCTTTCCATTTCTCACATAAGCCTCATGATGTATATGGAAATGTCTCCTCTTCGATGAGCTTAAACCAAATTAGTAGAGAAAAACAACGAGAGAGAGAGAGAGAGAAAAGGCCTGAGAGTGAAAGTGAGTCTAAAAAGCCAAGAGAGCGTGATAAAAGACAAGAGTGTGTGGTGCAAAAGTCAAGAGAGAGTGGTGGGGGTGAGAGAAAATAAAATTATCAAATGAGAGAATAACCACAAGCACAAGTGAGTAAAGGGTGCTTGTTAGATTCTAAGGCCAACCTTGGGTGGGCACCAAATGATCCTTTGCCTCTTGCCCTTGGTGAGGAAAATAAGCTCTTACCCACAAACACTTCTTCTATGTCTTTTTGTGTTGATGAATGTGTAGGAAATTTAATTGAAGACATGGAAGTGAAATATCAAATTGCAAATGGCTTGGAAACTATGCCCCTGGAGAAGGACCAAGAGGAACAAGGGCAAGTGGATGAACTCCTTGCCCAAGGTTCAAGTGCACTATCCTTGTCTCCTTGTGATGCTCCCTTGCATATGATTACACTAGAGAAGTCTCTTTGTGTTGATAGATTTGTTATTAATGACTTGTGTAAAAAGTGGTCTCATGAGCTTGAATCTTTGAATGCTAAATCTACCTTTGCACCATATATTGATCCTTTCTTGATAAGCCCAAGCATTGAGAGACATGACATTTCTCTTATGGATTCTACCTTGAATATTGGAGTGACTACCTTTTACGCTAAGATGCCTAAGCTTTCATTTGTTGGTAATTTTGAGCTTCATGAGTGTGCGGCTAAGGATAGTAGGACCAAGAGGAGTGACATGGATAGTGACTTTAGAACTTGGTGTTTGCTATGTTTTCATTTCAAGGTGGTTAAACCCTTCAATGGGATTGGAGTGTTCTATGGCCGTTTTGTGAAGGATTTTTCCACTCATATGTCTCTTGAGGATGATGTTGTGAATATGGGCATAAAATTGCATTGTTCCCATAATTGTGGTCTTGTTTTTATATTGTTGGAGGAATTGTGTAAGGCCTATTTTGATAAAAATCTTATGATGCGTACTATGACTTTACACAAGTTACATATGCATGATGTTGTGCTTATTATGATCCATGTGGAGCATAAAGATTTATGGATACATTTTGCATATGCTTTTGACCACTTTATGAAATTGTTCAAGCAAGTGAGTGAAATCCATTGTGATGAACTTTGTTTGTTGAATGATAATCCTTCTTGCAAACTTGATGTGTGTTGTGATGAACCACCTCTATATTTTGACCAAGAGTTTGTCAATTTGTGGAAGAGAACTTCTTATTTGAGCAAGAGTGGTGTGTTAATGATTGAAAATGATTGTTCGTTGCATGAGCGTGAGAATAAAATTTTTGTGCTTAGACCTCTCTTGATAACTTTCCATTTTGCACCATATGAGGACCCTTTCTTGTATATGCCAAGTCTTGATGAGAATGCCAACTCTTTTGTCAATATGTTCAATAATTTGGGCATCATTTGTATGGGAATGATCGAGCCAAATAGAAACAAGGTGCTTGGGGCATGTGTGTTTTGGCATGTTGATTGCTTTTATTGCATGTCTATCAAACCATTCAATGGGGTTGGGATGTTTTATGGTCTATTTGTGAAGAACTTTATATCTAATGGCTTTGTTTGGGACTACATTGTGAAGGAATGCCTATGCTTATTTGCACCCACATCTTGTACCTATATTGTGAGATTGTTTGAGTTTTGGTATGAAGGGAATCTTGATGAGTTTGTCTTGATTCCTTATGCGTGGGATTTGAACATGAAAGGATTCATTAATTTGTGTTCTCATATTTATTGTGACTTGGCCTTGAGCTTGAGGGAACATGAATTTGGAAGTCCATACAACGTCTTTGGTGTATTATTGTCTCTAAGAGCCGTTAGTGGTCTTAATCCTTTTCATCATACTTTGATATTTGATTTGCTCTTTTTCTATTCCATAGGTGTGCGGAATCCGGATTTGAGGGAAAATCCTTTCCAAGAAGGGGAGAATGATATGACCATGAGTGCTAGACATCAAGTGTCTTCACCTCGACGTGAGCCATGGATTGATTGGGGTCCAAGGAAGAGAGTGAAGACGTGCCAAGGATTCAATAAAGCTAGAGGGTCTCCCGAGGATGCGAGGAATAGAGAAGGTTTGGATTTGAGAACAAATCCTTTCCAAGAAGGGGAGGATGATACGATCATGGAAGCCGTGCGTCAAGGATTTCAACTACAGCTGGATTCAACCAAAAACCGTCCTATCGAGATGATATCCGAAAGCTATGAAACTACCACCATCGTCTTTGTCTTGGAAACAGCTTCGCGTGGGTATCTTGCACATCTCAATCGGAGTCCGAATGAGGGAGTTATGGTGGTTTTACAGAAGTCGCGCAGAACTGGCGAGGGAGTCCAGAAAGAACACCCGGGCGGGTGTTTTGCACCCTGCAATTCACCCGACCGGGTGAATCACCCGAGACTTAGTTTTTGAGGGCCTTTTTCCACATTTTGGGCCCTTAGTATAAATACCTTTTGGTGTCATTTTTCATTCTAGATTAAAATTGTGATTGAAGTTATCTCCCTAGTGAGTTTTTCCTCTTTGAGGAATGTATCCAATTCCTTCCTTGAAGTTTGCTTGTCTCAATTTCATAGATTGATTCAAGTAGAGGTATGCATCAATGGGGTGTATCCATTGAGTAGTGGAGCCAAGGGGTGATAGAGCTATTGAAAGTTGCCTAGGGTTGTTTCCATTATTTTGGTCAAGGTCCTAAGGTCATAACTCTTTCATCTCATCATTATACACATGCTTTCCATTCCTAATCTTCCATCAATTCTTGTTTAGATTCAACTTTTGTGGTTGGGTCTACCTTATCCTTTGTTTTATTGATTACTTGAAAATCAATCTCACAAAAATAGTTAGATCAAGCATCATAAATGGGTAATACTTGGGAAATGGATCATAAAATACATGGATCCTTATCATATTGAAGGCTACCAAGTGGTACACGGTGGAATCAGATGGGGGAGAACCATCATGTAGAGAGAGAGAAGTACCAACAACAAGAGGACTGTTGGTTGGTTTGGAAGTAAGCATGTTGTGATGAGCAAGAAGATCAACAATATACTTCCGTTGGGAAAGAAAAAGAGAGCCGGGTCGAGAAAGCTCTTCCACGCCAAGAAAATAAGATAAGGACCCGAACTCTTATTTTATTCCCGACAAACACGCGGTTTGGCTAGTTCGACGAGTTGGGCGAAAGCTTCGATTCATGGTAGGAAGCTGAGCTAGGCATTTATTCTTTTTCAACGGGAGTGAAAACCTTCCTTCTATGCTGACAGAAGCTTGGGGTGCAAGCATTGAGTCAAACTGATTCAGGTATAGCAATATAGTTTTTGTCTCTCTCTCCTACCTAGCACACTAAAATAGGTAGCATGGATCAGTAATTAAGTAGTATAGCTAGGTCTGTGAGAGATGGGTTCGTTTGTCAGTCAGTCTCGGTAGTTCAGTCAGAGCGACATCCGTGGCTGGCATAACTCAGTTCCTTGATGGATAGATGCTAGTGTCGCCAGATCAGTCTAGTTCGATCAGTTGACAGTGGAGTAGTTCCGTCATAGCATGGGTAGCTCAATCATTCAGTACAGAGATGAGAACGCTAGCGACAGGGCTTCTTCCATACTTGCCCTTTCCTGCTTGCTTTCCAACTTGAACAACAGGGACGAAACTGGGACTGAGTCTGCGACTACTCTTATAAATAAGCAAAAAGAAATGACTCAACAGAAGGTACTCGGCTTCTGTGCTGGACTTGGATACAGTTTCTTCTTTCTTGGTTTTCCAAGCGATCAATGATGAGCCAAGGAAAAGAAAAACAACCACCGCTTGGTTATATCCTTTCCTAAACCACTTCCTATCTATGGTGGCACCATAGTGCACCCCTATATATATATATATATATAATTGTGATCAATTGAGATTATTTAGGCTAATTGAGAAATGAGATGCAATATCAGCCACTCATTTTTATTAAATGAGTGGTCCAGATTTTGCCACACAATAAATATTTTCAGATTAATTTAATATGAAAGGGTAAAACTGTCTTTTCGCATTTTAATCTAGGTTTCTTCAGCATATTACCGTGAGATTGGCGATTGTGTTAGATGTTGCAATTGCCGTCAGATCACTTATTGAATCTATTTTAACGATTTATGATTCAATTGATTCGAAAATTAGACTCAGACGATTTCAACGATTTCAACGATATCTGATTTAGGATTCAACTTTCGAAAAACAGATTTCTGTGTTGATTTTGAAGTTTTTCAGTCGATTTTACCGATTTTGAAGTTCTTCAGCTTTCAATTGCGATTTTGGTGAGAATTGCGATTTCGTGAGATCTCTGATTCAATTGATTGAAACAATTTCTGATTCAATTGACTCAAAAATTAGAACGCAAACGATTTCAACGATTCGAACGATATCTAATTCGACGATTCCCCAGGATATCAATTTTCGAACAGAAGACAAATCGACGGATTTCGGTGTTGAATTTGAAGTTTTTAGGTCGATTTTATCTATTTTGATTCTATTTTTATGTTTTATTTGTTGATGCCCAGTCAAATTTCTTCCTAATCAATTTTTATTTTTTTGCTTTTTCATCTTTAGCTTCGATTTCACTTCATAATCAACACCTAAGTGTTATCTGATGGATTCTTCATCTTATTCCGAGTCGACGTCGACGAATGGTGGAGGTAATTTGGTTTGATTTCCATTAACATGATTTTTTTGTGTTGTGTTGGTGAATTATACTCTGTTGACATGACATGATGTATGTTACCTGTCAAATTTTGTGTTATGTTGGTGAATTATACTCTGTAGCTATACTCTTTGTTGATATTCTGTTTCATTAACATGATTTTTTTGTGTTATGTTGGTGAATAATACTCTGTTGACATAAACGCACTGTTGATATTTAAATTGATGTTCTGTTGACATAAATGCAAATCTGTTGGCATGATGTATGTTATCTGTTAAATATTCTATTTAGCTATACTCTTTGATGACATTTTGTTGATATACAAAATAGTTTTATGTAAAATGAACCCTCCCATGTCTGAACAGCCCCTGCTGTGGTGTTTGTTGGTGGAGGAAGAGGTTATGGATAGTGTTGAGAGTCCATGATAGGATGTCTGATGTATGTTACCTGTTAAATATTCTATGTAGCTATACTCTTTGTTGACATTTTGTTGATATACAAAATAGTTGTATGCAAAATGCAACCTCCCTTGTCTGAACAACCTCTGTTGTGGTGTTTGTTGGTGGAGGAAGGTGTTATGGATAGGGTTGAGAGTCCATGATATGATGTCTGAGATGTTGGTGCTGGTGTGGGTCAATTAAGATATGCTAGTTGACATTATCTGTTTCAGTTTGTTTACATATTTTCCGATTATGTTGTAGGATTTGTTATTCCAATTTATGATTGCTTGCTTATGCAATTTGCATAATTTGAGAGATGAATCTGATTGGATTGCAGTTATCATGATAATTCATTTGCAACTTCTAAGGCTCTGCATATAGCTAATAAGATCAACTCTTCATCAACATTCCATGTATTGGAAGCCTTTTTCCACCATCAGGTACATTGTGAATCTCCTACATCGGTTCTTGATCTTATAATTCATGAAATCTTGTGTGTGGTTCTTTTTTTTCAAGCGCGGTTGTATAGTATAAAGCTCGAATTACTTAGTTGAAGATTGCAATGCTGCATAACATGCTAATTGCACTTGAGATTGAGTGATTGATTGAAAATTAAAACAGGAACTGTTTTATGGGAAGGTGACATTTAACAAGTCTAAAGCAGCTGTGAGGGAGCGTATAGCGGACTTCGCAGCAAAGGCTCTTGGATCGTTACCGTATTGTTCTGCAGTCAAATCCGGCTTCAAAGACATGAATTATATGTAAAACATTGTTGTTGACATGAATTATATGTAAAACGTTGTTGTTGACATGATTTATATGTAAAACGTTGTTGTTGACATAAATAATATAGGTCGTTGATATGAAAATATTCGTTGTTGACATTAATTATTTGTAAAATGTTGTTGTTGACATAATAGTTGACATAAATAACGTTTGTTGTTGACATCGTGGTTCCCATAAATAAAATTTGTTGTTGACATCATAGTTGACATAAATAATGTTCGCTTTTGACATTGTAGTTGACATAATGTCTCCGTAGTTGACATCGCGAAAATGACAATTATGCCCCCTAGTTGACATAATGTTTGAGTAGTTGACATTGCGCGAAAATTGTGAATGAGTGGCTGAAAATTGTTGACATTTGGTTATAAGTTGTTGACATTTTAATACAAGTTGTCAGACTTGCCTCCGTGCTACTCGCTGATGAGGGCGTCCAGGCTGCCCCAGTCCTGCCTGGAGGGGTAATTACAATTACAATTCATGTTTTTAAGGTTAATTACAATTAAAAATCATGTCAACTATATATACTAGTCATGCCAAAAACTAATATAATTATGTCAACTATGGTGCATATCGTGTCAACGGTATATACAAGTCATGTCAACTACGATACATATCGTGTCAACTACACGTACAAACCATGTCAACTATGTTACATACTATGTCAACTACACGTACAAGCCATGTCAACTCTACATAGAAACCATGTCAACAACAATTATAAGTCATGTCATCTACACGTACAAGCCATGTCTACAACAATCAGAGTTGTTTTTTAGTTGTTAACATATACTAAAAGTTATTGACATTATCTTATTAGTTGTTGATATTTGATTTTGCTCTCTAATGACATCTATCTTATAATTTTCTTTATTAATTATAATATTTGTTTTCTGAGTTGTTGACACTTTATACAAGCTGTTGATATTTGGTGATAGGTTGTTGACATTTCAATACAATTTGTTGAACTGATTAACATTTGATATAACTGCTAAGTTCAAAATTCAGAATCCACAATAATAGTTTTAAAACTCATCCAACTATATAATTTAAGATTACTAACACATGGAGATGTAGTCATATAATTTAAGATTACTTAAACATATAATTTAATTATGCTCAATTATAATTCATGTTTTTAAGGTTAGTTACATTTAAAAATCATGTCAACTATATATACTAGTCATGTCAACAACTAATATAATTATGTCAACTATGGTGCATATCGTGTCAACGGCACATACAAGTCATGTCAAATACGGTACATATCGTGTCAACTACACGTACAAGACATGTCAACTATGTTATATACTATGTCAACTACACATAGAACCATGTTAACAACAATTATAAGTCATGTCAACAACAATTATAAGCCATGTCAACTACACATAGAACCATGTCAACAACAATTATAAGCCATGTCAACTACACATAGAAACCATGTCAACAACAATTATAAGTCATGTCAACAATATGTACAAATCATGTCGACAACAATTATAACCAAATGTCAACTACACTTTCAAGCCATGTCAACAAAAATTCAATCATTTTATAAAAACAATATACTATTTAATCTTAGTTATAGTTAGTTAATTTTAACAATATTCTCTTCTTTCTCTTTCCCTTTCTCCTGTTGTTTTTCTTTGTTCCTTTCAACTTGTGCGTCATCCATTGGGCCTGCAGCGGGTGGTGAGATAGGAGAGGCTGATTCATTGGCTCACCCCTTTAGGATCATAACCTGGCGATGTAGGAATATTTTCTGTGTTTCTTTCTTCTGCATACTGCTTGTAAATTAGTTCTACAATGTTAGTATATAAACTGTAGGAGTAATCTAATGTCAACTCAGAGATACATATGTAAACAAAATGATGTACTTACTTCATCAAAGAAATGTCCCAATTTAAAAGTTGGAAATTCAGTCAAATCTACAAGAACTTCTTTTTCTTTTTCAGCAATAACTATTGATTTAGATATTGTTTTCCAGTGATCAAAAGTATCAGGCTTGTCTTGAAGGAGCGTATTGGACAAATGAAGAAACTTGTCAGCCACAGATTCAAGTGGAGTCGTTTGGCTTCCAAGTGCAGATCTAGCCATATCACACACCAATCCAAATAAAAAATTAGATTTTATGTGTGAGGGAGCTTCTTTAAGGACCTTGACAAGATTGATCTTCCCGTAATTCATGTGATTAATGGTTTTCACTACATTCTGTATAAATTCTTTTGGGAGTAGGTTTTGGGAAGACCCAACACCACTGTCATCAACAGCAGGCATTTGTTGTTGAGGCACTTGTTCTTCCTCAATGGACCCAACTTCACCGCCAACGACTGCCTTTCTCTCCACCACAATATCATCTCCCGTCTCCTCTCCCATTACATCCTTTGGTCCAAAACATACAGTATATATATATGTACCACATCATTCATTCATTCATTCATTTATTCATTCAGAAAAACGCTTCATATTTTGGAACGGAGTGGAGCCACGGCTGTGCCTTACCGAATCACACATCATCAAAGAGCTTCTGTCCAAATACAGCAGCCTCTCCGTGAAATCCTGTCTCCAGCAGCAGGGCTCCAAGCATTTCACCGGCCGTGGCCTCTTGATGGCTAACGGCAACGACTGGTACCACCAGCGCCATATCAACAGTCAACAATCAATTAGTGAAATCGATCCTGTTTATAATGTGAATATAACTATGTCAACAGTCATTCAAACAAGCATACACTATGTCAATATCTTGTTTATAATGCACAGTCTAATTAGTGAAATTGATCCTGTTTATAATGTGAATATAACTATGTCAACAGCAATTCAAACAAACATACACTATGTCAACAATATACAATATCATGTTAACAGATGTATACTTTTATAGCTATGTCAATAGCTATTGAATAAAATGTCAATAATCTTAAAAATTTAAACAAATCCTTAACTGGAAGGTGATGCTTGATGTTCTCTGATCTTCAATTGCTAATCAACAAAAAAAATCATCAGAAATTGAATTCATAAGAAAACTGATTATTCTAGTATTAATCACATCAAAATCATACTACTAATGAAATCGAATAAGGAAAATCCCCCCAAAATCAAGGAAAATCAGAGAAATCATCTACAATTCCACATCAATGTCACAACCAGATCGGCCCCAAATTCTGGGAGGTAAATTGCGACGAATTTATTTTTGTCAAATTTAGCAGGAATGTCAAATTCTCAATCATCCACAACTTCCGATTCTACCATCGCTAATCAACAAAAAAAATTAGCGGGAATCGAATTCATAAAAAAAGATATTCAGATGTGTTTTAATACACCAAAATCGAAGCAATATACTTAAAATTTGAATCAATTTCTTAACCTGAAGAAGTCGCTTCAACCGTCGCCGATTTGGAATGCCTATTCTCTTCGATCGCTGCTTCAGCCAATTCAGCTTCAATCGATGTTTCAACCGATTCTTTTCGCTATCGTCATTGTAGAAAACTCTGTTTGAATGTTTACGGTTTGAATTTTGAAGATCAGCGAGATTTTGCAGATTTTGAAGGGGTTCGAATTGTATGAATTGTATGAAGATTTGAAGATTTTTCAACAGAGAGGTTTTAAGAAATTGGATTGAAATACGTTTTTATGTTTTAAGTTTTTTAATTAATGAAATTACAATTATAGCCCCTTGTTGACATAATGTGGTATTTGTTGACATTTTGTTAATCTTGTGGATTAGTGGCTCATATTGCATCTCATTTCTCAATTTAGCTAAATAATCTCAACCTAACAAGACCATATATGTATATATATATATATATATATATATATAGGGAGATGATCAAAATAAGAATGCATTTAAATCCAGAAATGCAGCCCAAATCTTGGCCCTAAGATTAGATGATCTAATGATCAATAATTAACCAAAAATACGGAAGGTCATAATTGAGTAGTTTTAGGTCATATTATAAGATTTGAGTTTATGTCATATTAAGATCATTTTAGGTCATGCTTACAAAGCATGACCTAAAAATAAACTAACTATGACCTAAAAATGCCCTACGTATGACTTTGTTCCGCGTTTCTGTATTTAAATCTGGTCTTCATAGATCAAAACCCTATATATTTTTTGGTCATAGTTAGTTTATTTTTAGGTCATGCTAACAAAGCATGACCTAAAATGATCTTAACATGACATAAACCAAAATCTTATAATATGACCTAAAACTACTTAATTATGACCTTCCGTGTTTTTGGTTAATTATTGACCATTAGATCATCTAATCCTAGGGCCAAGATTTGGGCTGCATTTCTGGATTTAAATGCATTCTTATTTTGATCATATATATATATATATATATATATATATATATATGGGAGTGCTCAAATCCATAACCCAATTTATATCAAATATTCATGTTGATCTCATCCCTTTATTTTATCAATCTAACGGCCAAGAAATATGCTTCTTTTATTAATAATATTATTATTTTAATTCAGAAAATGGTAGATTTGGTATGAGAAATTTAGTTAGTTTTCTTCCATAATTTACGTTATTTATGTTTCCTAAATTCAAGGCTATCATGATTTGATTTCCTTAATTAATTATCTTAATCTAAACCACATCTTTCTACAATAATATTGTTATTGCATTTATAATTGAAAGCGTAAAAATTTTTATTTTTTGAGATATACTACTTACTTTTTTTAATTTAGCAATCCAATCATCAAAGCTGTAACGACTTACATTATTGATAATGTAGGTTTACATTATTTTAGATAACACACTGTAATACATGATGAATACGTTATAATGTAACTTAATCTATTAAATAATGTAACATCTTCTACAAATAATGTCAACACAGAAAATAATATATACATTACATTTGCAATACTAAACAGAGTACAAAATCATGCTACACTGTTCGTGTTCTTCTAAAATAGAGTACATCATCCCTATTTCGACGACCTCCGTCCTCTACATCTTCTACATCCATCTCCTCAAAGTAATCATCAAACTCATCATCATAATCTACTCTTGTCCTCTTCGACCTTGTTCAAAAGTTAATAATATTATCGCATACTCAACAATGTACGTCATATATGTGTTAAAATAAAGACATGCTGAAAATGAATAATGTATTTGCACACCAACATGAAGACTTATGTCGTTTACATTATTGTCGTAGAGAGCATACATTACTACATAATGAATCTGTTTTAATGTATCAAACTGAGGTAAATAATGTAAATTATAGACTAAATAATGTACACAACAATTCACAATAATATAGTACAAACATGACGACTAATGTATGCTGAATAAGCAATAATGTATACAACAATCTTGAATAATGTAACGACAACTACTAATAAACAGCTACAAATAATGAAGATCAATAATGTACATAACCCATGCACAGTAATGAAATACGAACAAGAGAAATGAAGTATGCTTACCGGCAACAAACGTATCATTACCATAAAAATTGATTCTTTTCACGAAAATTACAGGAATCGTCACGTTAATGTAAACATTAAATTGGACAATTCTAATCGGATATTTGAGTAACTAATGTATATCGGAGATGATTGAGAGAATTCCATATCTAAATTACCTTAACTGATCGAAAATGGAGCCTTCAACTTAAAGTTTCTAGCCTACGACACTCGGCGTAGTTTTGAACAAATTCACGTTTACGCCACAATTCTGGTCGCCAATTGTTGATATAAGCTTCGTTTGAGGTCTCCGTCTTCAGTGGGTAAGGAATCGCCACAAACTAGGATTGAATATAGAGAGCAAAAGTGAGAAACTAGGTTTTCGTCGATTTGGGGTAAATAGGAGAGAGAAATCGAGAGAGACAGCGTATATTTCGCTCCTTACGTTTTAAAACTGAATTCTGAATAAGATGTACCAATTATACCCCCATAATGTAACCAGTACTCCTAAATAATGTAGATCGGGGTATGATATATACTTTACATCTAATCCGTCCATCAAGTTAATCCTAAGGCTGGAAATACATTTGAACTTAACACTAAAGGGTCACTTTGATCCTAATGCTCCCCTATATATATATATATGGTCTTGTTAGGTTGAGATTTATCAACCTAATTGAGAATTGAGATGCAATCTCAGCCACTCATCCAGAATATTTGTGAAATGTCAACAGCATGTAGTTTATGTCAACAGAGGGGTATAATTGTAATTTTATTAATTTTTTTGTTTTTTTTTGTTTTTTTTTTTACTTTTATTATATTTTTTAATTTTTTTTTTCAACTACAGATACAATTCATGTCAACACATAAAAAGTCAACAACTTTATTCAATAAATACTATTTGACATGAATTGTACATGTAGTTAACATGGATTGTACACATAGTTGACATTATATGTGTGTAGTTGAAAAATAAAAATTAAAAAATAAAAAAAAAATTAAAAATTTAAAAAATTAAAAAAAATTAAAAATTTTAAAAAAATTTAAATTTTTTTTAAAAAATTAAAAAAATAATTTTAAAAAATTTTAAAAAAATTAATAAAAAATTAAAATTAAAAATTAAAAAAAAAATTATTGAATAAAATTTACCATAATATTACTATTCTTCCGTTTCATAATTAATTAATCTAAAGATATTTTCCATGTGGAAAAATCTGGACCACTCATTTAATAAAAATGAGTGGCTGATATTGCATCTCATTTCTCAATTAGCATAAAAAATCTCAATTGATCACAATCCTATATATATTTATAGTAATATCATGGTAAATTTTATTCAATAAATTTTTTTAATTTTTAATTTTAATTTTTTATTAGTTTTTTTTAAAAATTTTAAAATTATTTTTTATTATTTTTTTTAATTTTTTTTAAATTTTTAATTTTTTTTATTATTATTTTTATTTTTATTTTTATTTTTCAACTACATATACAATCCCTGTCAACTACACACATATAATATCAACTATGTGTACAATCCATGTCAACCACACACAATTCATGTCAACTACACACATATAATGTCAACTACATATACAATTCATGTTAACTACACAATATAATGTCAACTACATGTACAATTCATGTCAAATAGTATTTATTGAATAAAGTTGTTGACATTTGATGTGTATTTGACTTGAATTGTATATGTAGTTGAAAAAAAATTAAAAAAAAAACGAAAAAAAAAATTAAAAAAAATAAAATAAATTAAATTAAAAAAATTAAAAAAAATTAAAAAAAAATTTTAAAAAATATTTAAAAAAAATTAAAAAAATAAAAAAAACTAATAAAATTACAATTATGCCTCTCTGTTGACATAAACTACATGCTGTTGACATTTCACAAATATTCTGGATGAGTGGTTGAGATTGAATCTCAATTCTCAATTAGGTTGATAAATCTCAACCTAACAAGACCATATATATATATATATATATATATATATATGGAGATGATCAAAACAAGTACGTGTTTAAATCCAGAAATGTAGCCCAAATCTTGGCCCTAGGATTAGATGATCTAATGGTCAATAATTAACCCAAAACACGGAAGGTCATAATTAAGTAGTTTTAGGTCATATTATAAGATTTGGGTTTATGTCATGTTAAGATCATTTTAGGTCATGCTTTGTTAGCATGACCTAAAAATAAACTAACTATGACCTAAAAATGTCTTACGTATGACCGTGTTCTGCATTTCTGTATTTAAATCTGGTCTTCATAGATCAAAACCCTATATATATATATATATATATATATATGGATGTATTCAAATCCTTTTCATATCTTTTGTCCTTTTTTCTTCTTAATCCTAGCCCCACGATTTTGTCATCTGACGGTTAGATTAATGCCACGTGTCATTTAATAATGCACATTTTCATTCTAATAATGCACAGCGGCTAATAATGCAACATTATAGACTAATAATGCACATTTTCATTCTAATAATGCACAACGGCTAATAATGCAACATTATAGACTAATAATGCATTGATCACAACCATCCAATTCAAGGATCCAAGGGCTGAGATTATGAAGGAAATAAGACACTTAGGCTCCTTTTTCCTTCTTAAACCTAGCCCCACGATCCAAGGGGTGCGTTAGGCTCCTTTGCACCCTAAGTGTCCTATTTCCTTCTTAATCTCAGCCCTTGGATCCTTGAATTGGATGGTTGTGATCAATGCATTATTAGTCTATAATGTTGCATTATTAGCCGTTGTGCATTATTAGAATAAAAATGTGCATTATTAGTCTATAATGTTGCATTATTAGCCGCTGTGCATTATTAGAACGAAAATGTGCATTATTAAATGACACGTGGCATTAAGCTAACCGTCAGATGACAAAATCGTGAGGCTAGGATTAAGAAGGAAAAAGAACAAAAGATATGAAAAGGATTTGAATACATCCATATATATATATATATATATATATATATATATATATATATAGGTTTTTGATCAAAACAAGAATTGGTTTAAATAAAGAAATCAAGGCCAACTTCCAGCCTTATGATCTTGCGAGATCATCTTGCGATTAAAACATCTGATGGCTCACTTTATTAACTAAATCTTATTATTTTATTCATTAAAAATCCAATAAGGTTACTAAAGTAATTAGCTAATCATCGCTTGTTATGGCAACTCCTATAATTTTGCAATGTCTCTTTCCACTAACAAATCATATGCGTGAATTATGATTTAACATTCCTCAACTTCATCTCCTTCGTATCTTCATCTTCTTCAGCCACAGTACCATCAAACTTCCATTATACTTGTTCCAGATATATTTGTTCACAATCTCAATTCTATATCATCGTCGTTGGCAGATCCCAACTCCAATCGTGTTCCATATTAATCTGTTCTATTCTCAATTCTATATCATAGTCATTGGCAGATCCTAACATCAAGAATGGAATCCGACACAAATTCTACTTCGCACGTAGATAATCAATCATACTCCGATGACGTTGTTGAGAATACAGGTTATGGTTATTGTTGTATTTTTAATTTATTGTTATGCTCCATTTCATATATTTGTATCTGTGTCTTTCAGTGTCTTCTGTCAAAATGAATCTTTTCACCTATATTAT
Organism: Salvia hispanica; assembly: GCF_029641045.1. Classification (NCBI taxonomy): domain Eukaryota; kingdom Viridiplantae; phylum Streptophyta; class Magnoliopsida; order Lamiales; family Lamiaceae; genus Salvia; species Salvia hispanica. Next base: position 25,006,692 of record NC_142692.1, read on the forward strand.
TTGATCGATTTTTCTGCTATGCTTCGTTTTGTGTTTAGTATGACCCATTTCCGTATAAGACAATTGAACTTGTTGTATGCCGCGATTTCATCCTATTATGACCTATTATCATTCTAAATCCAGTTGATGAAAACTTGTCTTTACTTCATCGTTACTTTTTAGGTGTGTTCTGATTATGAATTTTTACAGATTTAAATACACCAGGATGTCCTATAGAGCTTAAACCTTTTGTTGGCCGTAGCTTCCCCACATTGGACAACACCATTGAGTTCTACGAGAACTATGGGCGTCGTGTCGGCTTTGACACAAGGAAGAACGGTTCAAAGAAGGTTGATAATCTTACCATATGGTTTTACATGGTGTGTAACAGAGAAGGTGAGCAGAAATTTATCGATGAACAACCCAAACGACGACGTAAATCGAAAAAATGTGGATGTAATGCTCGGGTTCCATTCAAATTCGATTCTGACCGTGGTTATGTCATTCAACACTTGAACGAAGAACACAACCACCCCATGGTTTTGGTACAACACCATAAGTTCATGAGATTAAATCGTCAACTTGATCCAGTACACCAAAAATTTATTATGGATTGTGCTGGTGCTAATATTGGTCCTTCACTCACTTTCAAGCTTTTGACTGAATTGATGGGCGGATATGATTCCGTTGGGTGTACAGTGTTGGACATCCGTAACTACACACGGGATATCAGAAGATATGCTGAAGGATTTGACGCCCAAATGATAATAGACGAGATGAAGAAGAAGAAGGAAAGTTGTGAAGCCTTCATGTACGAGTATGAGGTTGATTCTCGTAGTCGACTGACGCATTTATTCTGGTGCGATCCTATTGCTAAGAAGAATTTCATGTAATTTGGTGACATTGTCTCGTTTGACACTACCTACTCAACGAATAGGTAAATGTTGACCACTTAAAATTGCTACCTTTTTCTGTTGTGCTATGATTTCAGTTTATTATGACATATTATCATACTACATCGAGATCCACTTGTTCATGATTTAATCCTTTGTTGTTTTGCTATGCAGGTACTCTATGATATTTGCTCCGTTCACTGGGAAGGACAACCATGGGCGTGCGGTGTCCTTTGGAGCTGGTTTGCTTTGTAGTGAGAGTGCAGACTCTTTTTCATGGCTTTTCAAATAGTTTATCAAGTGCATGGGACTAGCTCCTAAGTTGATAATTACTGATCAAGACTTGGGAATGAAAGTAGCTGTTGAAAAGATTCTTGTGAATACACGTCATAGATGGTGCATGTGGCACATCATGGCTAAAGTCGCTGAAAAGGTACCTAAATCACTTCTTGGTAATTCTGATTTTAAAAAGGATTTGAATTCATGTGCTTTAGGGACTTCCCTAACATTTCTCTGATAAAGACGACATCTGTTTCTGAATCTCAGAACAGTTTTTTTAAGAGGTATACTCAGTGTAGGGCTAACCTTGTTATGTTTTTAATGAACTTCAACAATGCTGTTGATGCCCAACGCAACCAGTCCGCAAAGTTGGATTATATGGACGTGAATACTACCGCAAAGATAAAAACAGAGTGGTCTGTTGAGAAGCATGCATCAGCAATATTCACAGACTATGCATTCAAGGAAATTCAGGAACAGATTCTGGAGGCGTATAACCACTGCAGCCTTATATCTATATCAAATGAATCAAGTCCTGAGCTTTACAAGGTATTAGATCATTATTCAAACACATGGGATGTAACATTATCCGTGGAGGATTCTTTGTTCCAATGTGGATGTAAGATGTTTTCTAGGATCGGTCTTGTATGCTGCCACATCTTTCATGTGTTGAAGAACAAAAAGATGCGCTTGATTCCGGAGAATCTGATTGGAGGTCGGTGGTTGAAATCACCTCTAGTTAAAGCTGTGCATGCTGTCCGATTTGAAGATGTAGCAACGCATGTTTTTGTTGATGAGAAGAAAAATGCTCAAGCAATTTTATTGGGAGAGATATTGGGTTTGTATCAGGCTGTATCTTTCAATATTGATCAAATTCATGAGCTGACATCTATAGTTCGTGAAGCAAGACAACAGATTTTTGCCGGCGGAGTAGTAACATCTACATGGCAGAAGAAGAAGCTAATTGAAGAATTTTATGGGGCAGAGGCACCCCAGGAAGTAGATGTTCAACCACCTGATGTCGTCAGCACGAAGGGATCTGGTAGTAGACTCCCGTCAAGAGTGGAGAAGGCTTTGAAGATTAAGAGCAAGCCTTTGCGTCAATGCAAGAAATGTCAGGAGTGGGGTCACCACGATTCAAGGAATTGCGTCAAATTCAAAGAGAAAGAAAAACGGCGTTCAAGAAGAAATTCTGAAGTTTGATACCATGTAATTTTATTTTTTTTCTTGAAGTAACATCAGTCCAAGCTTCAGGTTTTTTGAAATTTCTCAGTTCGGTCGGCTTTGTATGCGGCATTCTGATATTCAATAGTTTTATGTAATGACTCGAATAGTGGATTATTATTACCCAATTAACCGAAGCGTTTTCATGACTCAAATATTCGTTTATTATGACCAAATGATAAGAATTGTGTATTTTTGGTTAAGTTTGTATGATATGAACATTTCGATCGGAATGGTATAAGACCTAAGGGTGCTCAGTAATGTGATGTCATGCATCAAATGTTGGTTTATTATGACACTAGTTGACCATAAGATGGTATGACTCATATATTCATTTATAATTACAAGGTGTTTCAGAGTGCAGTTTTATGCAACGACTAATTTTGGGGTATAGAAGTCCAATTTCACGTCATTATATGTGCAATTTTAATTCAAATGACTGAAAATTGGATGGAAAAAGGCGTAGGTGTAGTAGCTTTGTAGATATCGGCAGCAAAATTGGACAGACGACGTGTTGGTATATCTATTTTTTTAATAATTGGTACAATGCAGCATGAGGTGGAGTACTATTACTAGTACATAGAGACTCCAAAAATGAATACAAATGAAATAATATATAGTAACAAAAACAACAGGCTGTCTTCTATAAACCATGGTCCGCAAAACAAGAATTACAATGTCTAAACATCATTTATTTCAAATAGTGGTACTCTATAAAGAAATGGACAATAATTTTCACTAGTTTTAGTTATGACAAAAGTAGTGATCAGGATCCGTAGTTTGCTATCATCTTTTCTACGTTGATCATTGTTTTCTTGCTCTCCTTCGCATAGTGTTTGGATGCCTCCTATTTATTCAGTAATGCGAAGTGGTTATTTCTTGCTAACAACAACACATGATTGTATTTAGCTCTTAGATACTGAAGCACACCTCTGTTTTTAGTCGATAGTCCACAACTCCATTGACCCTCTCTTTCACCCATGTAGACTTCAAGGTGTCTTAGCAAATAAACACCACTGTCCGCAATATTATCCGCCGTTCTCCAACTCATCTTCAACCTCTGAATAGGTGCGTCGATCACTGTCTTGCATTGATTGTGGCAACCAATCATGCTTAAATACTTACAGAAGAACGTCCTCTGCAAAACATGCAACGCGTCAGTATAAATAACATTTAAGTATTACTGCGAGGACTAATGTGTCACACATACCAACATCTCTGGAACAGAACCGTAGGTATACCGGAAGTCATGCTCTTCTCTATCTTTAGAAGCGTCTATTATTACCACTGCTTTGCGATGGAAACAGAAGCACACAGTGTAGTACCTTTTTGAAAGGCAGAATGCAAAGAAAACCTATATTTTGTAACATGTTAGGCTTTTTGTCAAAAATTATTGGAGTTTGCTCTTAACATTTTGAATTTGTATCATGGTTGCAACATCAACATACCATATCTATATCTCCCCATCTGAAGTGTGGTATTTCGCTGACCTCTTTGTCAACGTTTGTTGCAAATTCATTTAGTTTGTCTGCATCATCAATTTTTCCATTTGCCTCCACAACCGTGTACAGCTGCACAAGTTATAGCAACAGAGTTAGGTCATAACTTTTAATCATAAAAAAACATGTCATGATAACTAGATATTCGTGTCATGATAGACTGATTAGGTATACTCACAGCAGGGTAGGTTGTGAAAAACAGCCTTTTGGGTGAAGTGACCGATTTCAAATCTTCTATTTGGTTAAGTACCGAGCAGTAGGCACTAATTATTCCAGTAGAAACCTCTTGATGTGGAAATAGCGAACAGAATTCCAAAAGTGTGACTTCAACAACTCGATCAATGTAAATAATATTTTCTCTGACATTCCAACAAATTATTTATTAGTTATTAGTCCAAAGATTTATTAGGTTGGTTTATTTCATAATACTTATTCATTTCCGTGGTAAGTGGTCATCATCCAGTAATACATAACCCGTTCCTCCGGAGTAAGCTTGCATGACACGGTTACTGCTCTCTCAAGAAATGGCGAACGCAATGCATTAGAAACTCTCATTTCTGCCTTAGAGCGAACGTTCATCTTCAAGTTTTGATGGTTGTCACGTAACTACAAGTAGATATTACAGGTCATTTGGATATGATGTATAAATACTCTCTAACTTCAGTTTAGGCAGTATATCCCCCTTCTACCTGGAACCAAATAGATCAGTACAAAAAAACTTACTTGTTGGTTTTCATAGATGACCACCTCTTTGCCCACTTTTGTTTTTGACTTATTAGAGAAAGGCGTGACAAAATCCTCATCAACTTCATCACATTCCATGTACGCTTCCACTGCCGACTTTATAATTCCTTCAACATCGTGTTCCTTAACCTACATGTTAATTTTAACATAATGTTACAAAAGACGGGCATACAACATTGTTGTTCTTTAATAATGGAACTAAGGATACACACAACCTTAGCTTCATCAATGCTACCAAGCTTATGATCCAAATTTGTTATTAATTTTGTTCCTGACGCTTCCAAGAAAAAGTCGTCTGCAGCATCATTACCACCGCCTTCCATGTAGTCAGCCATGGCTGATTTTATAATCTCATCCACATTAATAGCTCTTCCCTATTTATAAGACAATTCAGAATAAGCTGTGTAATTATCTTTGACTAATGTCAATCCGTATTATCCTTTGGGTCATAATAGATGCAAACAACGATATTTATCAACGCGTAATGTACCTTTTCTGAACCCGTCGTATGTGATCCACTTCCACCACTGTGTAATGATGTACCAGTATTTGGGTTGCGCTCCTGATACTCACTCTGCAAGAGCATAGATAATAAGTACTATACACTAACTCAACAAACATTTCAATAAAAATAGTTTTTGAATTACATTATAACATAATCATTTACCTTCGATGCACATAAACGTGCTGCTCCGGAACCAACACTCATAACAGACTTCTCTGTGTCCGAGCATTGATTTCTTCCTATAGCTGTGAAACTACTGATCTGTGAAACAGACTAAATAAAACAGTAATATTAATGAAGGTTTAAGTATGACATTCATATGCACTCAAATGTAATCTAGATATCGTACAATGAAGCCATTGTACAAGATATACCTTGTTGACTCCAATATATGGTGTACCAAAACAACTCTGAAATTCATTTATGTTAGTTCTATTTCTTTCTTTCATGGAGATTCTTCTGGCGATACCACCCTGCGAGTCACTATGTTTGTGAAACAGAATTCTTTGGAAAAGAGTATCATGCATCAGACTAAAAGAGCAAGTATATCACATATATCAGATAAGCTTGTCATGGGTAAAAAAAATTTCTACGCCCGAAGAATACTCTTAACAATATCCAAAAACATTATACTAAACGCATATCCGAGTTTGGGTCATACTAAACTCATATCCGAGTTTTGGTCATACTAAACGTATATATAAGTCATACTAAACATAGAGCCGAGTTTGTGTCATACTAAACGTAGAGCCGAGTTTGGGTCATACTAACCGTTGAGCCGAGTATGGGTCATACTAAACGCATATCCCAATCATGGAAAATAAGTGAGGAGTGTGTCATAGCAAACGGTTCTTAGGTCAAACATAGTCATTGTACCATTACAAATTACATACTACTGAGACAACAGTATTGAAATATTTAGTGCAGGCAGCTTGCTTTTTCATCAAAAATTACATTTGTGTTCGGGATAGTCTTCAACTTACATTATCTGCTACAAAAGACGGATGGAGTTCAAATGATGGCCCTTGGTCTGTAAGCTTGTTCAGTTGTGCTGTAATTTTGATCATGCGTTGCACAATCTCTATAAGCTCTGGTGCATTCAGCTTGTCCTTTGCCAAAGCTGTCTTCATGGACGCAACCGTTTCCTCCTCGCCCACCTCCACTTCAGGAATTATCCCCATCATATTGCAGGCAGTTGATGCAGCAAGCTTCATCGCTTCAAAATTCTTGATTATATCAGTTAAATCATCCATACTTCGCACCAAATTCTCCAGTCCCCGCACTGCATCGTCACTTGCATCTGCGAACGCCTCCATCGCGGTTTCCAACTGCTCCTTTGGCTCCGGCTCTTCTGCTTCAAAGACAACTAGCATTGATGGCCGAGGCAGCTTTTCAGGGTTACCTCTTTCTACCACACTTCCTCTCCCGATAGTATCACTAGACTCAAGCTCCATCTTCTTTCTCTGCCTGAGCTTTTCGCTTGTCCAACCATAAACGGTCGGGAAAACGCGTGACACTAGCAGTTTTTTTTGGAAAACGCGATCCACATAAAAGGCCTGCAAGAATTTAACAAGTTATAACTCATGCTTCAAGAATTTAAATTATATACACAATGCAGATTTAGTAAATGGAATGTTATTTGAAAACTGTATATAAACAGAGTGTAATAAAGATCATACCACCAAGAATGCAATTGGTCCTGTGAAGGGGGCGTTGTTGGTTATCCTCCAGTTCTTTGTTGCAACTGCCAGTGTCTCAAGTACAAAAGCACACCAGTTGTATTCTTTCACAACTGACATGTCTCTGAATAAATAGTCTATATGAGTTCTGCACTTGCCATCCCCACATGGATTTATCAGCACTGTGTCTAAGATAAGAACGAAGATCTTTCGAAACCATTCACCTCCAGACTTATACTTCAAAACATGTTTTATAAGGTCTTCTGGAAGAATACGACCATAGGTGTTTCCTATTCTTCGAGCAACCTCCTCAAAGAATGGTTTTTTATTCTGCCTTTCGACGCGGTTGATCAACGCCCCCCCCCCCCCATAGGAAACCCCAAATTCATGTAGACATCTTCAGGGTAAATAGGCAGTCGTCCGGTGTCCAGCTGTATTGTGCAGTCTATTTCGCGGAAACCTCTTACCAGGTCATAAGCCATTTTTCCAGGGACCTCAGCGATGCTAAATGCTTTAACTCTCCGAATCCCATCTCTACCACTTCATTCATCTGCTCTTCGTTTAGAGCTTGTAAAAGCTCTATGATTTTCCGCGGGCTGGCTTTGAGCTTAAGCGTTTCGTGCCTTATTATTTCTTCACCTGTCTCTGCTGTTCCAACAACCTCCTCGACCTTTTCCTTCCCTTTACTCTCCTTCTTCACTGGACCCTTTTTTGGTAATTACCACTGGATCGCTTGTTTCCATAACAGATTCGCGAAGACGCTTTGAGCCTGCAAAAATAAAATCAAATCAATAATATTTATACTTCATAGTATTAGTTGTTATATAATAGAGTAATACCTTTACACATATTAGGCGATTCAGTTACATCGCCAATCGTGTGTGCCTTCGATGTATCTGCCTTATCTGTTTTTGTTGTTTCCATTTGCATAAATTTAAGGCTCTCCTTAGCCCTAGCTCTTTTTCGTAATATAAGTTCATTGGCCTTGTTTAAGGACAGACCAGTCCTGCCTACACCTACACAGATATAGGCAAAAGCAATTATTTTTCCAATGATATAATAATTTCACATAGGATTCATTATATCTGCCACTTCCGCTATGATGAATTAAAACCTAAAAATACAGTAATGCAGACAAATGGGAAACAAATGGGCTGATCATTTCAATTCCTTATTCAGTGTCACTGTCACATTACCTACACAAGTATGACTTCATTCTTAGATGGAAGTAAGTCATTTTAAACAGTTATTACATGATTCAAATATGTTTCATACACATACATTACACACACATGCCATTTATATTACCACATCACAAACACCAAGTGGACAATCTATGACATGTTCCAACTGGATATATTTCCATTGGAACGTGTTTTTCTTCATGTTGCTGAATTTTTTACACATATTCCCTTAGTATAAGGGCACAACTAAATCAACTTAATGGTGTGTAGTACTTAAATATGATATCAGAGTTAACATACTATGACATGTTCCAACTTATTTGTTTACATAAAATTAATTTTCAAAGTGTGTAACAAACAAATGCAAATGTATAACCTTTTGCCGCATTCATTACGTTTGCTTCCACTTCTTTCCCTTTTGTAGTTGTGTTTGAATCTCCTATCAACGCATCTGTGCAATTCAATGATGCTAATATTAATATGTAACCGTCATAAAACAACATTTGAGTAAAAGAAATATCATTGCAGTCATATCAAGTTATGATTTGGGTTAAAAGTAATTACCTTTCCCAGAAATGGTAGCAGCTACACCCGTCCCTTTAATCTTTTCTACTTCAGCAATGACATTTGGAGGTGGTCCTGCATCTAAAAAATCAACAAAATAGTTTCTCAAAAAGGGCGGTTGAATAAGGTAAGTAGATCTAACTTTAACCTTGTTAAAATGATTACAGCCTCAACATACTATGACATGTTACCACTTAAGTATGTGTTAGAAATTATATTCAAAGATGTAAAACATATAATATTTACAACCTTTTTCAATAGTGACTACAGTAGATGCCGGTTCCATCCCTCCGGTAATTGCTTCCGAATTCGCTGCATAAAAACAAGGTCAAAAGTCCGGCCTGCTAGTCAATAAATAATAATTTTGTATATCAAGTTCTGATTTGTATTTACTCACCTGTTCCAATATTCACAACGTTTTTTTTCTTTTCATATCCATTACTGTTTAACATTTACACAAACAAAGCATAATAGTATGGCCTTTTTACAGCAAATATATCCCACGTTTGTCCTATTATAATAGTAAATCACATCTTTCTTCGTTCACTCTACTCAAAACAGAGGTACATAATGTAAATACATATATGTTTAATCTGTATACCAAATCAGACCTTACGAAAAGAATTAAAACTTCATTCCTTCAAATAATAATCCAGTAAAAGGAATTCGTCATACCTTTCCGTTCCTTAGGTTTTGGGGGTGCCTTTTGCTTCCCAGTATTCCGTTCATAGACTAGGTTAAATCCAAAAAAATGAATTTGATTTTTGGTCAGATTCGAGTCGAGTTTCGCTCATATTGAAAAAAAAAAACATACCAACCTTTTCCGTCATGAGGCGAGTTTCCTGAAGATCTTGTTTCCACCATGGTTGGAGTAGACGGTACACAAATCGCGCTTCATAAATTGAGATTTGAAGTCGATTTCGATGCCCAGCCGTGACCCTCTTCGCCGATAATGTGCCTAGTGTTTTGTAGGGTTAGGTGATTTTGCTTCCGAGTCGATTTAGGTGATAATTCGTGGGGGGAATTGTTAGGGTTTTTGTGTTTTCGTCGGGATTTTGAGCGAGAGAGAGAGAGGGAATTGAATGGCGCGGGAACCGAAGAAGCAACTTAATATTATGGGGAGTAATTATTATCCCAATAAATCCGCTCCTGGAAAACGGAAGGGCGTTTCATTATATTTCCAGTCCCTGTTTTAAACTTGCATGACACAGAACGATCCTATTATGACCCACGGGTTTGACAAAACCAATCCAGATCGTGGCCTTTCATCTCCAGACTCTAACGGACCATATATTGTCTTTATTTCTTTACTTAGGGGCTTACTTTGGTAGATTAAAACCCTATATATATATATATATATATCCTTTCCTAAACCACTTCCCGTTCAGTTTCTGAAAGATAGAGATAAGGTTTTCTAAATGAGATCTTGTTCCACGAATATGCAGGCTAGAAAGATGTTATTGGCTGCTATTCTATCTATTTGTCCATCAAGTTCGAAGAAGATCTCAATCTATAATGAAGAAATGATAGTAGCTCGTTGTTTTATAGGCTTTATCATATTCAGTCGGAAGAGTTCAGGAGCTCTTTCGTAGAGAGGCGGTAATGCCAAACGGTGTAGCAACTCTATTCCGCTCTAATGCCATCTTTCGGCTTCTCTGGGTAGCGCAATCATTGGGAAGTGGTTGAGGAGGGAGAGTTTCATGGAATACAGAGGGACTTTCTAGGTTTTCTTGGAGGAAAAGGGGGGAACATGGATGCGAAAGCACCAACGGTAGTCTCTGGTTAATAAATGATGCCAGATCCAATATGATTGATAGCGCACGCCTACCCACGACTTTCAAGTAAACGAAGCGAGATGGGGTCATTGAGCGAGTGGTGAGATAGCAGTTTTCTAGGTGCAATGGTAATTGTGTAAGTAAGGTAGCCCGGACAAACTAAACGCAAAGCGATGACAAAAGAGTTGATAGAGCTGCCTCTGGGCGTTGTGAGTTGCATTTTCACCTATAGGCGATAAAGAGGATACACGAAGAAAGGCTAGTGCCCTAGTGCCCCAGATCTTGGGTTTCGACAGATTGGATTCAAAGGCGATTCAAGATTCAGTAAGAAAGATTCAAGATTCGGTCATGTTTCAGTCAGTCATGTCGATTCACTATTCATCGGTGATGACAACTAGCCTTTCGTAGGGAACTTAGAAGAAGAAGAGGCATACTGGCTTTTCCTCTATGGCTTTGAGAATAGGAGAGTGCCCGCTGAATCTGTTCTATTTTGAGTGCCTGGTGAATCTCTTCTTATGGAGTGGTACCCATTTTGTCTAATTGACTTCATACGGCTTTCGGGCTCATAAGGGGGATTTTGCTAACCCCCTCTCTTCTATGTTCAGGTAAGAGAGATGACTGAGACGGGAAGAAAGGGAGTTGGAAAAGACGGCATTAGATGAAAAAGGATACGCTCCAAAAGGGGATGGAGTACCGGTAACTTAACTCTTTAATGAATGCAGGAACGGAACAATTTCCAGTGGTGAAAGCCCTACTTATGAAAGAAGCAAGGGGCCTGGTAATCCTACTCTCTGTCTTGCTACCTATGACTGCTTTGTCAACTCTGGTGACGGAGTACCACTCACTGCACGGCTAAGGGGACTATGTCTTGTATGCTAAGAGAAAGGAAAATTTTTATGACTCATAGCATTACTCAGGGGAATCCTACAAGCCATGGGACCCTTTACTCCATCAATGGAATTATGGCCTTAAACAAGCCATTAAGACATTAGCATAGAACGTTTAACATCGGGCCTACACTCAGACTTAAGGGAAAGCCTAGCCAAAAGATGAGGAAAAGGAAGAGGAAGCCGGATCCGATCAGTGGCGCTATCCAGCCTAAGGCAACAAAGAAGAAGTTCAGTCGAAGCAAGAAATGAAATCCCCTGCTCCATTCAGAAGATTTGATCAATTACCAGTAACGCCATCTCAGTGACTTCCAGGGCTGATTGCTGCAGGGCTTGTCACTCCCCTTCCTTACAGGAAAGAGCATACAAAGGCAAGAATCCCAAGTTTGCATTAACCAACAAGCAAGAAGCAAGGGCAAGAAAGAGTACGACAGGAAAGAGAAAGGGCCTTTCAGCTTCTGCTCGAGTTCCTCTTGGACGGCTTTTTCTTGTCAGCAGCCATACACCTACCTAATTATATAATCTATCTTCCTAGGAGAATGAATGTAAAGATCGTAACTCCAATCTCCGAGGCAGTGAAGCTATTTTGTTCACTCTGTTCTTGTCGGATCTTCAAGCGGGTAGGTAGACAGGTTTCGCAGTACCTTTCGTTCCTATTAGGTAGGCAGGGGAGGTATTCCGCTCATGCATGAAGTAGGCTGATCCAACACAAACAGAGCTAGTTAAGATTCAAGTGTCTCAACCGATCCAACCGCACATGGACATCAGAAAGAAGCAACCACTTGAGATGCTGAACCGACCGACCCTTATTCTATTTGTTTGCCGGGCATCTCGCATACAGACAGGTAAAGGAGACTCAATTCCAAGAAATTGATATTCTATAGAAATTGGGACCTTTGGCGCAAAGTGGTTGCCGTTGTCTGCTCCAATCGAAATCTCTTTTGGGTTCATGAATAGAGGAAAGAGGATATCTCCCGTAAAATACATAAATAATAGCTGGCCCATTTTCTCTTCTAGTAAATAACCTTCGGAAAGAAAGCATTCCTACCTCTCGTCTGCATCTGAGTGGGCTCTAACCCAATAACTGAGCCTGCGTCAAGCTAGTGAAATCTTTAGAGGGGCGGCTATTGACTCCGGTGCTTTAGTATCCGATGGGATAGTATGAGTACTATGAGCTCTAAGCCTAGGCTCTGGGATGAATTGCCGGTTCAAGGACGGGTCAGTGCAAAGCACTTTGTTGATGATTGCAGGCATACTCGCGGAGCATTCCCTTCTTGGACCACAAACAAGATCTATGAGCAAATAGATGAATTCAAGTGATAGCAATGATGCATTCAAGCTCTTCTCTGCGAACCGATCACAAGGTGGATTTATTATGATGAATTAGGATTCGCTTTTTGTTAACCACCTTGCCTGCAATCTCGCTTTCAGTCAACTAGTTGTCATTACGACTAGCCGTATGTGTGCGCAAGAGCCTTGTTTACACTTTTTGCATGCTCTGTTGTAAGATTCCTTTTCTTTGGTTATGCGACTAGGAAAAGTGATCCACTAAGAAATGAATATAAGGAGGGATAAATTCAGTACAATTTAGCTAGAGAAATCAGATAAAGAAGAGAAATTTGACCTTTAACATGCGTACACAGAACATTCTCTCGTAGATACCTTATCCGTTCTACTGTGATCTCGTGTTCTCAACCAGATTCCTATCTTTGCTTCGGTAACAACGGGATATTCCTTATCTCTTTGTGTTTTTATCTTCAACAGACTCTTGAAAAAGCTCTTAAGCTAAGGAGTGAACACTTCATTCAAGGATGGTAGTTAAGGAATTGACTGAAGTTCATCCAATCTTTGGTAATATAGTCTAGTATGAGAAGAAGAGTTCGAATCTCAGATTTTCACTACTCTCTTCCTTATTCAAACTCTATTCCTTCTTTGATTTCGAAAGGACGTATGAACGTATGATAAGATCTGCACAAATGTGGGAGTCAACCCCTCCCTTTCCTCCTTTCAATCTTCTACTTGTTTCGCTTTCACTTTCTCGGTGGGTTCTGATAGCCATAGTGATTATATGATATGATGACTGCTCCTTCAGCACCAAACCTTCTTCTTCCCTTTCTCTCCCTCCTTTCACGAGACACTATCTCACTTGCTTGAATGAAGACACCTTCTTATCTTACTCTTACGATATTTCTAGAAAAAGCATGGTTAGAAGAATGGGATGAGGCGCGGAAACCAGTGTTGAATTCAATTCAAACAGTTATTTCTCATACCGCGAATTTAGCTAAAGAGCATTCCCTTACCTACACAGCATTCCACAGTTATCCGTACCTTGACCTTGAACCAGAACTCCAAGCTTAGCTTAAGGAAGAACGGAAAAAGGACTAGTCCAAAGAAGGTTTTAAACGGCATCTGAAGGAAATCAAACCTTCTCAATTGATGTTATGGTTCTTCTAAGGAGGAAAGGAAGACACACAAGCCAAGCGAAAAGGAACAGGCCTGAACAAGCAATGAACACAGTACCGGCACAACGATTCTTTATGCAGAATAAAGAACTAGAAGTTCCTTATGTCGACTAATCACTAATGAAGTTCCTTCTATTAGGCCTTGTATGGGATTTTGTTAATGAGTTCTTGAAGCAGGAAAGATCTCTTTTTTTCACAATAAAGAAGATCTATTTGCCTCAATTCAAGGTCTAGGATGCTTTAAGGCGGCCGAGGTTGAGTGCCTTCTTTGGATCGCTTGTATTCTTTTTCGCACATGGAGGCCAGGCCGAAGCTGAAACCTAGTCATCAGTGGTGTATGGAGATGTTGTGCTTTATGCTCAAAGGGGCTCTTCTCTCTCTTGCTCTAGCTTGCCAGTCGCTCCGAGACCATGGATTTCTTTTTAATGAAATGAAAAAAAGAAGAGAAGGAGGAGTCAGTTTTCGACATTAGCTCGTGATAACGCTCAGCCACCCGCATGCTCTTACTATATCTAACTCATTCGAGGTTTCCGATATTAGAAATCTCATCAAATACAAATAGAAGGCTCATTCGTAGATCAGCACAAAGCTATTGATCTAATCCGATTCAAGATGAGTAACCGAGTTCTTCTTCCACACGAGAATCCGGGGAAGAATCTGATTCGTTCTTACGGGAAAGTGACACTTCTCAGAGAACAGGTGCTTACTTGCAGTATGGTGTAACTGCCCTTACTTCAGCATTTCTTTAGTTTCATTTTCCCCTCCACAAGAAAACTGAAGTTGTCGGGGTGATAATCAGATTCCATAACAGATGTCCGGGAGGATTGGACCTTTCTTTCTCAAATATTCCCACGCTGAAGATAAAGAGAAGCCACCCCCTTTTTGAGAGTTTCCACAAAGAGATTTGTCAAGAAGTCCAGGGTTAATCCTGATTGAGTCATTGATGACAACCTCTGAAGGTAAATTCCAACCATCTTCACAGAAGAATGAGCACATCCTTCCCTACACGTACATTGAACTAAATGTTCAAAGCATATAGTTGCATTTGAATGCTAACTGGAAGTTGGATCAAGTATATCCTACTGAGCTCAAGAGATTAACGGCAATTCTTTCTTTTAGGAAGGATTCGATCCCATCCCACCCAAGTGCCAAGGATTGAATGTAGTAATTAATTCATTTCCAGTCTAGGCTTCCTTCGCACAGGCTACACATGGCTCCAGGCGTCATAAAAGCTAAAAATAATTCCTTCTCTTGTCGCAAAGAGAGCAGTCGATCGGTTCTTAGTAGTTTCGAGGAGCTAGCTAGTAGCCCCATATACTATTGGATTCTCAAGATTGGAGGAAAGAACGACGATGGAATAGGAATGGGAATAGGCTGAGTTGAGTACAAACGAATGATAGGTATTAGCTAAAGGGCGCGGGCAGAACTAGGTGTTATCTACCTTTTAAGTTATCCGGACGAGATAGAAGTGAATACTAAACGAAAAGAGCAAGGCTCCCCCAAGGGATGAGCCTCGCTTCTAATATCAACCACACAGGCAAGAAGTCGATTACATATCGAAGACATCTATAAGTAGGCCTTTTGCTATTGCGATCAGGACTGCTCGCTTTTGTTTGGAAGCGAGATTGTCGGTTAGTCACGGCAGTCATCCCAAGCCTTCATGATTTTGACAAGCTCATTTCCCGCCTTAGCCGGGGTCTTGATGATGGGGTTTGGTGCCCCTTGCATAGCGGAAGACTTGTACAAAACAAATAAATCAGGCGATGATCTATTTGACCGATTATGCGATTAATCAATTCACATGTTAAACATATAATTGCATGCTAGAAACCAAATAATTCATGCTCAAAGAAAGTAAATCCTAAAACATGAATTCTACGGTTTAGAGTTACCGATTTGATTCTCCAAAGAATCGTCAATTGCTCGCGCCTTCTCCACGTGATGATCTTCAATACTAGACCACGGATCTTCTCTCTGGTTCCCGAACTGTATCTCGATATCAGGGTGGGCTGATCTTATCAAGATACTAGGACTCGAATAAAGAAGACAGAAGAAATCCTTTTGGGAAAAGGAGTAGAAATCGAAATCTCCTTCAGCTGGGGGGCCGAAAATTTCGAAAATTTCAAGTATGAAAATTGTGATCATTCTGTCTCCTTTATTCTCCTATTTATATTAAGTTCCTTATGGGCCCAGACAGGGATCTATGGAAGGTTTTGGATATGGGCTCGCCCAATTAGCTTTTTACTAATTAAATTGAACCCACAATTTAATACAAGCTTATATTGGAATATTACGAGCAGCCACTACAGAAGTAATATTGAACTCTCCCCATCCAAGTCCGAAATTATAAGTAATACGGGTTTCCACTTTTATTATTTATTTCCCGCGCTTAAGATATAAATGTCCATTAATTAATTAATATCTTATTAATTCCAAGAATGGACTTAGCAAGAAACACTTATTTATTATTCATAGAGTAATAAAACTCCAACTGGCCATTTTTCCGAATAATAAAACCTTGCTCGACCTCCTCTTGAGGACATTATCAAACGAGACTCACCTCGTGCACGTTTCAACATAATAGCAATCCTAGCACCGCTAGATATTAATCACCACAACCCAATATATAAGGATTATTGGGTTGCGAAAAACCCGCACATTTGATAAGTTAAAGTAGTGCATAATCAATACCGTATGCTCAATGCTAACATATGTAGATTAAGAAATAACATTTTATCAAGACCTAGTCTTTCGGTAGATAGCATAAAGACACGTCTTGCTGTTAGATCCGTTCAGTGCTATACCACACCAATGTCAAATTATTTCAGTAAGGCTTAGAAATATGCGGACTGACATTGCAACCTTTCACGATAGGTAGCCAAAGCCTATCTAGGTTGTGAAATTCTTCTTTTTCTTTTGCAAAGCATTGCATAGATCTGACCGTGTTACCTTAAAGTGGACGACGCCCACAACCAGTCTACTAAGCAAAAGACTTAGACTTTGTTTACTTCTTATGCATTTAAATGTTTGTAAAACATCTTATAAATGCACAAGCAAACACAATGTAATAATAATAGTGATTCTATTCGTGCGAGACTGCTCGAATAATACTGAATCGGGTTAAAAGTGGATTATAGAGTTTTACGTATACAAGCAAGATTCTATTCGAGCGAAACTTGCTCGAAACATGCTTTTCAGTATACCAAACCTAACACTTGAAACTTTGTCGAATCTGCGGTTGGTTCAGGTTGTCTATTAGCTAGGTTATTTTACTAAGCTTGGCTGCGTCAGCAGCCTCTAGGCTTAAAGAGGAGAGGACTCTCTGGACGAGATCGGTCCGGGGAGAATGTTGGGAGAAGGTGGTCGGAAAGAACCTGACCTTCAGTTTGAGGTCTTCGACCTACTCGTCAACGGGCGCGGGATCCCCATCGCCGATGGGGGTTACCTCTTGCGCCTCGGAAGAGGCGTTCTGTGGTCTTCTTCTAGACGGCCCCGCTTGCTCCACGACCGTAGTCTGGGCTTGCCCAGCTACAGAAATCTTTGTAGTACCATTTCATTTTTGGGTCGTACGAAGAAGTCTTTGTGTCACTGACGAGAAATCTTTCGAGTCATGACTCACTAGATCGGGAAGAGTGCACGTTCGAAGATATGACAAAAAAAAAAAGAAACCCTGTAGTGATGTAGTGAAAAGGGCGGACTGCTATTCAGCCACACCACAGTGACCCCCGAAGCCATCTTCTTCTAGTTGCGGGACAAAATCCGACGGCCAATTGCTGGCTCTGAATAACCAGCTCAGCAATAAGCACAATTATCTCATAAGATAACGGGGCGGGCTTGCGCGCGAGTCAAATGACGTAGGTGCACAAGAGTACTTCGCACCACAACCATCTCCCTTTTATAGGTTCTATGGACCGATGCCTGCTGCTTCATTTGAGAGAAAAGAATCATAGATATGTCGGTCATTAGAAGGAAGAATGGCCATAAAAAGATCCCTTGTGCATCATCTGTAGCAAAACTATGAACGGGAGCTAGCAATCCGGACCGTATTGAAAAAGTTCCTGAGACACAGCATGGAAAAGTCACAATATTAAGAAAGGAGGTACAAGAATGAAGAAGGGGTAGAATTACTGAATGAATACAACATGTGGCTAATACCCGAGGCATAAAAGAAGCATTTTCTAAGGGATCCCAAAACCACCAGCCACCCCGACCTAATTCATGATGAGCCCACCAACTTCCTGGCAAAATGCCTACGGTTAAAAACCACCGACATGCCAAGATCCAAATTTGAATTGGTTCATGGTCCTGGTCAGAGACCACTGTGTTCGCGCCGACGGTCCAACAAATAGGCGTAGTAGTGGTATCTTTCTTTCCATTATGAACGACACGTTTCGCCTGCTCCCTCCCCGTGTCCACTAGCGCTCGTGTCCAGAGCGAAGAGAAGGCGAAAAAGCGCCGCCGAAGCAGCATAAGCAGGCTTCTATTGCTACGTAACAATAAAGCAAGATAACATTTTGCGCCCACATCTTTGAATTTGAGGGTAAAGAGCTCGCTTGCTATACGAGATCCGACGCATCCAACAGAGCGAAAGAGTCTTCCAGTCTTTTCGGCGGCATCCTTCCGCATTAGCGGCGAGTGGAGTGCCACAATCCCATTCATCATTTTTTATCTACATAAGCCACAACCCATAGCACTGGCGACGGCTCCGGCATAAATGCAAGGAGGATGTATAGCTGATATAGGATCTTGTGGACAAGGATTTGATTCTGCAAGTGGTTCGGTGAGAACAAAGAAATTTTGAACAAAAGGGTCGGAACTCACTGATAGGAAAGGAGAAAAAAACAAAGCAATGCCAAGAGCTCTGTCAATCCGCTGTTCATCGATAAACGAAGCTCTCTCTTTATCATCTCGTGCCAGATGCAAGAAAGGATGAGTCCTTTTTCCTTCTCGCGAACCGCGGGAGCGCCTAGCACCCAGAAGAGCAAAGCTCATTTTCCTTTCAAGGTAAAGCGGCGCATAAAAAAGGGTTGGTCCGTCAAAAGTTCGGTTTCTTCGCGAACGAAGTTCAGAATCAACAAGGGTTCGTAGAACAAAGGGAGTGTACAACTAGGGTTGCGCCCCACTTTTTTGTTCGTAACGAGGGAGGGAGAGAATGGAGTACTTCACGAAGTTCGAAAGAAAGGAATAAAAAATAGTTTCTCTATAGCCTCCTCGTTTTGAGACATTATGGCTTTTGGGTCGACCCCGGTAATAATAACAAAGAAGGAATCCATAAAAACTTAGGATTCGACACCATGATAAAATACTAACCTCATGATTAGACCATGTCCCTGAGATTTGATAAAAGAAAGGTGCATTAGCGGTTAATACATTGTAATTGGATAAGTTATTAGGAATATGACGGAACGAAAGACCAAGGAAAGAAAGAAGAATACACCAAAATGCAGGTGCTGCACCAAACACTGGTGGTTCTTTCTTGTTGTAAGTGAATGCAACGAAAAGACCCGGAAATAATGAATAATGAAAGAATTCATAAATTGACATTTCGTGCTCATTTAAAAATTTCTGCTTTGTTATTCCCATCATCGGGTAACCACAGGATGATCCACAAGAAAGGTGGCAGGATTCGAACCTATGGCCTGCCTGCCCCTGACCTGCCGGGTTGGGTGGCCGGGTTAGCACTCCTCGTCGCCTCTGTACCCGAAACAGATGCGTTGTGCTACCCAACGCGTAACCTTGTCTCCCCTACTCCTCCTCTGGTTGTGCCATTACCAATCGCGGCCCCGGTCCGGCCGCCCC
Organism: Salvia hispanica; assembly: GCF_029641045.1. Taxonomy (NCBI): domain Eukaryota; kingdom Viridiplantae; phylum Streptophyta; class Magnoliopsida; order Lamiales; family Lamiaceae; genus Salvia; species Salvia hispanica. The sequence goes on from NC_142692.1 coordinate 25,026,165, forward strand.
TGACCTAAGAAGAACGATTATCCTTATGAACAAATAGGGACCAGCTTACTTACTTCTCGAGCGATAGTTCCACGATCTTGACCCGCAACTTGGTGGGAGTAGAGGCATCAAAGCTTGCCCAACCTATACAAGGGGCTTGGAGATACAGTTTCCAGGTTGGATATTTTAGATCAAATAGGACTAGTTGGGTAGATAGAGGTGGTAAAATCTAACCTTTCAATCGATGTTTAGTAGGGCGGGTCGCTTGAGTGTCAAAACCAAGCGGTGGTTGTTTTTCTTTTCCTTGGCTCATCATTGATCGCTTGGAAAACCAAGAAAGAAGAAACTGTTTCCAAGTCCAACACAGAAGCCGAGTACCTTCTCTTGAGTCATTTCTTTTTGCTTATTTATAAGAGTAGTCGCAGACTAAGTCCCAGTTTCGTCCATGTTGTTCGAGTTGGAAAGCAAGCAGGAAAGGGCAAGTATGGAAGAAGCCCTCTCGTTAGCGTTCTCATCTCTGTACTGAATGATTGAGCTACCCATGCTATGACGGAACTACTCCACTGTCAACTGATCGAACTAGACTAATCTAGCGACACTAGCATCTATCCATCAAGGAACTGAGTTATGCCAGCCACGGATGTCGCTCTGACTGAACTACTGAGACTGACTGACAAACGAACCCAGCTCTCACAGACCTAGCTGTACTACTTAATTACTGATCCATGCTACCTATTTTAGTGCGCTAGGTATGAGAGGGAGACAAAAACTATATTGCTATACCTGAATTAGTTGACTCAATGCTTGCACCCCAAGCTTCTGTCAGCATAGAAGGAAGGTTTTCACTCCCGTTGAAAAAGAATAAATGCCCTAGCTCAGCTTCCTACCATGAATCAAAGCTTTCGCCCAACTCGTCGAACTAGCCAAACCGCGTGTTTGTCAGGAATAAAATAAGAGTTGGGGTCCTTATCTTATTTTCTTGGCGTGGAAGTGCTTTCTAGGCCCGGCTCTCTTTTTCTTTCCCAACGAAAGTATATTGTTGATCTTCTTGCTCGTCACGACATGCTTACTTCCAAACCAACCAACACTCCTCTTGTTGTTGGTACTTCTCTCTCTCTACATGATAGTTCTCCCCCATCTGACTCCACCGTGTACCGCTTGGTAGCCTTCAATATCTTCTCATGACACCTCCTTGATATTGCTTTCGCCTTTCAGTTTATGCATGCTCCTTCTGAGCGCCATTGGTGTGCCGTCAAGCGTCTACTACGATATCTCAATGGTACTCGTGATTATGGCATTTTTTGCGGTCTAGTCCTTCTTTGTATCTCCATAGCTTTTCGGATGCTGATTGGGCAGGGAACTTTACTGATCGTACATCCATGGGGGCCTTTGTTCTGTTTATTGGTCCTAATACGATCTCATTGAGCTCGAAAAAACAACGCCCAGTGGCTCGTTCCTCAACTGAAGCGGAATCTCTTACATACTAAGATTGAAAGAAGGAGTTTAGTCCACTGAAAGAATGAGAAACTTGCCTTTTCCTTAATCACTTCGTGCTAAGCTATAATAAACCTCAATTCATGATTCTTTAGTCCTCTGCTTCTCTCCAACTAAATCCTTGTTGTATGGCCTCTATTCAATGATTAAGCGAGTTTTATCTTATAGTGAGAGTCTGACACCTCTACGTTACAACACTAGAGGCAACAAGACGGCGGCTCTCACTCTATGAGTGTCTTGAAGGGTGGTTTCAACTATCGTTTTATAAGCGGCCATAGATTGAAAAAAAAATAGAAATAGATACATTCTTAAAAGAATGTGCTGAAGCTTTGACAAGGGCCCAAAGCCCCCTTGATCCGTATCCGTTGCTGCGTCGGATCATCACAAAATTCTCTTTTTTTCTCTTTGTTCAAAGGAACTTACTCTCCTTTTTAATGAAAATGCTTATGCTTATTATTATAAGCAAGTCTGGGGATGTAGCCTTTTCTATGGACTTGGAAATAGGGAATGAAGCGGGACCTTCTAATCCATGGTCCAATTTCCCACCTGTGCCTACAGATCTCTCACCCATCCCTTCAAGGTCGGTTCCTTCCGTACCCTCCTTACCACCTAGTCCTCTTGAAGTGGAGTAGCCCCTAGGTGAATTGAGTTCAATTAATGTTGCTCTTTACTCGTTGTAGTTAAGCTAGGGTTGAGCTTCATTCTAACCCATAGGTAAATCGCTCGTTTTCTCCCTCGTGCAATGGGTATTTACAAACTTTCGGTCTTCTTTCCTTTTTGATCGACTTTCCTACGAACAACTCCGAAAGGGAAATACAAATTTCTCCTTTCATTTTCTTCTTTCTTTTGTCGGGTAACCCGTATCGTATCCAGAGGACTGGGCTAGGTAAGAGTAGGAAGAGCAAGACGGCGAGTTGCCCGATCCCGTTGTTGAAGGTTCTATTGCTACTTTCGTTCTTTGCTTTTTTCTCAAAATGTTGGGGATTTCCTTGTTTTAGTTTAGCTATTTGCCGTTCCGGGGCAGGGTGAGAGTAGGCGTATCTATTTTTCCAGTAACTATTGCTAAGGCTAAGGAGTTCTTGTTCCTTTACTTTTGCTTCTATGAGATAAAACTTTTACAGCTATATGAGATAAAACTTTCTCGATTTCTCGATGTCGTTGTGAATGGAAAGTAGGTTTACAACTTTTCTCGGTAGTGAAGTGTAAGAATTTACCTTTCTATATTTCTGTCTACTTCCGGATTTGTAGTTGCTTTTGTCAAAGACCAGGAGACTTGGCTTCGCACCTTTGGGCTTCCTCTTGAGTAGTAGTTCGCTTTCGCCTTCGCTTGCAGCACCTCTTAAACTGGCTAGCTTAGCTACAGAGCAGTAGAATCAAGGGAATCGTCTGATCAAGAGGGGAACTTGGCCTTAGTGGATCCTTGTTCCCGTTTAGTTCTTACTCCGGCAGTTCACTCCTTAGTCAACAGGGCGAAAGGAGAAAAGGAGGGGATCTCAGCAGTCCAAAGGGAAAGGCTGCAAAGATTAAAGCATTGGCCTAAAAAACAACTCTTGTACGTGACCATTCCTACTAGTAATGTGGGATATAAAGAAGGGAGTTCGGGGCCATAGGCTCAATGCCAAAGAAAAGAACTCAGTTTGACTACTAGCTACGTTTGGAACTAACATCTAACTATTGTTTCCCTACTAGCGCCATCAGGACATGAACTCAGTAACTCTTGGGTTTTAGCTACTGGAAATCCTTTCACTTTAAAGTAGTAAACTACTCTATAGCGTTCAGGCATCTCAACAAGCAACGGACAAGCGCGCTAGCGCGAAAGCTGTTGCGCGTTAGCGCATCCGTTTTCTTGATGGTGCATCACTCTCTACCTTACAATGATACAATAGAGAGAATCGGTCTTTTGGGATCAGTAATATCAGTAGCTGAATCATCTGTCTTCAAACAAGTGAGAAAGTCCCTTCTATAACTCTTATATAGCTCTATTCTAAGAACATTTCATGAGATTCGGATTTGGAAAGAGGTATATTTAGAAAGGAATCCCTAATATGCCGATTATTGTAATGAGCTTAGCATCCACTGAAGGGACAAAGCAAAGTCTTTCTTTTCAAAGTCACGAGAAGAATCTTAGCTTGAGCCTACCTTCGTTTAAGGTTGGAAAACATTTGCAAGTCGGCTTGAGTTCGAAAGCAAAGAGGGGGCCGTTCACTTAGGGCTTCAACAGGACAATAACAGTTAGGGGTGCACTATGAGTGGTAGGATGTAACATCCCGGATTTTCGAACCCTAATTTTAGAGCCGTAAAATTTATGACTTAAGAGATGTGAATTAAATGAGGAACAAAGTTATGACCGAGTTGTGTCTAGGGTTGCGTTGGAAGTTTGAAAAGTCAAACTTGTTGAATATATGACGTGGCATATGAATATTTTGAATTAAAGGTGAAATTATGTGGTGATTTGATTGTTTAAGGGTGAGTGAGAATATTAGGAAAAAATTCCATAAATACTATAACCACATTATTTGATATTTTCGACCCCTTCACCTTATTGGAGAAGGAATTCTATTTTTCCAGATTTAATTTATTTCTTGAGATATTTTTCCAAATTAAATCCAAAACCCAATTATTCTCTATCTCTCCATAAAAAAAAAATCCAACACCCATGTTGTTCTAGGTGATTTTAGAAAATCACCTATTTTTGGGAAGGAGGAATTATTTTATTGTTTAATTGATCCCTTATTGATTTCCTTCCATACCTTAAATTAAATATTCTAGCAAATCTTACCATACCTCAAGAGATCTTGTCATATCTTATTTTAGTTAATATCCAAATCTTTTCCTTATGGGAGAAACCCCATAATACACGCCTATTACCATTTTTCCAATGGGAGGATTTTTATTTTATTTTGCTCCGTGATATTTTATTCTACTCCGGAAAAATATACCAAACGAAATCTTGGCTAAATAAGAGCCATAATTTTCAAAAATTTCCATGCCTTGAACCCTAGCTCACTTTTTTTTTATTTCTTCTTCTCTACTTCACAATCTTGATTTTATTTAATTGTGTAGAATCAAATCTTCCCAAATATTCTATTTAATTACCTAAAGATTTTATTTAAATCTATAAATAGGAGAGAAACCTAACCCTAGCCCCCAAAGAAATCGCCCCCACCCCTACCACACGCCCCTCTCCCTCTCTTCTCACTCTCTTAATTTTCTTCTATAATTCTTCATCTTGTGAGAAGAGTTAGAGTTTGAGCCTCAAGATTTTTGAAGAATCAAGTCTCTACTTCGTTTCTACCGTTCGTTTTGACAAGAAAAGGTACCTACATATTAATCTTCTTCTTTTAAACCGTTTACTCGGTATTCTTGAACCCTCATGCATCTGGTTTGAGCGAGAGTGGGATATGTGGGACATAGAAAATGTATGTGCGTATGTGCGTGTGTGCGTGTGTGTGTATGCGTGCGTGTGTGCGTGTGTGTTTTTGTGACATGTGATTGATAAGTCGTATTCTAAGCCTTGGTTACTGGTCAGTATGTCGTGAAATTCATGTATTATCTGCAAAACAGTTGCTTAAGTGTGCAGGATTGAAGGATCCAAGTCAGTAGGAGACGATTCAGGTGACGCAAGTGAAAAGGGCGCCAGAAGGGTGCGATACTGACCAGGATGCATGCCAGAGAAAAGGCTCGAGATGGAGAAGGAGGATAGCTGGGATGATCATTGACAAGGGCAAAAAGGTCAAAACGCGGGAGAAGTCTACCCTAAAAGCAAGGGCAAGCCTCCCTATAAAAGAAGCCACTTGGAGAGAGAGAAGGGGTTCGCAGTTCGACAATCACACTTAGTAGAATTCTCTCTAGAAGATCAATCCTTCAGCATTATCCTACCTCTCGTTCCTTGCCACAGCCATGGTCACTTGACGTCCAAGAGTCTGCCGGAGAAGTCATCAGTCCGCCGTTCCAGCCAGTTATCGTAGCAGTGTAGTAGTATCATCGCCCGGAGTGGCATAAACAATCTTAATCGCTTTCTTAGTTTAAAGTTTACTGGTTTTCATCATTTAAGTTATTTGCAAACACTCATCGTTGTTGCTCTTTTGAAGTACGTTGTTATTTTCCAACATTTACATTATGAAGTTTCTATTTCGCATGTCACTTTGGTTCGAGTTTGCTTCATTCTGCCTAGGAAAGTTAGATTTAGTCATTGCTTTCAATTTCTAAATGTTTTCTTATCGAGAGTTGTTGATTCAAAGTGTAGCTATGTTTAGTCAAGTTTTCGTGCATGAGTTCTTTTCTGCGTTGTGATTACTACCTTGCATGTCAGTCAGTAGAAGTTAAGTTGCAGTTTCACTGTTTAATTTAAGTTTGAGCATTTAAATCGATGGATCTTAAGTTTGAATTTGTGAATCTGAAGTTCAGTCATGGTGTTTGTGTTTATCTGAATTCTGTTAATACTTGGTGAAGAAGAAAACGTCAAAAACAACTTTAGTTTGAACCACTTTACTTTTAAGTTACTTTTGCTTTTGTTCCCATTTTTTCAGATGTACTGCCCAAACCTGTCAGAAAGCCCCAGCCATCAGATATACCTTGTTGTCTAATTTTCCTCTTTTAGTAACTGTCTACTTTCCATGTCTCTGATACACCTTGTCCCCTATTTTCACGAACACTCCCACATTTCTGTTATTTTCCCGCTTACTAGTCAGTAGAGTACTACCTTTATTTCCTGTCTAGGTAAAATCTCAACCCAAGCGTGGTAGCTAACCAAACACCCAGGAAAGTCACCACAGTTATCTAAATGTGTCCATCCTCGTGGGATTCGACACTTACCTCTACTATACTAATCAGTAGAAGTGGGTTGAGGAAATTTGTTTGAAGCCAGGTCCCGGTTATCGTACCAACGACTCAGCTAGGTCGGGAATCTCTTCCGGATCAGTTGGATACACTCCAATTTTCATACGAAAACCCCCCAAAGGGAAAAGGGATAAACCTGGACCTTCAAAATGGCGTCGTTGCCGGGGATGGATGGCGTTCATACCTGTTATTGTGTGTAATCTTTTTGGTGTACATACTGTTTATAATTTTTTTCTTTTTGTTTTCAGTTTATGAGAAGTGGCTCGGCTCCTGGCCAGTGGAGACCAAGGATACTTCCCCGAGGAACAATACTCGTAAAACCACTCGTTCTGGCCTGTCGACAGCACTGTCCGACCTAGGCACGAGTAGCGACGAAGAAAAAGAGGAGCTAGAGTACCAACTCCCGGAGCTTCCACCCCAGCCAGTAAGAACACTAGTGAGGATGGCTGACCATGGTGAGGACGATCCCGAGCTCGCAACACTTACCGCACATGCCGACGGAGATCCCCCACAAGCCATAGTGGTCACCCCAGGCCAGACCGCCTGTGATGTGAAACCCCACGTTATCGCAATCTTACCGACTTACTGTGGGAAGAGCTACGAGGGACCATACGAATTCTTAAATGAGTTCTGCAAAATCTGTAAGGCACAGAGGCGGCCAGCAGGAGCGAGCGAGGACGATTACAGACTGAAAGCCCTGCCTTTTGTCCTGAAGGGAGAGGCCAACACTTGGTTCATGCGCCTGCCAGCCGACTCTATCAATACATGGCCTGATTTCAAGTCAGTTTTCCTAGCCGAGTTTTTCCCGTCTTCGAAGACGAGTGCATTGAAGAGGAAAATATCGTGCATAAGGCAAGAGTATGATGAAACCCTGAGCGAGTATTGGGAGAAGTACATGAGCCTTTTGGAGTCATGCCGCAACCATCGCATGAAGGAGATAGAGGTGCACCACACCTTCTATGAAGGGATGAACAAGGAAACCAAGGATCTGGCGAATTCATCATCTGGAGGCGATTTCCCTCAGTTGAGAGTAAGTGAAGCCAAGAAGGTGTTACGTAAGTTGTTGAATGCAAAGAAGACATACGACAACGCTAGAGATGGGTACAGCAGAGAAAGGGTAGCGAGTGCTTCGACTACTGACCAGGAGGAACGGATGGACTTGAAGATGGAGGAATTAAAGAAGGAATTGCTGACTGCAATCAAGCAGAACACTCCACCACCTTCTCCAACTGGAGGCCAAGAAGCCCCAACACTACCATATGATCAGCCGGACAACTCGCTGGATGTGGAGCAAGCAAATGCCGCAGGATACTACAATTCCAACGGCAATTGGATTCCGGGGAAACAAAGAGATGCACCGTGGAGGGACCACCAAAATTTTCGATGGGGAGATGGAAATCAGAATCAGAACCAAAATCAGGCTCCAAATCAACCCAACCCCCAACCGAACCAATATCCCAACCGTGGCCCAACAAACCCTGACTACCAGTCTAACTGGGTAGAAAGAAACCAGCATCCTCAGAACCAAAGCTCTCAAAACCAGAACCCGAACCCTACCTATGTGCCACCCCATCAGCGAAACTCTCAAAACCAGAACCAAAACCAAAACCAAAACCAATTTAACCCAGGGCCTCAACATAACACCCACCACCAAAACCAAAGTCAGTACCAGCACAACCACGACCAGTATAACCCTCCTGCCCAGTATAACCAGTACCCACCGAACCAAAACCAACAAAATTTCTCAGGCTACCAGTCAAACCCACCACCTCAGTATAACCAGCACCAGAGCTCAAACCAATTCCATCAGCCAAACAGGTCGAGGAGGTCTATGGAGGACATGATGGGGGAGATGCTTGCCTCGCAGCAAAGCATTAAAAATGACTTGCAGTCCAGTAATGAAACAATGCAAGGGATGCAAAGTGCCCAGAAGGAGCATAGGGCAAATATGGACATGATGAACAGGCAGTTGGCCCAATTCGCTAACTCGGTGGGCGAAATGAAAGGGAACTCAGGGAAACTCCCATCTACAGTCCATGTACCTGAAAAGGCAAATGTGAGCAAAATTACACTACGGTCCGGGACAGCCTATAATGGACCTCAGCTCAAGAATCCTGTTGGGGAGTCTAGTAGAGAAGGGGTGCTGAGCGACGTCATCTCAGCGGAAGAACTCAAAAGGCCTCTACCTCAGATGGAGGATCCGTTTTTTCTAAACAAGGAGCCTACCGTGGAAGAAAAGGAGGGAGAAACACAACCTGGGAATGAGCAACCGGGAGGAGTAATACCCACATCGGAACCCCAAGCCCAGGAGGAGCCAACGGGAATTCCACAAGGACTGACTGGAGAAGCTAAGGGAGAAAAACCGTTTCCATATCGGTTTGTGACGAAGAGGAAGAAGGAAAACCCTGTGGATTTCATGTCGATCTTTGGGAAGTTGGATGTCACCATACCATTCCTCCAAGCCGTGAGACTGCCCCCTCTGGGGAAGTTTATAAAAGAGTTCATAGCCGGGAAGGCCCAGGAGGATGGAAAGATCATGGTGGAGGGAATAGCGTCAGCCATTGTACAGGAGAAGCTACCACCCAAGAGAGCCGTGATGGGGTTTGGTGCCCCTTGCACAGCGGAAGACTTGTACAAAACAAATAAATCAGATACGGATCTATTTGACCGATTATGCGATTAATAAATTCACATGTTAAACAGATAATTGCATGCTAGAACACAAATAATTCATGCTTAGAAAATATAAAACCTAAACATGAATACTACAGTTTAGAGTTACCGATTTGATTCTCCAAAGAATCGTTGATTGCTCGCGCCTTCTCCACGTGATGATCTTCAATACTAGACCACGGATCTTCTCTCTGGTTCCCGAACTGTATCTCAATATCAGGGTGGGCTGATCTTATCAAAATACTAGGACTCGAATAAAGAAGACAGAAGAAATCCTTTTGGAAAAGGGAGTAGAATTCGAAATTCTCCTCAGCTGGAGAGACGAAAATTTCGAAAATTTTAAGTATGAAAATTGTGTTAATTCTGTCTCCTTTATTCTCCTATTTATATTAAGTTCCTTTTGGGCCCAGACAGGGATCTATGGAAGGTTTTGGATATGGGCTCCCCCAATTAGCTTTTTACTAATTAAATTGAACCCACAATTTAATACAAGCTTATATTGGAATATTACGAGCAGCCACTACAGAGGTAATATTGAACTCTCCCCATCCAAATCCGAAATTACAAGTAATCCGGGTTTCCGTTATTTATTATTTATTTCCCGCGCTTAAGATATAAATGTCCATTAATTAATTAATGTCTGCTATGGACTTAATTAATTAATATCTTATTAATTCCAAGCGTGGACTTAGCAAGAATCATTTATTTATTATTCATAGAGTAATAAAACTCCAACTGGCCAGTTTTCCGAATAATAAAACCTTGTTCAAGCTCCTCTTGAGGACATTATCAAACGAGACTCACCTCGTGCACGATTCAACATAATAGCAATCCTAGCACCGCTAGATATTAATCACCACTACCCAATATATCAGGATTATTGGGTTGCGAAAAACCCGCACCATTTGATAAGTCAAAGTAGTGCATAATCAATACCGTATGCTCAATGCTAACATATGTAGATTAAGAAATAGTATTTTATCAAGACCTAGTCTTTCAGTAGATAGCATAAAGACACGTCTTGCTGTTAGATCCGTTCAGTGCTATACCACACCAATGTCATCTTATTTCAGTAAGGCTTAGAAATAATCGGACTGACATTGCAACCTTTCACGATAGGTAGCCAAAGCCTATCTAGGTTGTGAAATTCTTCTTTTTCTTTTGCAAAGCATTGCATAGATCTGACCGTGTTACCTTAAAGTGGACGACGCCCACAACCGGTCTACTAAGCAAAAGACTTAGACTTTGTTTACTTCTTATGCATTTAAATGTTTGTAATACATCTTATAAATGCACAAGCAAACACAATGTAATAATAATAGTGATTCTATTCGTCTGAGACTGCTCGAATAATACTGAATCGGGTTAAAAGTGGATTGTAGAGTTTTATGTATACAAGCAAGATTCTATTCGCGCGAAACTTGCTCGAAACATGCTTTTCAGTATACCAAACCTAACAATCTCACTTATACTCAAAACATGCTTTCGAGTATACCCACTGCCAAAAACTCTCCCACTTATACACAAAGCAGGTATTGATACTAGATATATCGAACTACCATTCATTTCACAAGGTGAAAGAAAAATCTGCTTGGTTGTTCTCTGATAATATCTTTTTCACCATAATGTCTTTGCTGCGCACTTGATCTTTAATTAATTTCATCCCCATATGTGATTGCTTAGCTTAATAAACTCGTGTGTCCCTTGAGTTAGCCTTTACTAGAGTAATCCAAAAATAATACTCGTAGGCGTACTCAAACTTACGATTAAAGCTATTAGGAAGATATTCCTAAGGTAAACACATATTCAGAGGATGACTTACTCGATCACTGATTAGTCATAAAACTAAGACAGTGTAACCCCAAGGACATTACATGAATGACTGGTAAACTAGAATATAATTACTAGTCTTTCTCAAGCACTAGGGTATATTCATTACCTCAATCAAAATCCTTTGCCATGGTTATTATGATATATACTTGCTATGCATAAGCACAACTAATATCAAACTTAGTACACATTATAGCATACATGAGACAATTATCTCCGAAACTAGTCTCATAATTCTTGATCTCACTAAGCGTTAAACGACACTTGACTAGAGACAAGACAATTCCATCTTGAGAGGTATAAACCTTTTCATGTAATTTCTAATGCTTAAATGTTCCAAGCAATGTGTAGATATAAGATTCCTAAGAGAATGTCAACATTCTTTCTAGCATCTTAAAAGGACTTAGATGCTTAAGAATGTAATTAGTTTCTCTTAAATCATATATCTTAAACTGGGTAGACGACCAGTTTCCTACGCCAGATGCCAATCTTAGTTGTTTGCAACTTTTGTAGATTTCATCATCGTAGAGTACCAATAATACCATACATAATGCACTTTCAACTTCCTTGTGCTTACAACACTGTTAAGGACATAAGTCAAATTCCAAATATTTGACAATTTTGATAAAACATATATACTCTGATTTAGATGCTTGCCTAAGACCACGAAGGTCTATATAAGCTTCCAATCATGCGTTTCTTGCCCTTAATTACATATCCCATTAGAATGTTCTAGTAGATGATTTCCTCAAGACTTCTATTTATAGAAGGCTGTCTTGACAATCATAATACATACATTCTAATTTATGTAAGTTCAAATAGACAATATGATCGAACAAATCCTGGCGCAACGATAGCGAGAAGATAATTCTCTTTGGGCATAACCCATTGTCATTGTCTAGCCATTTGAGATCCACATTTACACTTGCAAAGATACTTGCTCCCACTGACTGACACAGCCTATAGGTAGTTTTGCAAGTCTTGTAAAACATGTTGTCTATCTTAGATTGTAGTTTGGAATCTATCACCTTTTCAAGGATGAATATCCAAATGAACCAATACTACATTGTAGTTAAAGGGATTATGTTCAAGTTGATCTAAGACTTAGTCTTATGACACTCTTAGACCCATGAACTTGTTGTGTTCCAGTGGAACGCTCCCACTACGATATGGTTCTTACAATCTTAGGTACTGAAGTTGATTTTATTAGTGCAATAGTTTCTAATGGTATGACTTCTTGGTAATGTGGAAAATCCGATATCTCTCTCTTTATTTTGAGAGTTATCACGTTGTTAGGCTTGTAGTTCATCTCTTGATCTTCATACAAGAATTATATCTTTGAAGATTACAGAACTTATAACCTTACATCATTTGGAACAAACCTTAATACATGCCTCAGTACTCAACTCCAAATTCTTGGACACTTTTCCAATACGTGTTGGAACAACATTACACCTTGAGATGTGCTAGACTAGAGATGCTCTAGTCCACAACTCGTGTTTTGTAGAAGGTACTGATGTTGGTAGTTTCTTTAATATTTATCCCATCAATGATAAGATTTTAATGAGTACAACTCATCACTTAATCAAACTTGTCTTAGAAAGACTTCGATTCCTTCTTACATAACTATCCCATTCATTAGATGAATGCTTGGATTCGTTAATGGAGATTAGACTCCCACTACTGATCATAACCCTTTGCTCGTCCCCTTATGGTGTAAACCATTAAGACTTGCTAGTCTTTCTATGTTGCACTTCTATAAGTATTTTGAATCTCTTGAAAAATCAAATGATTCTAACTCATAGTGCATTAAACAGACTTTATCAACTGTCAAGCTATTTAACGAAATGTTAAAATCTTGATAGTCTAGATCACTTCGAACAATTTCTAAGTATTTTCTTGGCCTTAAGGCTAAGAGCCATAAATACTTTATCATTCAATGATTAAGAAGTTGATGTGTTGTTGAATACTCAACCTTGTCGCATTTATATTATTTTAATACTATGATGCCTTAAGCATCAACCATAAAACAATAGTTGAGCATTAATAGCTCCCACTGCAACAAAAACCTAACTAGATAAAGATCTCTTACTTAGAAGTTGCATTGTCATGTAATTCATTGTCCTTCTATAAAATAGGTCAATCCAACTCACAAAGCATCTTTTCTCGCTTTAAACAAACTTCGATGACAATCCAGACTCTCTCATTTCCATATCTAGTCTTTTGTTCAAATGAACTAGGACTTAAGAAAAATGCAGCCTTTATGAATTCGTATTTATCATGTTACTTTCCTCTAATAGTAACACAACGACTATTATTCTGAAGATTTTCTACTTTTCAGTTAAACCTTCTTATAGTCATTTCTTGTTACTTTAGGCGATGACTTGTGTCAGAAACTATTTGAATGATCAAAAGATTCTCAAAATATTCTGTTACTCTAGGATATTCCAATCGAATCATCTTGACAGATTCTATTGATATCCATCTTTTATCGTCATTAACCAAGACTTATCGAGCTACTTAAAGGAAAATAGCTTGACCTTATTCCTCAAAGAACTTGTCAAGTACATGCATAATGCATTCTCGAACTTTCTTCGTGGAATTATGTCGAGGAAATGGAGGACATGAATCATTGAGTATAAACTCCAAGCTTTCAGCGATGAGAATTTAATCCATTTTCGTTTCCGGTCTACATAATTTAGGCATTCGAGTTTTCTTTCTTTAAGGATCGCAGACAAATATTAAATGACATAATGAAGATTTGACAAAGAAACTTATTATCACATACTCATGCTCAATACATAATCACAAATAACCACAAAACAATTATGTATCTTACAACTGCAAAATTAATAAATTGTATCCTCCTTTGGAGGTTAATACGCATTAAAACTTTGACAATTTTACTGGTCACTTCACCGACGCATCAATATCTTCCTCCTTTGGAGGTCAACACGCCTAATGCTGCCTAAGCACGACCATCAGATTTAGCATTACAGAATTTTATTTCTACAACACACTCCCATAACAATGTTCATGTGCTGATAACAAAACCAAGCTATCTCATAAATTCTGATTGAACCCTGAAACTCGCAGTTCCTTAGGATTATTGTCCCCACTTTGCAGGTGGCAATAATATTGGGAACCACTTTCTAGTTCATTCTATTTATTATGTGAGAAGTCCGCCCTTATGAACTTACTGTTTTCGTAGGATTATTGTCCCTACTTTGTAGGTGGCGATAATATTAGAAAACCAGCTTCACAAAATTTGGCAGTCCAACCGATGGAGACCGTATACAACGCACTTGTTGTAATCATCACTTAGATATTTTTATATGGTTTTTGCATAATTATCACATAAGCAGATAAAGCAGATAATCCACTTAAAATAGATAAACACCAAATAAACAGAAAAATCCATCTAATGCATGGCATTTAAACACACAGGATAATTATCGACAATTATTAATTTAGTCAAGGGAGAATCAATTAAATAATTAAGTTTTATATTGGATCATAATTATCCAATTACTGATAGGATTTATCAAGATAGAGTTAACTATCTAAATCCATTTAGGATTATTCAAGATTTTATTTCGATAAATCAAATCCTACATTTCAAGATAACGTTGATCTAGGATTATCATTATTTAAATCGTACTAGGATATTACTAGATAGAAACAATTCCATCATAATCCATAAGATAAAAATAAAATCCTATCAACCAAGATTTATACAAATCTTAATTCTATTTAGAATAGATATCCAGAATATATCAAACATTACTTAGGATTTCTTAGATAAACAAATTTATCTAGATCCAATTAAATAAGGATTTTCTTATATATCAATAACATCCTAATCAATCTAGGACATAAATCCAAAAGATAATGATAAATTGGATTAATACTTATTTTAATCCATCTAAGATTTGTCTTAATAGAATTAAATACATTCAAATCTATAGGATAAAATAAATTAATATAAATGTTATCCTAATTCATCTAGGATTTATCACAGAGTAAATCCACATAAATCCATAGAATAAGATAATATTATATTATAATTATTCAAATCTATCCAAGATTTATCTTGGAACAAATCCATATAAATCTATAAGATAAAAATAAAAATATTATATTATCACTATCCAAATCCATCTAGAATTTATCTATGAATAAATTCATATAAATTCATAAGATAAGAATAAAATAATATTATCATTATCTAAATCCAATTATGATTCGTCTAGGGATAAATCCACATTAATCCATAGGATAAGATAAATATTAGATTGTCATTATCCAAATTTAACTAGGATTTTCGTCTAGGAATTAAATCCCTACAAATCCATAAAATAAGGATAAAAATCTATAATTAATCCATGATTTGATACAAAATCAAATCTTATATAATATATAAAATCCACAAAAGATATATTTAAATCTTATTTCCAAATTAATTTTGAATTATTTCCGAAATTGAATCCAAGGATTTGAAAATCCTAATCAAAATTGGAAAAAGAAGTCACAGAACGAGACATCGCAATGTCGCGCGGCTGCTCACGAGGGACGCCGCTGCTGCCCGACGTCAACGCAGCTGCGTCGTCGTCACTGCCTGCGCGTCGCCTCCAACAGCTCTCTCGGCTCCGCAGCCGCTGCTTCTTCTCCGGTGCTGCTGCGTCGTTGCTGTTGCGACGTCGCCTTCGCAGCGGCTGCGACAACAGCTTCCTCCGAGCCCGGAAACTGCCCAAGAAAGACTCCCACTCGAAAAGCCGCCGCCGCCGGAGAAACTGCTGTCTCGATGGCAGATCGCCGCTGCTATCCGTGCAGCTGCGTCGCTGCTGAATTGCCGTCTCATCTGTCCGCCGCCGAGCACAGCGGCTGCTGCCACGTCGTCCCTGCAGCCACCGGCGCTGCTGCGTCGGCACAGATGCCGCTGATCGTCTTGACGGCAGATCACCGCCGTATGTTTTGAAAACAAATCGGCGCTCACGTAATAAAGAATCAAAACAAAATTGATTCATGTACTACCATTATCCAATTAATCAAAACATGCAACAAAGATATAAAATTGCGGCAATCATGATAGTGTTTGTCTTGTATGGAATAATTGCAACAATTCCATGATTTAACAACAAATTTGATGATGGAGAATTAAAACTCCCAAATAGATCAAATATGCACCGAACACAAGAAAACACTAAATTTGCGCAGCTATCGGGTTCATGGTACATACGTTATGATTATTCATACGAAAAATAAACAACCACGCAACGTACAAAACATGCATTCAAGCAATTCTCATAACATGAAATTAATCCACATAATCAGAGCCAAAAATTGGCTCTGATACCAATTGATGGGGTTTGGTGCCCCTTGCACAGCGGAAGACTTGTACAAAACAAATAAATCAGATACGGATCTATTTGACCGATTATGCGATTAATCAATTCACATGTTAAACAGATAATTGCATGCTAGAACACAAATAATTCATGCTTAGAAAATATAAACCTAAACATGAATACTAAGGTTTAGAGTTACCGATTTGATTCTCCAAAGAATCGTCGATTGCTCGCGCCTTCTCCACGTGATGATCTTCAATACTAGACCACGGATCTTCTCTCTGGTTCCCGAACTGTATCTCGATATCAGGGTGGGCTGATCTTATCAAAATACTAGGACTCGAATAAAGAAGACAGAAGAAATCCTTTTGGAAAAGGGAGTAGAATTCGAAATTCTCCTCAGCTGGAGAGACGAAAATTTCGAAAATTTTAAGTATGAAAATTGTGTTAATTCTGTCTCCTTTATTCTCCTATTTATATTAAGTTCTTTTTGGGCCCAGACAGGGATCTATGGAAGGTTTTGGATATGGGCTCCCCCAATTAGCTTTTTACTAATTAAATTGAACCCGCAATTTAATACAAGCTTATATTGGAATATTACGAGCAGCCACTACAGAGGTAATATTGAACTGTCCCCATCCAAATCCGAAATTACAAGTAATCCGGGTTTCCGTTATTTATTATTTATTTTCCGCGCTTAAGATATAAATGTCCATTAATTAATTAATGTCTGCTATGGACTTAATTAATTAATATCTTATTAATTCCAAGCGTGGACGTAGCAAGAATCATTTATTTATTATTCATAGAGTAATAAAACTCCAACTGGCCAGTTTTCCGAATAATAAAACCTTGTTCAAGCTCCTCTTGAGGACATTATCAAACGAGACTCACCTCGTGCACGATTCAACATAATAGCAATCCTAGCACCGCTAGATATTAATCACCACTACCCAATATATCAGGATTATTGGGTTGCGAAAAACCCGCACCATTTGATAAGTCAAAGTAGTGCATAATCAATACCGTATGCTCAATGCTAACATATGTAGATTAAGAAATAGTATTTTATCATGACCTAGTCTTTCAGTAGATAGCATAAAGACACGTCTTGCTGTTAGATCCGTTCAGTGCTATACCACACCAATGTCATCTTATTTCAGTAAGGCTTAGAAATAATCGGACTGACATTGCAACCTTTCACGATAGGTAGCCAAAGCCTATCTAGATTGTGAAATTCTTCTTTTTCTTTTGCAAAGCATTGCATAGATCTGACCGTGTTACCTTAAAGTGGACGACGCCCACAACCGGTCTACTAAGAAAAAGACTTAGACTTTGTTTACTTCTTATGCATTTAAATGTTTGTAATACATCTTATAAATGCACAAGCAAACACAATGTAATAATAATAGTGATTCTATTCGTCTGAGACTGTTCGAATAATACTGAATCGGGTTAAAAGTGGATTGTAGAGTTTTATGTATACAAGCAAGATTCTATTCGCGCGAAACTTGCTCGAAACATGCTTTTCAGTATACCAAACCTAACAAGCCGACCCAGGTATGTTTACCCTACCCATAACAATTGGAGATGTGAAAATCGAGCATGCAATGTGTGATTTAGGAGCATCTATCAATGTTATGCCGTTATCCATTTATAATCGGCTAAAGGGGGTAAAATTGTCGAATACTAGGGTGTTGATCCAACTGGCTGATAGGTCATGTATCAATCCTGAGGGTGTGTTAGAAAATGTGTTGGTCAGGATACAGAACTTTACTTATCCCACTGATTTTTATGTCATTAAAATGAGTGAACCAGAAGCTAGGGAGTCTAGCGGGATATTGTTAGGAAGACCATTTTTAAGAACGGCTAAGACAATTGTGGATATGGCCGATGGGACAATATGCATTGATTTTAATGGTGAGAAATTTGTCTTTGACAACAACGAAGCCATGAAAAGACCAATAGATTCTGAAAATCTATGTTATGTTGATGTAATTGACCCCTTAGTCCAAGAATTTCTTGAGACCGAATTATTGCAGGAAAAACTCCAAGCCTTGGATGTGTATGCCCAGGCTGATGTGGAGGCAGCCGCATGGTGTGATCTGATCAGTAGCCGAGGGTTGACTGACGAAGAGATCGAAGAAGCAATTACGGAATTCTGTCAGAAGTCAGAACTAGCAGGATCCGTAGGGGCCGTGGTACCGGCCAGTATGGAGGAAAAACCAGATGCTGAACAGGAACAAGAGGAGGATTCAAAGAAGAACCCTCTACCTACAGACACACAACCCCCGCAAGTGGAGTTGAAAAAGTTGCCAGCGAATCTTAAGTATGCCTACCTAGGGGGGGAAGACTCATTCCCTGTAATCATCAATAGCGGGCTGACTGAAGAGCAAGAGGCAAGTCTACTCACTGTGCTGGGCAAAAACAAGAAGGCTATTGGATGGAGCCTTACGGACTTGGTAGGTATAAGCCCGGATGTTTGCATGCACCATATTAGGCTAGAGGATGGAGCCAAGGCGCATAGAGATTCTCAAAGAAAGGTGAACCCAAACATGCGAGAAGAGATACTGAAAGAAATCTTGAAGTTGCTCTCATTGGGCATTATATACTCGGTGCCAGACAGTGAATGGGTTAGCCAATCCATATGGTCCCCAAGAAGTCAGGGATCCAGGTGATCAAGAATGAGAAGAATGAACTAGTGCCCACCAGACTAGTTACTGGGTGGCGAATGTGTATAGATTACCGAAAGCTGAACACTGCGAACCCATATATTCTCGGACTTGATTGAAGATTGTATAGAGATCTTTATGGATGATTTCACTGTCTATGGAGACTCTTTCGACTCGTGCTTGCAACATTTGGATGTGGTGCTAGGAAGGTGTCAAGCAAAGAGTCTGGTCTTGAACTTTGAGAAATGCCACTTTATGGTTACAGAAGGAATTGTTCTAGGACACGTGGTGTCAGAAAAGGGAATCCAGGTGGATCAAGCTAAAGTGGATGTCATATCCAAACTACCCTTCCCTATTGATCAGAAAGGAATAAGAGGTTTCCTTGGCCATGCTGGATTTTATCGAAGATTTATCAAGGATTTCGCCAAGATTGCCCAACCTCTTACCAGGCTTCTCCAGAACGAGGTGGAGTTCGTCTTCGATGAGCATTGCAAGGCTGCTTTCAACCTCCTTAAGGAAAAATTGATTTCTGCACCGATCATTCAGGCTCCTGACTGGGATCACCCCTTCGAGGTGATGTGCGATGCTAGTGACTATGCAGTGGGGGCCGTACTGGGTTAGAAGATAGATGGGAAAAGGTACGTGATATTCTATGCATCAAAAACCCTGAATCAAGCCCAACGGAATTATGACACCACCGGGTAGGAGATGTTGGCGGTTGTCTATTCATTCGAGAAGTTCAGGCAGTACCTACTGGGTTCCAGAGTCATCGTCTATACTGATCATGCGGCGATCAAGTATCTCATTGCGAAGAAGGAGTCAAAGCCCCGACTAATCAGATGGGTGCTGCTTTTACAAGAATTCGACTGGGAGGTAGAAGACAAGAAGGGAGTTGAGAACAAGGTAGCGGACCACTTGAGCAGAATAATACAAGAAGGGAACAGTGAAGATGTAAGGGATCGATTCCCGGAAGAGCATTTATGTGAAGTAATTTTCTCCACAAGGAAGATCGATTGGGAAGAAGTGATGAGACTCACTGGTCAAGACGCAACAACCAAGGGCACGGAGAAAGTGGGACAGGAACCCTTGTATGCGGACTTGACAAACTACCTAGTAACAGGAGAGCTGCCAATGGTGCCAAACGTGACAAAGGCTCAGAGGATGAAGATCAAGAGCGAAGCAAAGTATTATTTCTGGGACGACCCATACTTGTGGAAGGCAGGAGCAGACCAGGTCATTAGAAGATGTGTTCCTGACTGGGAGCAACGGGATGTACTGACGCACTGCCACTCCTTGGCATGTGGAGGACATTTCGGGCCAATGAAGACTGCCAGAAAAGTGTTAGATAGCGGATTCTACTGGCCGACCCTGAATAGAGATGCATACGAGTTCTGCAAGGGCTGTGACCGTTGCCAACTGACCGGTGGGATCTCCGCGAGAGATGAAATGCCGCAAGTTCTAGTAATAGTTTGTGAGGTGTTCGACATCTGGGGTATGGACTTCATGGGTCCTTTTCCCTCATCTTATGGGAACTCCTACATCCTGGTGGCAGTTGACTACGTGTCAAAATGGATAGAAGCCAAGGCCACAAGCACTTGTGAATCTAAAGAAGTCACCAAGTTCCTCAAGAGTCATATATTCAGCCGATTTGGGATACCAAGGGCAATCATCTCCGATCAAGGGACTCACTTCTGCAACTGAACGGTCGAAGCATTGATGAAGAAGTACGGAGTTCATCACCGCCTATCCAGTCCTTACCACCCTCAGGCCAACGGGCAAGCAGAGATCTCAAACAGAGAAATAAAAAGCATTTTAGAGAAGACAGTCAACCGCTCCAGAAAAGATTGGAGCACAAGGTTGGAAGATGCTCTGTGGGCATATCGGACAGCCTATAAAACTCCTATAGGGATGTCTCCCTATCGCATCGTCTTTGGGAAGATGTGTCACTTGCCAGTGGGAATTGAACACCGGGCATACTGGGCAGTACAACAGGTTAATGTGGATGCTAAGGCCTGTGAAGAGGAAAGGAAGCTACAACTACAAGAGCTGGAGGAACTCAGATTGGAGTCGTTTGACTCAGCCATGTGGTACAAGGAAAAAACAAAGATGTGGCACGACAAAAATCTGAGAACCAAGGATCTCCAAGTTGGTCAGAAAGTACTACTCTTCCAGTCAAGATTGGAGCTAATGCCTGGGAAGCTCAAGTCCAAATGGGTGGGACCTTACATTATCACTGCACTACGTGCTAATGGAGCGGTCGAGATTTCAGGGAGTATCCCTAACTCTGAACCTTTTGTCATTAATGGACATAGATTGAAAATATATAGGGAAAATGAAGAGGTGTGTGTAGTGGAAGAAATTCCACTACACTTTAAGAGCGTCTAAATGACCAGTAGGAAAGGGATTTGAAGTTCCACCTGGTCAACGTCATATGTATTGTACTTACTGACCGGGTAAAACTTCAAACACCCTTAGTAATGATGTAAATATTGTAAATATTTGGTAATTTAATTTAAGTTAAGAAGGAAAAGCAACAAAAAGATTTTTTCAGATCTTATATATTAATTCGGAGTTCGTACTGACCACGAGGATTCTACTTGGGTGAAACTCTGAATTATATTAAAGACCCATTTATTTACTTTTTTCTATTTCTAGCTAATTGAGAAGAGGGAGTTGAGTAAAGTTTGAATTTTGGGGTGTTGCAGCTTTGCAGGCGAGTACAGAGGCTGGGAGACGCGTGAAGCAAGGACGTGACAAGCAACGTCCAATCAGCTGTCAGCAAGCGCAACCGCCTTCCACACGAAGCGTCTCAACCGAGCGACCGCCTACAACCGGTCAAAACCCTCAACTACCCACCCATCTATAAAACACCCCACCGCCTACTCACCTTCACTTTACAAACCCTTACCTGCATTCTCTCACCCACAACCACTACCCTACTCCGAAAACCACCACCCACTACAGAAACCACCGCAAACCACCACCGGTATAGTCATGGCAAAGAGAAAGGCAACCAACAACCCGGCATCTACCACCGGCGAAGCCTCGTCAGAACTCCAGCCAGCAGCCGAGTCGCGGCCGCCAAGCCCACAACGATCACAACCACCGCCGACGACACAAATTCCGGCGATGGTTCCTTTAGACGCACTGGCGGCGTTTCTAAGGCAACAAGACCCCAACAGACACTGGGCAACAACCCTAGCCGGATTTAGCCTAACCGGAGGAATGCCAGCGACATCAAACCCTACCCCAACTGCAACCACAGAAAACCCACCCACCACCACCTCAAAAACCTCAATTCCGACGTCTGAAAATATTTCCTCAAAAATTGCTGCACAATCAGAACCCTCCCACCCTTTTCCCATAC
Source organism: Salvia hispanica (assembly GCF_029641045.1). Classification (NCBI taxonomy): domain Eukaryota; kingdom Viridiplantae; phylum Streptophyta; class Magnoliopsida; order Lamiales; family Lamiaceae; genus Salvia; species Salvia hispanica. The sequence continues at coordinate 25,048,367 of NC_142692.1, forward strand.
ACCAACAAACAGAGCCGCTGGACGTCAGCCCTCTTTCCGCCTATCAAGATCCCAACTGGTGAGAAACAGAAGATAAGGAAAGTGGAGGGAGAGCAAGCGAGAGCGAGAAAGGTGAAGCGGAGGAGATTAGGGCCACCGAAACAAAAATCGATGAAGCGGAGAAGGAGGAGATAGATCTGAACGAGACGGCCAGGAAGCAAGGGTTAATGACGGATGATGAATTCCAAGCGATTTTGGGCAAAGGGGATAGGATCGTGGTAAACCCTGAAGGGGTGGCTGAGGTACTGAACCTCGCATCCCAGGCAGTAGGGAAGGGGGAAGCAACAAAGGAAGCGGAAAAGTCGGAAGGGGCAGTCCACCAATCAGTGGAGGAGAGGACAGACGACCAACCGGAAAAGGCAGAAAGACCTGAGGAGAAGGGGCAAGAGCCAGACACACATCAAAAGGAAGCCTCAGTGGTAACTAAATCCAACCCAGTAAAGAGGAGGCTAGTGTTGAAAAACGACCCCAAGGCAGAAAGGCAGAAACCCCAAAGAGTGTCACAGAGATGTTTGGGAAAGTGGACGTCCAACAAGGCAGGAGCAAACACCGCAGCCGATGCAGTGGAGGTTTCGAGTGATGACGAGAAGACTACTCCTACAAAACTTGGGGAGGAGCCCTCGAATGCTATCCAGGAGGACACCCAAATGGCAACAGGGACAGTATCAGCAACGCCGACTGACCAAGAGGAGAATACTGACAAGGTGGCTGAGGGTCTGGACCTCGCATCAGAGTCAGTAGATCGGGAGGAGGCAGCAAGAAGTGATACTAGTGCCCGCATGGTGGCCGAGCCTACCGCCCAGGAGAACACTTCAACACAAGCCGACGAGGAAGCAGAGGCAATGGATATCGAGGCAACCAAGTACATTCAAGAAAGGAAGAGGAAGGGGAAAGCCCCTGTCAAGAAGAAACAAGTCATGAAGAAACAGCGCACTGCCAATGCAAGCATAGTGATTAGAGAGCCGGAAGAGAAAGAGAGATCAAGCGACACCGACTACACTTCCAGCGAGGATTCTGACTCAGAGAGTGATATCTCTCTGGAAGGAGAACACTATCATGAGCAGCAGCTCCCTGACAACCACCTTGAACTAGTCCATCCTCCGGTAGAGAGGATCGTGTACCGGCGGTGGAGGGTAACGCTCACTGATGAGCTTATGGAGGACATGAAGCACTACGACACCAAAAAGCTTCAAGATGCATTTGACGACAAGGATGACAGTAGCAAGCAAGTCAAATGCGGAAAGGTACTCCATATACCCTCTTTGGATGAGTTGTCTGTTCGTGATTCCTTCCTGGCCAGTATGGAAGCATTGGGTTTTGAATGGCTGTTAGAGAATAGGGACCCAGAGATATCTGTGAGATTAGCGAAGGAGTTCTTCACCACGTTTAGATTCCAACTTACTACGGATATAGACGAGGTGTCAATTTCCTTTAGGATATTCGGAGGAGAACTGTCGATGAGTCTGATAGAGTGGACTGTGCGATTGGGTATGTGTAGCCTGGAGGAGGCTATAGGTCCGGACTGGAGAAGCCGTGAGATGGGGGTACCGAGGGACATATAGAATTTAAGCCCCAGGAAGCCTGGGAGGAGCTAACCCACCCCAATGCTGGCCAGTTCGCCTCCACAAAATCCAGATCCACCCACTTCAACAATTCCATGCTGCGATTGGTGCAGCTCTACTTAGGCTATAACCTACTGGGGCAGAGCAACTCCGCTGCAAGAACGCCCATGACCGAATTGTACTTGGTATGGTGCGCTAAGTATGGAAGGAAATTGCACCTGGGGTTTTGGACAGCCTACCAATGCCACCTGATAGCCACCTACCCAGCCAGAAACTTGTCGCTCTGCCACATACTAGGAGCCTTCGTGCGCAACAACATCATCATAACAGAGGCAGAGGACTTGTCTCCAATGTACATGGTCGACGCTCTTGGCCTATTTGATCTACCCTTCTTCGTCCGCACCAACTTGGTATACTACAGAGAAGGTGTACCACAGTTCTACCCAATGGGAGAAGCCCCTGGAGGAAGGGCACAACAAGGCCAGGAGGTGCAAGTTGCCCAGATCGACCAAGCGCAGAGGCTGAGGCAAGAAAATCTGGAGCGGGCAGTGACTGAGCTGGCTGAGGAGAATAGACAATCGCGGGCTGAGATGGCGAAACTGACAGCCCTAATGGAGAGCGTCCTAAGGGAGTTGGCAAGAGGGAAAGCAAGCAGTGGAGCTAGAACAAGCGGACATGGAGGACATGAAGAAGAACCAACCGGACTTGAGGAAGAAGACGGCGGTGGACAACAGGAGGATGATGACAACCAGTCCGGACCTACTGAAGAAGAACCAACGGACCCACCTGCACAGAACCCTGCCCCAAGAAGGAGCAGGAGGAACATCTGACCGAACCACCCCCAACTGACCAGTTAGTTTTCTTTTTAATTTTTAAGTTTTTCTATTGTTTATGTTTTCGTACTCTTATTAAATAGGTAGATTTATGTGTTTTAATTGTATGCAAACCCCATTCATAACACTTAGCCTATTTAATAGTCTAAGTGTGAGAAGTAAAGGGTTTGCTACTTTGGTGCATGTATGTTTATTATGTTTCTAATTTGTGCTTTGTCGTGGGCATGTTACCTCACACTTAGCCTACTGCGTAGTCTAAGTGTGAGGAGTTTATATGTTTATATTTCATGTTTGTAAATATTTTGCTCAGCTTTGTTTATATATCTAGGTATATATCTGAAACTCTCCCACTTAGCCTATTGCATAGTCTAAGTGTGAGAAGTTTTTAGATATAATATGTGTTTGTTATAAGTGTGTGTCTGTCATACTAGCCATTCCCAATTTTCACTTCACAGCCCGTATCTGGGGCAGACACTTGTGAAGTGAGAGGGGGAGCAAATGGCCAGTATGACATGTATATATGTGTTATTTGAGTCAGTGCATGTTAGTTTGTTTTTAGGGTTTGTTTAGGTCTAGAAATTATGTGTTATGTTTTATGAATGGGCTTAAAACTCAACTGCTTCGAACTGACGGTGAAGGGAATTGAGGGAGATAAGGCATGCCGGAAAACAGAAACCACCCCCTCCAGTAACCCCTAGTCAGTATAGATGATGCAAGTATGAAGGAAAAACCCATCCCTTAGGTCAGACACGAAAGCCCTCTTAAAAGGTGAGTTAGAAACCCCAAAGTGGAACTACTTTCCACTAAATACTGGAAAAAAAAAAAAGAAGAGAGGCTACCACATGATGTCTAGGGCAAGGTGACCGCGTGTAACAAACCCTGAAGGCAGTAGGAAACCCCCTTGAAAAAAAAAGGAAAAAAAAAAAGAAAACAGAAACCTACCCTTAGAACCCCATTTTCTAGCCTAACTTATACCCCGAAATAACCCATCAGCCACTGGAACTGTGTGCGTGCAAGGCGTGAGGCAAGGAAGCAACTGCCCAGGAGGACATACAAAAGGAACCAGCTGAAGAAAAGAAAAACAAAGAAAGAAGGAGAAAATCGATCTGAAGTTTCCAGATCCAAAAAAAAAATAGAAGAAGGAATAAGGGTGGCAAAGCCACAGAAAGGAAAATTGAAGAAAATGCTCGCAGATACTTGACCACAAAAAGAGAAAGGAGGAAGAAGGAATAAGGGTGGCGAAGCCACAAAGAAGCTACTGACCAGTTGGAAGCCAATGTCAGAAATTGTCCAGCCGAAGAAGAAGCCCTAGTCAGAAGCCCGAATGCACACAGTTCTCCCTCATAAAATAAGTAGTTAGTTTTTGAACCCTAGAGCCTTAGGGACAACTACCCCAAACACTACAAACCACTAGCCCCATTACAAGCCTTAAAGACCTTCAGGAGCTGCATGTGAGATCTGAGTCCGAAACATCTGTGGTTTAGCGTTGAGAGAAAACAGTCCTAACATCCCCTGTGAGGAATGAGTGACTGAGTGAACCCAGTGTTTGGCCTAGGATTGGGTGATCCTGACAAGCAGATATACTGACTGGGGAAGAAAAGGGGGGCGACAGAAGTTCAGGGCTGCCTAAGGCCGGATTGCACCTGATCTCGAGGGGAAGGGTGGTTGAAAATATAGCTTGTTCTATGTGTTTAAGTTAACTATATGTGTTATGTGTTTGTGTCGTTATTTTTTTTTCTTTTCTTTTGCGTCAGAGTCTTGAGTCTAGCTAGGTAGAGTCGGTCAGGGGAGTAACCAGGCTCAAATTCGACTTATTTCTTTTTGTTTGTCTTCACGCTTGAGGACAAGCATGTGGTAAGTGTGAGCAGTTTGATAAGTCGTATTCTAAGCCTTGGTTACTGGTCAGTATGTCGTTAAATTCATGTATTATCTGCAAAACAGTTGCTTAAGTGTGCAGGATTGAAGGATCCAAGTCAGTAGGAGACGATTCAGGTGACGCAAGTGAAAAGGGCGCCAGAAGGGTGCGATACTGACCAGGATGCATGCCAGATAAAAGGCTCGAGATGGAGAAGGAGGATAGCTGGGATGATCATTGACAAGGGCAAAAAGGTCAAAACGCGGGAGAAGTCTACCCTAAAAGCAAGGGCAAGCCTCCCTATAAAAGAAGCCGCTTGGAGAGAGAGAAGGGGTTCGCAGTTCGACAATCACACTTAGTAGAATTCTCTCTAGAAGATCAATCCTTCAGCATTATCCTACCTCTCGTTCCTCGCCACAGCCATGGTCACTTGACGTCCAAGAGTCTGCCGGAGAAGTCATCAGTCCGCCGTTCCAGCCAGTTATCGTAGCAGTGTAGTAGTATCATCGCCCGGAGTGGCATAAACAATCTTAATCGCTTTCTTAGTTCAAAGTTTACTGGTTTTCATCATTTAAGTTATTTGTAAACACTCATCGTTGTTGCTCTTTAGAAGTACGTTGTTATTTTCCAACATTTACATTATGAAGTTTCTATTTCGCATGTCACTTTGGTTCGAGTTTGCTTCATTCTGCCTAGGAAAGTTAGATTTAGTCATTGCTTTCAATTTCTAAGTGTTTTCTTATCGAGAGTTGTTGATTCAAAGTGTAGCTATGTTTAGTCAAGTTTTCGTGCATGAGTTCTTTTCTGCGTTGTGATTACTACCTTGCATGTCAGTCAGTAGAAGTTAAGTTGCAGTTTCACTGTTTAATTTAAGTTTGAGCATTTAAATCGATGGATCTTAAGTTTGAAATTGCGAATCTGAAGTTCAGTCATGGTGTTTGTGTTTATCTGAATTCTGTTAATACTTGGTGAAGAAGAAAACGTCAAAATCAACTTTAGTTTGAACCACTTTACTTTTAAGTTACTTTTGCTTTTGTTCCCTACTTTTCAGATGTACTGCCCAGACCTGTCAGAAAGCCCCCAGCCATCAGATATACCTTGTTGTCTAATTTTCCTCTTTTAGTAACTGTCTACTTTCCATATGTCTCTGATACACCTTGTCCCCTATTTCACGAACACTCCCACATGTCTGTTATTTTCCCGCCTACTAGTCAGTAGAGTACTACCTTTATTTCCTGTATAGGTAAAATCTCAACCCAAGCGTGGTAGCTAACCAAACACCCAGGAAAGTCACCACAGTTATCTAAACGTGTCCATCCTCGTGGGATTCGACCCTTACCTCCACTATACTAATCAGTAGAAGTGGGTTGAGGAAATTTGTTTGAAGCCAGGTCCCGGTTATCGTACCAACGACTCAGCTAGGTCGGGAATCTCTTCCGGATCAATTGGATACACTCCAATTACATACGAAAACCGTAGGGAAACAAACCTGAAAGGAAATCCTTCAGTGATTAACACTCATGTGTGACATAAGTTGATGTTAGATCTAAGATTGTTGAGTGTGAAGACATATATGATGGATATGTCTTGTTTTGATTGATAAATGTAAACCGGATTGGTGGGAAAAAGGGGAAGCGTTGAGACATGCATGAGTTAAGAGATTGATGTTGAAACTGATTTGTGATATGTGCCTATGTGATTAAAAGGTGAAACATCGGTTGTGAAACCGGATAACGAAAGAGAGAAACGTTGAAACCTAAGCAATCGAGGTGGGCTTCATTCTTAAACTCTTTTATGTGCAAATTTATGAATGTGGAGAGATAAGGGCGGTTTAACTGTTATGCCATGCCTATGTCTGTTTTGTTATGATATTGTGCGCCTGATGCCCAGTTTGAGAGTTCGCTCCATTGGGCTATAGGGCTATGGATATGTATAAACGAATTCGGGTCTAAGTAGGGCCGCAAACCCTATCAGGCTAGTGTACACGGTAGGGATCGGGAGCCGTCCTTGCTAGTCGGCCGGTCTCGTGGGCGAAAATGTGGCCACACTTTCGTCGCACCATGGAAATGTTGTGATTGTGGAAATTGATGAGAAAAGTGGGGAGTTGTTTGACTGGCCAGCCTAAGAGAATATTTTTGTGATACTCGATGATATTTATTTTGATAATTGTAAAACTCGAGTTCACTATGGTAAGGGTGGCATAACTAATAAAATATTTTGGCAACGAGTTCACTGAGTATTTCAAAATACTTAGCCCTGCATGTGTTTTCCTTATGTGCAGGTTGAACGGCGACGAGCGGTGGTGGGTGTTGAGCACATTAATTAAATAAGATGGATATTTTGAATTTCGAGTGTAGCTGTGTCTTCATACATAGCTTCACTTTCTCTTGGTCGTTTCCGCTGAATTTTTGAAACACTTTAGTATTATTTGGCTATTTTGAACTTTTTCCCTGTGGTTTAGAAGATTGAGACATGTTGTGGTTTTTGGCTGAATTTATGTCGAACCCTTGACTTTTGATCGTAGTTTATGGTATCAATTCTTCATTGATTTTCTAGGTTAAACCTTTTATTTATTGCTTGATAGTTCGTTTAATACCTTGGTCAAATCTCTTTAAATGAAACCATAGCCTATGTTTTTATTGCTTTTTTAAGTCCGTTTTGGTAGCAGTCGCCGTATTTATTGTACCCTAGAAATCCGGGCTGTTACAGTTGGTATCAGAGCCTCAGTTCTTTCCGCTCTGGACCCAAGAGTCTTTTCAAAATTTAAAATTTATCCTTGTAACCATTTACTAACGTACTAAATGTGGAAGGATCAGCACCGCAACTCATCCCGCTCAACCACGAAGAATGAGGTAACAAGTATCTCGATGAATATTGATCTGAGTTTGTGAAATGTTGGAAATTGCGATGGGAATATTACTCTGGTGAAAATGAAAATATTTTAATGGGAATTGAAGTTAATATGATGTCTTTGATAATATTGCTTGGGAGTGTGAAATGACGAATGTGCATAAATGTGAAATTTTGCTAATTGCGACTATGCAAAAATTATGAATGCTATTATGCAAGTGAATATGTGTTAAGACCTCTATGAGATGAATGAATGAAATTCTATAGGATTGTGATGGTGATATAGATGCGCATGAACTGCATGATTTATGAAATGCGATTCCATGAATGATTGATTGACTGAGTGTTGCTATTCACATATATTGATGTATGATTCTTGTTATGCTATGAAACACCAAATGGTTTATATGATAAACATGTTTGATTGTGCAATATATGGATGACGTTTGATGTGGTGAAAATTCATGACCAATGAAGTACGAGCTATCGTTAGAACCACTAAGAAAGTGAAATGTGGAACTTTTCAAATCTGTTGCGAACGTAGAAGCCATATGGAGCTTGAGTTAGGTAATGATCGAATATACGTTGAAGTACGAGACTTCAAGCTATGCTTGAAATTATAGAATGCCTAAGAAGTAGGCCAGACTGAACGTGCTAGAACTTAGTTGTAAGTTGACAACTGCAATATCACTTTCCTGAGTAATAAAACCAACAAAAATATATATATTTCGAACTTTGATGTATTCTTACAATGGCGAGATCATACCTAAGATCTAATAAAACAATGCAGTCTTGCATAACATACCAAAGTGGCGATGCGACACAAATACGACGATGTTTATGACACATTAAGACCACGTGTATAATTGCAATGTATTTCGAAAATGACCATGTGACATGGCCAGGAAACTTTGAAGATGCGACCATCAAACATAGTTATTAATTTCGACGACAAGATGAATCTCAATTTGGAATCCACGATTTCATAGAACGATGTTACCATGTTCATGCTCGCGAAAAATGTGCGAGAGAGTGTGACCTTCGTAGCTAGAATGACCGATTTTTAAATCAACAGTACTTACTTGGATCCTAAGTTCTTTTCGGGACGTTTTGAATAACCGTGAGCCCTTGTCTATTTAAACACCTTGGTTGACTCACAATTTGAAAGTGATGTCCCTTATTTCTTTTCCTATATCGAGTCATGAGTTACTTGTCTCGAAAGTTGGTGTTTTCCTTTGTATCTTTGGATATCTCGATTGAGTAGTCTCCTTTGATTCATCATAAGGACGGTATTTTGATTTTATGAGCTTCTTTCATTGAACTTTAATCCTAAAGTTGTTTGCAGTGATGACCTTCAGTATGATTACATCTCCAGACATATTTTCTTCAAAGGATGGAATATTCTTCTTGGAACTTTCGTTCACCCTTTTATTTTGTAACCATGTTTGTGGCAAGCTCTTTCTGGCAGAAGTGAAATTCCTTTTTAGCTCGGTTTCACTACATATATTGTTTCATACTCAATGGTTTTTCTTTCTTCAACACCAAGTTAAGGCTATCATGTTCTCTTCTTCCTTAACGGGTCGATCGTATTAAATTTCTGAAAAGTTCCATTCACTTTGAGTTGCCTTTAACAAACCGCGAATCCATTGATGTGATTCCATTTTTCAATAACATGATGTCGTTCAACCATTTTAGTGCTACTTCATGACATTATGTATATGTTTCTAAATCCTGCCACGACTGATTATTTTAGGCCTCGACATGTTTGGACAATATCATTCATTGTTGTCCGGAATTTTTTTCAAGTTTTGATCGGGCAGTCTGCTATGAAATTTGAGATTTATTGCAGTTTCATCCTGTTTTCATGACCCATCCCATGTTCTTTCGAGCTCCCGTCAGAAGTAAATTCTCAAGCTCTATGGGTCTTACTTGATACCTCTAAACCATTTAATTCTAAGAATGGACGAGTTAAGTTCAATGGAACTTAGTCCTTGTTTAGTTTCAAACCAATTGTCAATGATGAGATTTGAAAGTGTCGAGCTAGAAATGTTATTCTTGTTTCCTCAATTAAGTTTGGAGCCTTTCCGATGAAAGACATTTTGTGGTGCTTCTTCGAGTTGAAATCGGTCCATATCCAAGTTAAGACTGTTTGATTAAATTTTTAGTTCTTAATACATGTTATGAGTTCTTGATGCGTCACGGCAAGGGAAGGTGAAAGCTTAATCTTTTAAGATACACGTGGGAAATAAGTTTTACAGACAGGCACGCGCTGAAATGATACACCAACAAGAGGTGTAGACATGACCAATAGAACGAGATGAGAAAGATTTCGCATTTACGAACTGCTTATAACGAGCTGCTAAGAAATTGAATATCGTGTTATGTACATATATAATAGAAATCTCTCGAACATGCTCGAACGTAGAAATCGTTATAGGAGAACTTAAGTTAGTCGCTCACGACCTGCGAGTTACGGCGATGAGAGATATCGACGTAATTCTAGGAATGGACTGGTTGACCGCGAGTTTCGCGACGATTCGTTGTAAGGAGAGACAAATATCTCTACAAGCTCCGGGAAAGGAACCCATCGTGTATCATGGAATTTCGATGAACCGACGCACCGCGATAATCTCTACGCTGCAAGCTACCGCGATGATGAGGAAGGGACGGCCTGCCTATCTCGTCTATCTTCACGGCAACGAGAATGATGAAAGAAAAGTGGGAGACGTCGCTGTTGTGCGAGAATTTTTAGACGTTTTTCCCGAAGTGTTACCTGGACTGCTGATAAGGCTAATTTCATGCATCGGTTATATGGCGAAAAGCGTTATAATTTGCTGGGTCTAACACGTTTCCTAAGCCAGGTGTGTGAAGAAAAATCGCTAGATCGAGGAAATGCTGAAGGAGATGGTCTAGCGAAGGAAAGGAATGAAGTGAGCAGGATTTAAAAGAAAAGAAGGCGTGACAGAGGTAGTCAATAGCTGAGGGCAACAAAGTCTATCTATACCTCGTTGGGCCCCACTCCAACGCCTATATATAGAAGAGCATGCAACGCACATCATATCACTTTTTCACTCTTTTAGCTCACACACATACACACACTTGGGAATGGGAGATCTGGGGTAGTCGGGTACAAGGTTTCTTATCTTAGAAGTTTCGCAGTTGCAACACCGTCCGCGTGTGGACGAAGATACAATCTCTTTTAATTCCGTTTGTTTTGCACTTTCACGGTCGAACTTCACTTTCGGGAGTCGACTTGGTTGTTGATGAAACTCGTTACCTTTTCGCTTTGGTTGATTTGCGTTTAGTTGTTAAATTTCAAGTTGATTTACGTAGATCTCGCTGCTGGAAGTTTATTTTAACAAGTATTATGTCGATCTCTGTTTTATTTTGATGTTGTGGTGTTTGATATGGGAATTTGGTGATAGATCTGTGGTTTATTGACTGATTGGAAGTTGTTGTTCGAATCTGAAGTGATGAAGTGTTTCTGTTGGTTGGAGTTTGTGTTGGACGCTTGGATCCGGAGTGGATTTAGCGTCTGAGGTTGGATCCGAAGTGAGAAAAGGAAGTTGTTAGATGGATTTGAGTTTTCTTCTTGTTTTATGTTTTACTTCGTCTAGCGTCTGCAGATCTGTTTAGTTCTTCGCTGATTATGCATAAATTTGACTTAGATTTAGTTTGCTCTGTTTTGATTCCGTTCATGTTAATTTTCTTATGAGTTTTTACGCAATTTGGTTGTAGAAGATGATGTCGTTGTTAGTTAGTACTCGAGTTAGTTATTCTGCCAGATTTTCGTCCGTACTCTGCTTTTTCAGTCATGGTCCCCACAGTCAGTTTATTTCCTAGGTCTAGGTAATTGGAGCAGTTAATTTTCTCGCAACGTTCTCCTATTATTTCGCCTAGGTCTAACTATTAGCTTAGGAGTTTTAAGATTCCCAAGTCAAGTTTAATTTGTTTTTCCTCAACCCAAGAAAAAAATGCGTGGCGGCAGCCAACACCAAAAACAAATCCAAATCCTTGAACATGAGTATTACGCATCCTTCTCTGTGGGATCGATCCCTACTTCCCTATACTAGGTTTAGTAAAGTGGTTGAGGGTTTTTGAAAGAAGTGCTCTGTGTGTCCGACGACCAGGATTTCCTGCGACCAACGAGTTCCTAGACCGTGTGATCTAGTGGATTTGCTGGACCTAGGGAACCTGTTATTTCCTTCTGAACACACTAAGGAAGAAACACAACACACCCCTACTTTCAACGGCCGCCAGATCGACAATTGGAATTCACAATCGACCTCGAACCTGGAGCCGCACCTGTATCCAAGGCACCGTATCGAATGGCGCCTAAAGAGTTGGAGGAACTCAAGATACAACTCCAAGAGCTCATGGACCTAGGTTTCGTTGGGCCTAGTGTCTCGCCGTGGGGCGCACAAGTACTTTTCGTGAAGAAGAAGGATGAGTCGATGAGAATGTGTATCGACTATAGAGAGCTGAACAAATTGACCCTCAAGAACAAGTATCCACTGCCGAGGATAGATGACTTGTTCGATCAACTTCGAGGAGTCGGCGTCTTCTCAAAGATGGACTTGAGATCCGGATATCATCAACTAAGAGTTCGAAGGGAGGACATACCGAAGACTGCGTTTCGCACAAGATATGGACACTACGAGTTCGTTGTGATGTCGTTCGGTCTAACGAATGCCCCAGCGGTATTCATGGACTTGATGAACCGGGTATTCCACCCATACTTGGATAAATTCGTCCTAGTATTCATAGATGACATTCTAGTCTACTCGAAGAACGAGAAGGAGCACGCAGAACATTTACAAATCGCGTTGGAGACGTTGAGGACCGAGAAGTTGTACGCCAAATTCAGCAAGTGTGAATTTTGGCTGAAGGAAGTGAACTTTCTAGGACACATGGTGTCTACAGAAGGAATCCGAGTGGACCCCGCCAAGGTTGAGGCGGTACAACAATGGAATTCGCCTTCCACACCGAACGAGATTCGGAGTTTCCTGGGCTTGGCAGGATACTACCGAAGGTTCATAGAAGGATTCTCCAAGATAGCGAGACCGATGACCCAACAGCTCAAGAAAGAAGTCAAAGTAGACTGGACGCCGGAGTGTGAAGCGAGCTTTCAACTCTTGAAGGAAAAATTGACCACCGCACCAGTGTTGGCTGTGCCAGAGCTTGGAGTGAACTACGTAGTCTACACCGACGCTTCGAAGGTTGGATTAGGATGCGTGTTGATGCAGAACAACAAGGTGATCGCCTACACGTCTCGACAATTGAAACCACACGAGTTGAACTACCCAACCCACGATTTGGAGTTAGCAGCAGTAATGCATGCCCTAAAGATTTGGAGGCACCATCTCTACGGAGTTAGGTGTGAAATCTTTACGGACCATAAGAGTTTGAAGTACTTCGAGCAGAAGGACCTGAACATGCGACAACGAAGGTGGCTCGAGCTGGTAAAGGACTACGATTGTGGCATCAACTACCACCCTGGCAAGGCAAATGTAGTGGCAGATGCTTTGAGCCGTAGAGACCATTCGCAACTCTCTACTTTTCTGACAGAAGAGGAAAGTTTGATACGAGAGTTGAGTAAATTACGAATAGAAGTGGTAAGGGCACCTGAAACCGTGAAGGGCCAAATCGCCGCCTTAGTAGTAAAGCCTAATCTAAGGACGAGGATCGTTGCAGCACAACGGATGGATGTGAAATTTGAGGAGATTCGAGTCGAAGTAAGAACCGGTGAATCCGGAAATTTTAGCGAGCTTTCCTACAACGCTCTCACCTTTGAAGGGAGATTGTGCATGCCGAACGACGAAGGACTCAAAAACGAGATCATGAGTGAAGCTCACGAAACCCCATACACTGCTCACCCCGGGAGCACAAAGATGTACCAGGATCTGAAGAAGCCTTTTGGTGGAATGACATGAAGAGGGATGTCGCAGCATTTGTGGAACGCTGCTTAGCCTGCCAACAGGTGAAGGCCTTACACCAACGACCATACAGGAAGTTACAACCACTAGAGATACCCGAGTGGAAATGGGAGCACATCGCCATGGACTTCGTGACGGCATTGCCAAGGACCCTAAAAGGGAACACCGCGATCTGGGTGATTATAGACTGACTTACCAAGAGTGCGCACTTCATACCAATTCCTATAACCCATGGATCGGATAAGATAGCTAGGATCTACATACAAGAAATCGTGCGATTACATGGAGTCCCAGTGGCGATTACGTCTGATCGTGACCCGAAGTTCACTTCAAAGTTTTGGATTAGCCTACAGTGCGAACTTGGAGCACGCTTAAATTTTAGCACGGCTTTTCACCCACAGTCCGACGGACAATCCGAAAGGACGATACAAACTCTCGAGGATATGCTAAGGGTCGTGGTGCTCGACCGAGGCGGGAGTTGGGAGACCGCACTCCCTCTGATCGAATTCGCTTACAACAACAGCTTCCAAGCAACGATCGGCATGGCGCCGTATGAAGCACTATATGGAAGAAAGTGTAGATCTTCGCTCTACTGGGATGAAGTTGGCGAACGAAGGGAACTTGGACTCGATGCAGTCGAAGAGATGGTCGAAATCGTTAGACAAATCCGTGCGAGGATGAAGGAGGCCCAGGACAGACAAAAGTCATACGCCGATGTCCGACGGACGGACTTACAGTTCCAAGCCGGCGATAAAGTTTTCCTCAAGATATCCCCGTCGAAAGGGATAACGCGTTTTGGGGTTAAAGGGAAACTGAAGCCGTGTTTCATCGGACCGTACGAAATTCTTGAAGGAGTAGGACCCGTAGTTTATCGTTTAGCGCTGCCGCCCAGCCTTGGGAATGTGCACAACGTCTTTCTTGTGTCGCAGTTGCAGAAATACGTGTTTGGCCCGAAGCACGTAATTCGCTACGAGGAAGTTGCCGTAAACCCGGATCTGAGCTACGAGGAGCAACCCCGGATGATCTTGGACGGAAGGTTCAGATCTCGAGGAACAAATCTACTGCCTTCGTGAAAATACTATGGAGAAATCACGGGCCCGAAGAAGCCACGTTGGAGCTTGAGGACAAGATAATGGAACTATACGCGGAACTCTTCCCATGAAGGTACCAAATTTCGGGACGAAATTTCTTTTAAGAGTGGTAGGATGTAACATCCCGGATTTTCGAACCCTAATTTTAGAGCCGTAAAATTTATGACTTAAGAGATGTGAATTAAATGAGGAACGAAGTTATGACCGAGTTGTGTCTAGGGTTGCGTTGGAAGTTTGAAAAGTCAAACTTGTTGAATATATGACGTGGCATATGAATATTTTGAATTAAAGGTGAAATTATGTGGTGATTTGATTGTTTAAGGGTGAGTGAGAATATTAGGAAAAAATTCCATAAATACTATAACCACATAATTTGATATCTTCGACCCCTTCACCTTATTGGAGAAGGAATTCTATTTTTCCAGATTTAATTTATTTCTTGGGATATTTATCCAAATTAAATCCAAAACCCAATTATTCTCTATCTCTCCATAAAAAAAATCCGACACCCATGTTGTTCTAGGTGATTTTCGAAAATCACCTATTTTTGGGAAGGAGGAATTATTTTATTGTTTAATTGATCCCTTATTGATTTCCTTCCATACCTTAAATTAAATATTCTAGCAAATCTTACCATACCTCAAGAGATCTTGTCATATCTTATTTTAGTTAATATCCAAATCTTTTCCTTATGGGAGAAACCCCATAATACACGCCTATTACCATTTTTCCAATGGGAGGATTTTTATTTTATTTTGCTCCGTGATATTTTATTCTACTCCGGAAAAATATACCAAACGAAATCATGGCTAAATAAGAGCCATAATTTTCAAAAATTTCCATGCCTTGAACCCTAGCTCACTTTCTTTTTTTATTTCTTCTTCTCTACTTCACAATCTTGATTTTATTTAATTGTGTAAAATCAAATCTTCTCAAATATTCTATTTAATTACCTAAAGATTTTATTTAACCCTATAAATAGGAGAGAAACCTAACCCTAGCCCCCAAAGAAATCGCCCCCACCCCTACCACATGCCCCTCTCCCTCTCTTCTAACTCTCTTAATTTTCTTCTATAATTCTTCATCTTGTGAGAAGAGTTAGAGTTTGAGCCTCAAGATTTTTGAAGAATCAAGTCTCTACTTCGTTTCTACCGTTCGTTTTGACAAGAAAAGGTACCTACATATTAATCTTCTTCTTTCAAACCGTTTAATCGGTATTCTTGAACCCTCATGCATCTGGTTTGAGCGAGAGTGGGATATGTGGGACATAGAAAATGTATGTGCGTGTGTGCGTGTGTGTATATGCGTGCGTGTGTGCGTTTGTGTTTTTGTGACGTGTGATTAACACTCATGTGTGACATAAGTTGATGTTAGATCTAAGATTGTTGAGTATGAAGACATATATGATGGATATGTCTTGTTTTGATTGATAAATGTAAACCGGATCGGTGGAAAAAAGGGGAAGCGTTGAGACATGCATGAGTTAAGAGATTGATGTTGAAACTGATTTGTGATATGTGCCTATGTGATTAAAAGGTGAAACCTCGGTTGTGAAGCCGGATAACGAAAGAGAGAAACGTACTTGAAACCTAAGCAGTCGAGGTGGGCTTCATTCTTAAACTCTTTTATGTGCAAATTTATGAATGTGGAGAGATAAGGGCGGTTTAACTGTTATGCCATGCCTATGTCTGTTTTGTTATGATATTGTGCGTCTGATACCCAGTTTGAGAGTTCGCTCCATTGGGCTATAGGGCTATGGATATGTATAAACGAATTCGGGTCTGAGTAGGGCCGCAAACCCTATCAGGCTAGTGTACACGGTGGGGATCGGGAGCCGTCCTTGCTAGTCGGCCGGTCTCGTGGGCGAAAATGTGGCCACACTTTCGTCGCACCATGGAAATGTTGTGATTGTGGAAATTGATGAGAAAAGTGGGGAGTTGTTTGACTGGCCAGTCTAAGAGAATATTTTTGTGATACTCGATGATATTTATTTTGATAATTGTAAAACTCGAGTTCACTATGGTAAGGGTGGCATAACTAATAAAATATTTTGGCAACGAGTTCACTGAGTATTTCAAAATACTTAGCCATGCATGTGTTTTCCTTATGTGCAGGTTGAACGGCGACGAGCGGTGGTGGGTGTTGAGCACATTAATTAAATAAGATGGATATTTTGAACTCCAAGTGTAGCTGTGTCTTCATACATAGCTTCACTTTCTCTTGGTCGTTTCCGCTGAATTTCTGAAATACTTTAGTATTATTTGGCTATTTTGAACTTGTTCCCTGTGGTTTAGAAGATTGAGACATGTTGTGGTTTTTGGATGAATTTATGTCGAACCCTTGACTTTTGATCGTAGTTTATGGTATCAATTCTTCATTGATTTTCTAGGTTAAACCTTTTATTTATTGCTTGATAGTTCGTTTAATACCTTGGTCAAATCTCTTTAAATGAAACCCTAGCCTATGTTTTTATTGCTTTTAAGTCCGTTTTGGTAGCAGTTGCCGTATTTATTATACCCTAGAAATCCGGGCTGTTACATCCACCCACCACGCCGTCCTCCCCCTGCCGCCGTCTAGGCTCCTCCAATTATTCAATACAGCTGATTTCTCTATCTCGATCTCTCTGGATTGGTTAATTGATATTAGAAGCAACTAAATCCATCTAAGTATTTCTCAATTTCATGAGCAACAACTGTTTTCAATTTCAGATCTGTCTCACTGATCTGTCTCACCGAAATCGGCCTCGAGAGGTAAAGAATTGAATTCCGACGCCGATTCGAAATGAATCCCCTCCAATTACATGATGCAGCCAATCCGCAAAGGCTCGGTATCCTAATCGAAGCGCGGTTGAAACGAGAACGATGGAGATTTGGTGAGAAGAAGTCAGAGATCGAAAATTGAGGAGAAGAAATCTGTTTCCACACCGCCGCACATGCTTACCTGGCTTACAGATGTGTGAGAAAGAAAATTGGAGTTGAGAATTTGGAGAGGGCGATTAAAATTGGGGGAAATTAGGATATTCAAGAGTGATGATAGATAGCATCTCATGGTCTTGGTTGACCGCAGCAACTGCTGCTGCATTTTTATTTTGATAAATTATATACACTGAAATTCCTTTTTATTCTCAGAACGTTTATCTCGATATTTAACATTTAAATCAGTGTTGATTATTGATTGATTACGACTGCTTTTATTTGTTTCTGTTTGTTTATCAGATGAGAGTATTTGCATGTTCTATGTAGGAATATTAGCAACATTTATCTTTACTCTATTAATTTGGATCTGTAATATAATATGGTTGGAAATCGCTAACTTGGTACAGGTTTTGTGGTTGAATTTTTTCCTTTGGATCTGTAATATAATATGGTTGGAAATCGCTAACTTGGTACAGGTTTTGTGGTTGAATTTGTTCCTTTTGAAGTTGCATGTGATGCTTTGTTTTGATTAGAGCAATGTGGTTTATGAGCATTTTTTCAAAATCAAGGTTAATCATAATGCACTCCAGGTGTTTGGTGATATTCTCCAAATGGAAATTAGTTGCTAAGAGATAGATTCAAGATTTAGCTATCTTCCTTTTTTAATGTCAACTGCATATATAATCTATGTCAACTACATATATAATGTCAACTATGTGTACAATCCATGTCAACTACATATATAATGTATGTCTAACTACATATACAATTCATGTCAACTACACACGTATAATGTCAACTACACACATATAATATCAACTATGTGTTCAATCATGTCAACTACATATAAAATTCATGTCAATTATATGTACAATCATGTCAACTACATATACAATTCATGTCAACTACACACATATAATGTCAACTACATATACAATTCATATCAACTATACACATATAATGTCAATTATAAGTTGTTGACATTCGATATTCTCGGTATTGATATGTGAATTGTAAGTGTTATTTTTTAGTTGTTGACATTTTAATACGAGTTGTTCGAGTTGTTGATATTCGATATTCTCGGTATTGATATGTGAATTGTAAGTGTTATTTGTTAGTTGTTGACATTTTAATACGAGTTGTTGACATTCGATATTCTCGGTATTGATATGTGAATTATAAGTATTATTTGTTAGTTGTTGACATTTTAATACGAGTTGTTGACATTCGATATTCTCGGTATTGATATGTGAATTATAAGTGTTATTTGTTAGTTGTTAACATTTTAATACGAGTTGTTGACATTCGATATTCTCGGTACTGATATGTGAATTATAAGTGTTATTTTTTAGTTGTTGACATTTTAGTAAGTGTTATTTTATTGAATGTTGAAGATTTGAAAATTTGAAGATTTGAATGTTGAAGATTTAAAGATTTGAAGATTTGAATGTTGAAGAGATTTGAAGATTTGAATGTTGAAGATTTGAAAATTTGAATGTGAAGATTTAAATGTTGAAGATTTGAAGATTTGAAGATTTGAATGTTGAAGAGATTTGAAGATTTGAATGTTGAAGATCTGAAGATTTGAAGATTTGAATGTTGAAGAGATTTGAAGATTTGAATGTTGAAGATTTGAAGATTTGAATGTTGAAGACTTGAAGAGTTGAAGATTTGAATATTGAAGAGATTTGAAGATTTGAATGTTGAAGATTTGATGATTTGAATGTTGAAGATTTGAAGATTTGAAGACTTTACAGCTAGAGTTTTAGAGAGGATTTTAGAAAATGATTTCAAATAAAATTTAATGAAAAGAAAATTATACTCCCGTGTTGACATAATGTGATAGTTGTTGACATTAAGTTAATCTTGTGAATTAGTGGCTGAGATTGCATCTCATTTCTCAATTATGCCCAAAAATCTCATCCTAATATGACCCTATATACTGCTCCATTTTGTTAGACCATTTTCAAGGAAAAAAGTTAATGAATAGGTAAAGTTATATAACTACTATATTTATTTATTTTCCATGAAAATCATTTTCCAAGGAAGAGGTATTTGAGAAGGTATTATACCTTTTTTTTAGAGGTATCTTTACCTCTCTATCAATGGAGAGGTAAAATCTTATAATTACCATATTTGTCCTAATTTCATGAAATCATTCTTTAATGGGGAAGATGTTTGAAAAGGTACGACACTTTATGTTTTTAATGCATTTCACAAGTACACGAAAATATCAACCCAGTTTTATTGAGATTTCACATGCATTATATTGATATTTTACATGCATTATATTGATAATTTATATGCGTTATATTGAGATTTGGTCAAATCATCTACATATACGAATACTGAAATAAAAATCATCAAATTTCATCATCTTGTTATAATTTTCGTGTTTTTTTTGTATTAACATAATGTATTATAAATATCAACACAATGACATGAGTATTTTAATACAAGTACACGAAAATATCAACCCAGTTTTATTGAGATTTCACATGCATTATATTGAGATTTTACATTCATTATATTGAGATTTTATATGCATTATATTGAGATTTCGTCAAATCATCAACATATACGAAAACTGAAATATAAACCATCAAATTTCATCATCCGAACATCGTCGAAACAAAAGCAATTGATATCTTGTTAGAATCCTTATAAAATTACCTTTAATTTGATAAATTTTTTGCAAAAATATAATTTAAATTGAGAGAGATACGTAAATTTAAAATTTTAGGATAATTTTAATAAGAGATGATTGACATTAATACCCTTTAATTTTATTTAATAATTATTTAAATTTAAAATATAATATACTTGACATTATATAAACTATTAGATCTCCTAATCTAATATTTAAAAATTGGCCTTAGTTTTGGATTGCTAATTAGTTAGCAATTTATCACCTCCCTACCTTTCTTATAGTACATTTATCCTTTGGAATGTGTTATTTTTTGAAAGGGTATATTTCACTTTTTAAGAAGATAAATAAATAATATATCTTTTTTATTTATCTTTCCTTGTTGTATATGCTCTTAAGAAAATAGTCATACTTATTTATTTTGACCATCCATCAAAATTAGTTTATACTCCCTCCCAGCCTTAAAAAATATTCGGTAAGATCTAATTTCATTTTAGTATGTTTCTTAAAAGCATGCACTTTCAATATTGGAATTTTTTTTATCTCCATTACAATGAGACATATTCTTCATTGCCAATACTTCATTTATTTATTTTTTTGTTTTTGCCCCTCTTACTTTAATTGTTATGCATTAAAATATATGTTGTGCAAAAATATCATATTTTAAAGGGATATTGACACTTAATATCATGAAACTTTCAAAAAGTTAAGTTTTTCCACGAACTTTGAAATTAACAAATAATATAACGAACTTTACCCCAAGTTTGTTATTTCCCACCAATAAAAAAATTCTGGCAAATAATATCATGATACGGATTTTTTTCATAATTTCTCAACAACAACTTCGAGAGTTTCAAGATTTTCAATCTTTGAGAATAGTTTTTCTTGAAGCACACCCTCCAAATTTGTTCTTCAATCTATTAATATAATCAGAATTTTTTCACTGGTAGGAAATAATAAACTTGGAATAAAGTTGGTGATATTATTTGTCAATTTCAAAGCTCGTGGAAAAAACTCAACTTTTTGAAAATTTTATAATGTCAGGTGCCAATATCTCTATTTTAACAGACCTATAAATAGTGATAAGTTATATTACCTTCTATTACGAGTTCTAGATATTTAACAAAAAAATATATGCAAGACAATGAAAATAATACACTTTGTTTTGGAATGCTCCATGCCAATATCTCTATTTTAACGGACCTATAAATAGTGATAAGTTATATTACCTTCTATTACGAGTTCTAGATATTTAACAAAAAAATATATGCAAGACAATGAAAATAATACACACTATTTCTTTAGAGCATATCCAATGGCGGCAAGCGGGCCGGCTAGTCGCTCCATGCGCGCTGGCCGGTCCGCTAGCAGACCATTGGGACTGGCTAGCGCGAAATCGGCGAGCGAATCGGCATGCTAAATCGGCGAGCCCAAGCCGATTCGTTGGCCGATCCGCTAGCCACCATTGTAGCGTCCCGATCGGCGAGCGCTCCTTTTTTTATATTTTTCGAGACTCTATATATACGCGATTTTAACGTCATTTCCATTCACACCGCTTGTTTTAACGAGTTTCTCTCTCTCTTAGTTTTTGTACAAGAGCAATATCGCGAAATGGAGAACAACAACGACTCTCCTCCAGTGACGTGCGGGTCGCAAACTCCCACGGTACCCGTGGGAAGTGGATGGAGTCCAATGGGCGGTACTACAATATGTACCCTTGGCCACAGATGATGCATGGGATGCCAGGGGTGCAGCCGGTGGTGCAGCCGGGGGGTAGTAGTATGTCAGTGTGGCAGGGCGGGTAGGGGGTGCAGGCGGGGTGGGACAATGTCTATCGCCCCAGTCTTAACTTTTTTACTGTGTCTTCCCACACATCGACCCCATTGGAGACTCAATTCACTGGAGATGACACTTTCTCCCTAGAGGAGTTGTTGGAACAAGTCGATCGATACGACGACACTCCCTTCATACAGGGGGAGTAGATCGGGGTCGGGGCGCACCGAAGTAGAAGAGGGGCAAGGGCAAGGGCAAGGGCAAGGGCAAGGTGGTCGGTGAGTCGTCGTAGCCGGCTGATGACGACAATGTACGGAGGAAGTGGACGGATGACGAGAACGTCGGGCTGTCCAAGGCTTGGGTGACTGTTTGCGATGATCCTCTCCAGTCGAACAATCAGAGGATCGTCAACTTGTGGGCTAAGATTGCAGCAGCCTACAAGACACATTGTCCGCATGGGAAGCCACACAGCGGGGAGAAGTGCCGGAAGCAGTGGGACCGAATCAGGGCTGCGGTCTCCCGATTTGCGGGGTTGTATGCCAACAACCTCCGCATGAAGACCAGCGGCCAAACTGACGACGATGTCAGGAGGATCGCGGAGTCGCAGTTCCCCTTGAAGAATGTTTATAAGGAGTTCACATTCTGGAATTGCTATGAGGTGCTGATGGATTCTGAGAAATTCCGGGCGGGTGTCGATGTTGGCTGGCCGAAGAAGCAGCGGCTGAACCTCGCCGGTGACTACAACAGCAACGGTTGTTCCCACGTGCTCCCGAACGATGCTCAGGAGTTCCCATCCCCTCCGTCGTTTACTCGTCGCACCTGTCCGGTTGGTCAAAGGACTGCGCAACGGGCCCGTTCTAGGGGAGTCGCCCAAGGGTCCCAGGAGGTCTAGTTGGCATTCCCCTACTGGCAAATCGACAACCGAACTCGTGCGTCAACAAACGGTGATGAACATGTGGAAAATTGTCAATCAATGGAAGGCGGCAGAAGACCCCGTGGAAAAGGGGTTTCTTTATGAGATTCTTCAGAGTATGCAGGCCGATTTGGCCCGCGCACGTAGGGCCAGGGGAGACGAGGGGGACTCAGCTGCGCAAGATTTGGGGATCCCGGGTAGTGGCAACGGCGAGTGAGCAGGGGATCGTGTGTGGAAGCAAGATGGTGTTTTTTTTAAACATTATATAATTTTTTTTTTACTTTTTTTAAATTTATAAATAAAATTATCGCATTTTCTCGTATCTGTGTCGTAAATTTAATTCCGTATTTTGCGTGATTGTAATTTATTTGTTTTTTATAATGTTGTTGGCCTATGGCTAGGCTATTGCTTGTCCAGTTTCTTGTCCTGATGATGTGACAGGAGGAGTTTCTTGTCCTGATGATATGACAGGAGGAGTTTTTGGCTAGGCTATGGCTGGCCTAAAGCCATTGGAAGTATAAAAGTAATTGAGTTCGGGCTTATGTTTTTATATAGGGGTAACTGCTTTTAAATTCACTAACTTTCCATGAATTCCGGTTTTTCCCACGAACTTTAAAAAGTTCGTGTAATGTCACGAACTTTATTGTTGGTTGCCATTTTCTCATGTCAGGTTTTCCGGTCTGATTCAAACTGTTCGTTTCCTATTAAGATAATATCCAAATTCTTTTATCTTACTATCATTATCTTCGTCTTTGAAATAGCTTCGCGTGGGTACCTTTTATGCCTCAATCGGAACTCGGATGAAGAAGTTATGGTCATTATGATGGTACAAGGTCGCACAAAGGTTGCAACCTTCATCAAATGGCCATAACATCTTCATCTGAGTTCCGATTGAGGCGTACAAGGTACCCACATGAAGCTATTTCAAAGACGAAGATAACAATAGTAAGATAAAAGAATTTGGACATTGTCTTAATAGGAAACGAACAGTTTGAATCAGATCGGAAAACTTGACATGAAAAAATGACAACCGATAATAAAATTCATGATATTACACAAACTTTTTAAAGTTTAAAGAAAAAAATCAGAATTTATGGAAAGTTGGTAACTTTAAAAACAGTTAGCTAAAGCTTGCGTTGTTTTATTATGGGCTATTACTTTATTCACAAGCCCAAATTTTTTATGTGATCCTCCTCGCAACAGAGAAGTGTAGAATGTGGCAGCTAAATCTAGAATCTACCATTTGTATTCAGATACAGAGAAGTCCAGAATCCACAAGAAACCGACCGATTTCTCTCCTGATTACTATAAATTCTCCTCCTCCTTCATCCCGATTCCTCATCAAACATTTCAAGTCATAATCATAAGCTCTCATCAATCAAACAATTGGCATTAATTCTCCGAGTTGAAGCTAAAAATGTCTCTGATTCCGAGCTTCTTCGGCCGCCGCAGCAGCAACGTGTTCGACCCATTTTCCCTGGATGTATGGGATCCCTTCGAGGGCTTTCCTCTCTCCACCAACTTCCCCTCCTCTGCCCGTGAAACCAGCGCGGTGGCCAACGCCCGCATCGACTGGAAAGAGACGCCGGAGGCCCATCTCTTCAAAGTTGATGTTCCCGGATTGAAGAAAGAGGAAGTTAAGGTTGAGGTTGAGGATGGTGGCATTCTGCAAATCAGTGGAGAGAGAAGCAAGGAGCAGGAAGAGGAGAACGACAAGTGGCACCGTGTGGAGAGGAGCAGTGGCAAGTTCTGCCGTCGCTTCAGGCTGCCGGAGAATGCCAAGCTGGAGCAGGTGAAGGCGGCGATGGAAAATGGAGTGCTCACGGTGACGGTGCCCAAGGAGGAAGTCAAGAAACCGGAAGTTAAGGCTATTGATATTTCTGGTTAAGTGGAAAAATTGGTGGTCGGGTTGTTCTTGATTTCAATTTGTAAAGCTTGTGTTATTATTTTCGGACACTTTGTAAAATGTAATCAAAAACCCGTTTAATAAGATTGTGTTTTTATTTTCCGACACTGCCTAATGTGAACTATCATAAAAAATTTGTGTATTACTATCTGTTTAATAAGCTGCAACACAAATTACATTCCTCACCTGTTATCTGCCTGAACACAAAATACATTCAGCAATAAATATCTGCTTTGGACTTTGGTAGTTCTACGTGCAAGAAAGCATTAGTCGAGATCACTCCTTGTTTGCGGCAATAGAGAATGTGGTCCTTCGGTGTTAATTTATGCCATGAGTTGAGAAAGTCTCAGCATAGTCCACCTTATAGGTATGTAAGAAAGTTTTAGCCTAGCTCACCCCACGAATAGTCCACCCCTTAGGTTTGGGAGAAAGTCTCAACATAGTCTACTTTATAAGTCTGGGTATATTCTTTTATTACAATGTCTTTTTTTTGTTGAAAACATCCGTAGGCATCCTACAAACTTCCTTTAGATAGTTTGTTTTTCACCCGAAGTGTTCTTCATTAATAGGGCTTTCATCTCAATAAACATAGCATCCCTCAAATGCTTATGTTTCATAATTTTTTCGGCTGACTGTGAAATTTCTTTCTTCTCCTATAAGACTGCTTCAAAGGCTAGTGCCA
This sequence comes from Salvia hispanica, assembly GCF_029641045.1. NCBI lineage: Eukaryota > Viridiplantae > Streptophyta > Magnoliopsida > Lamiales > Lamiaceae > Salvia > Salvia hispanica. Next base: position 25,073,369 of record NC_142692.1, read on the forward strand.
TTTTGGTTAGATTTCCTTACACAAAATTTGTAATTCCATATCGACTCTTTCTTTCGATTTTCTCAGAGAAATTGAATTTTCATTAGGTTTAGAAGTTACATCAAATATTGGTAACAAACTCATTATTTTGTAGGTTTTGATTGTATCTTGATGTGTTAGTTGTTGAGTTTCATAGCTTGAATTATGCATTTGAGTCAATTATATACCAATTGGTTATTTCGACATCTTTATTGAGTTTTGAAAGGAAAGTGGACTACAGTTCTGATTCATAAATAACCTCTAGTGGATGTCTCCCTAATTTTACCTAGTTAACGAAGTACTCCACTAATTTTTACGTAATTTGGTTATAATGTTACTATCAGACTGGGCTACATTTAGCAAAACTTAGGCCCAACTAAGCTAAATTAAAATTTGATTTGATCTTTAAATTATTGTTATAAGATAAGATAAAAGCACTAGTCCACAAATAGGCCCGGCCAGTCCGCTTGAATCAAGAAGTAGTAGTAATAATTAAGGTTAAGGATGACTTTAAAAAATTATATAAATCTCACGTATATTTAGAAGATGAGATGCAATGAACCGACTGCCCCAACACTAATCAAAGTGGTACCATAATTAAATGTTTTTTTACGAAACCCCAAATATCACAATCTAGTTAACTAATAATAACAGGAACTAGATTCTTGGTGCAGTCATATGGTGGTTTTCACTTCCCACAAAATTCATTAGCTTCAATTCAATCAAAACAGAAAGAAGAAATTAGGAAATTATTAATCTTTAATTAGTGGGGACCGGCTACATTGCTTAGTCATGTCCGCTGCACCAATACGCTAAGTGCAATGTATTTGTGCATCAGAGCTGATATTAATTAGTACTCTTACAAAAAATCATATACAATTGCTTACACCTAAAATATTTATTATGGAACATTTGCTTTGATTCAATGAATAACCTATATGCTGATTCAACCATGTGCCCAACTTAGAATAATTGCAGCTGCTTTAGAATAATATAATAATATGTTTTATCTTTGCATTACTTACACATACACCAAAATTAATTAAGTAATGAAAGATGTTTATATGATCTTTTCGTTCTTTCAAAATGAATGTTCGAATTTTGTGGAGAGAGAACAATATATACTTTGGGTTTTCAGTGATTTTATATAAATTTTATATCAAAATTCAGAGACGACATATGAAGATTAATTTAAAGTATGGACTGAATTTGCTACTATTTTTTTCAATATTTTTTAAGTAAGTGATCAAATTAAAAATGTTATGGACCTATTTAATTGATGATTCGAATAATTGATTAGTACTATAGCAAATTGAGAATATTGTTTGGATTATCCCAAGTCATTGATTAGACGTTAAAATCATTATCAAAACCTGAAGTACTATATGAGGGACCAGTTGCATTTATTTGACTGGAAGTTCTATAATTAGATTACCCACATTGAATACAAACTTCCACTGTTAAACATTCTCCAAATGATTTAGTTTCAGTGGACTTTGGGCCAATAAATACAAACCCTCGAGTCAAACAATATTCACTTGTGTAAATTGATCATAGGCAAAAAGTTATTAATAAAACAGAGTCATTGATTATTTTAAATATTGCCAATTTTAATTTTGAAATATGGTACAAATACATGTATTGCTTATTCTCTTATAGTCTACTTTTTTTGTCGTAGATATATACAATCTTTTTCAGATTTTTAATTAAAAAAAAAACAACAACATCTTTGGTAGTTTTTTGTGCTCAATGTTACAAATGGTCCATTTTTTGACAAAAAAATGACGGAATGATTAAATTTTAACAGTCAACTCAAATTTGACCAAATTACAATTAGATTGATCTTCAACATTTTTATTTTATTAAATTGATCTACATTACTATAGTTTTACTTTTATTTTAAAAAAATCTTGAAGTGAAAGGATTTCCCTTCTTCATAATTAAATATAGAAAATATCATTATTGCGTAACACAATCAATTTCATCGATTTTGTGATTTCTTACGGATAGTTCAATGCAATTAAGTTTAACTTTCTTAAACATTCACATTCGACCTGATTTCATCACTCAATATCATTCATTTAACGTGTTTTGATCAGTGGGAAAAAAAAATCATTTGATTAGCAAATTAATTAGAATTATAGATTTTTATTAATTACATTAGACGTTTAAATATATACTCCACCATATGCTACTGTTACTTTTTTTTAAAGAAATCTTACTCGTATGTAATCGAGTAAATCGAATTATGTGGTAACAAAGAATTTGTTTATACTTAGATTTAGGATATAATTAGTTAGCAGATTAACAAACTGAACTAATAAAAGAAATTTGACTCATATATAAATCATAGTAGTACCTAACGAAATATCAAGTATTCAAGTTGTTATAATACTGAACGTAATAAATGTTATCATACCCAATATTATTATCAATGTATAGGGAATATTTCTTATAAAATCAATTATCAGCACTAGAAATGACACATCACACATACTTTTTAGATAACCAAGAAGTCAAAAAGATTAAACAAAATGAAGTTTGCTTAACAAAAGAGTCAAATCCTAAATTCATTACACGTTTCAAGTTTATATTGGTACCGCACTACTTAGAAAAAGGTGTTTGCTTCTTCAACGTTACGAATGTCAACCCTTCATGCCCATATATCAATAAAATAGTTGACTCCATTGAGATTTATTTGTATATCTTTCCATCACCTAAACATTTAAATTAAGTACCCTTCAACGTATGGTGATCATATAATTTATAATAAAATGTTTCTGAGCTGATTTGTTTTCCAATTATTATGAAAAATAGAGCTAAAGGAGTGGCAAATAAACTCGGGCAATTTTGTTTGTTTGTTCGAATAAGCTTATTTTAAAAGGGACAATTATTGAGATGGTTAATGTTTGCAATAGTGAACCAAGATTTACTCTTCTCTTATAACTGTAGTGCTTAAATAAGTTGAATTAACTGTTGATTACTTGATTTCTACTGAATTCGAAACAATACTATGTTTTGTTGAATTCTTGATTGACTAAATTTCTGTCCCAAACATTTCATAGTAATTTATTTATCCTATATAAAATTGAAGTTTTTAGTAGAGAGAGTTTTGGTAAGAGTTGTGAGTTTACTATGCTACTCAATATAGCAAATTAACAAACATGATTAGTAAGGTAACATATATTATGACCTTGAGCTGAACTAACTATTGTACTACAACTATATAATGTTATGCAATTTATTTATCTTAAATATATACGTATACTGTATACATTATTAGCTACCATGGATAACCATAATTAGTAGCTTCAGGAGTATTATCATACTTGTGCATTAATAATTTTGGGAGCATTGAAGAGGACAAGTGAAACATACAAATACAAGTAATATAATTTGTCTGAGAGGCACAAGTCGGATTGAAGAATTGAGAATAAAATCAAATCTTTTACTATTATAAATTGAACTAATGGAAATTGCATTTTTTTTTCACGCACAATTAACTTTAGGTGCGTCTATAGAAAAAAGAGAACTATACTTAAAATTGTATCAAACGTGATTCATAAATTTTAAAAATATCTCCAAATGTCCCTCGACTTTGATGTAATATTGTTGAAGGGACTTTTGTATTTTCAGGACTTTTTTTTTCGTCAAAAATACTCTCTAGATTTTTAAGGGTATTTTAGTGTCTGTGTTAAAAGAGAAATGACAATTTTCAGATACACTCCAATTTTTTATGCATATAATCTTATTTTATTTTTCACAGATTTATTATACACAAATTTTAAACTCCATCCGTACCACTCAAGACGTCCACTTTTCCCTTTTAGTTCGTTTAATTCAAGATTACACTTTTAATATTTGAAAATAAATTATCCTGCCATCTCTCACCATTATAATATTCAACTACATTTTTCTCTTTACTTACTTTATTAAATAGTGTAGTATATAATTGTGGATAACGGTGACATCTCTATAAATTCCGAAAAGAAAATGGTGGCAGATACCCATAAAGGCCAGAGCGTATTTTAGAAAAAAAAAAAAAAAAGAGATCGTATTTTAAACAAAAAAAATGTAAAAAACGTGCAAAAAGTCCATTCAGTAATATTACATTGAAGTCTAAGAAAGGGTAAAGTATTTATAAAATTTGAATACCTCGTTTAATACATTTTCAAAAATTAGGTAAAAAAATATGATTCACTCTTAACAAAAGTTAAAAATATGAAAATGCAAATCAAGATCACTCTATTATTATCCTCTTAAAACAACCACTCCACTATACAAACATAGAAAACAAAGTAAAAATGTGAAAACGCAAAATCAAATCACTCTATTATCCCTAAAAACAAGATCATTCCACCATAAAAATCTAGAAAACATCCATTTCTGCAATTCCCCAACACTATTTTCCTCCATTAATATCGTATATCAAAAGAAATCAATTCATTATAATAGTAAAATTTCATAAAATTATCTCATAAATTCTCATAATCATTTTTAAGAGAATTTTTTTTCTCTAAACTCTGCTAGAGTCTCTTTTGCGGCCTTCATTCTTAAAAATATAATTGCGCGTCTCTAAACTTTGATATAATAATGCTATAATAGATTTTACACATGATGCTTTTTTATTCAAGATGCTATTTAATTAATCGATGGAACTTTAAAATTGGTCTCTAAAAATGATATTTGTACCTTGTACCTTTTATCTCTCCGAACTTGAAAAAATCACATCATAAGTCTTTAGAAAATGCAAAATATTATACTCCTCAGCCTAAAAGAATGCATGTCTTTTTCTTCCCTTTTTTTAATGCAGTGACTATTTATTGTATTTTATGAAATCTGTCACTTTTCATGCGGAGTACTTGAAATATATGTATATATATTTTTTAAGTATTTTTCAACACAAAAATCTTTTTATGACACTTGTATATTACTCCATTCGTTTCATGTTAATTTTATCATTTTTTTATTTTGAGAAACTCTAAAATAATTGAGTCATTTTTATTTTTAGCAAGAAGTAATTCTCTCTTTTACTTTATTCTCTATTCAACTCTTTTACTTTATTCACCATTCATTTAACACACTATTCTTAAATTTCGTGCCGAAAAAAATGCTTCAGTTAATAAGAATAAGAAATGGAGGGAGCACCTAGTAAACTTTAATTTGTTCAAATGGAATACCAAACTTTATATTTGAGGTATAATTTAGTTTCTATTTAAATTTACACCATATAACAAATATTCAAATTAATTACATTTATTTTACCCAAATAATTATACTACTATCTATTAATATATTGATCACTACATAATTTTAGAAACATTGATATACTACAAAATTGATAAATGGAGGAAAAAGATCAGTGGATAAACTTCTTTACTCTAAACCTATTCCGTGAATCTGCACTGAAGAAATAATATTCACAAAAAATAGCCTTGTTAGTTAGTACTCCCTATATCCTTAAAGAATATGCACTTTGAATTTAATACGAGTTTTAATGTAAAATTGATAAAGTAAGAGGGATGTAGAAAGAAAGAGTAATTAAAGTATTGTTAGTGGAGAACGAGTCCCACTTTATTAGAATGAAAAAACTTTTCAAAATTAGAAAATGAATATTCTTGTGGAAGATGCTAAAATAGAAAGAGTACATATTCTTATGAGATGGAAGGAGTAAGTACTACTGTAATAATATAAGAAAATTGTTAAAATATTAGTATTAGTGAAAATCTTGATCTTAAAATAGACAGAGGCTAATTTTAAAAAATTTAGAGCAACTCCAAGGGGAGAAGGCAAATAAAAAGGGTATATCATGTTTATACTTTCTCAAAAAGTGCAATATACCTTTCTAATAATCAATCAACTCCAAGGATAAAAGGTATATAGAAAGATATATCATTTAAAAAAAAAATAATAGTATAAAAGCATTAAAAAAACATAAAGTGTAATACCTTCTCAAATATCTTTCCTCTTGGAGAATGATTTTTTATAAAAAGAAGGTCAATATGGTGGTTATATGATTTTACCTCTCCATTGATGGGAAAGTAAAGATACATCTTCAAAATGAGATAAGGTATAATACCTTCTCAAATACGTCTCCTCTTTGAGAATATTTTTTCATGAAGAAAAAATAAATATGATAATTATATTAGTTTATCTTTCTATTTACCTCTCCGATATACTTTTATAAATTAACTATCACATTGCAAATAAAAAAAAATGTGCTGTCCACAACTTCGGATATTGATTTGACATGAATCTAACAATAAAATAAATTATTTTTGTTTGAATCATAGTAGTGATTAAATCTAATTTTTAGAGAATTAAAATTATATCTGATATACCAATATCAGTTGGCATTAAAAAAATTAATATTCATGAATCAATAAATTGATACTATTAAATTAAAATTATGTTTTGTGATATCAAAGCAATTGCAAACTGACATAGTTGTGTGTATCGACTTTAAAAAGAATTTCATGATCAATCTCCTAAAATAAAGAGAGAGAAAAAAAAACTTTAAAATATCATTAATAGAAAATGGACACACTTCATTAGAAAGTACTATAAAACTGAACATAAACAGAGAGACTTATTTTAATCAATGTATTAAGATGAAAAAAAATATTATAGCTATTTAATATGAACAGAAATACCAGATATTAATGTTATCATTAATATTAGAATTTAGAACAAAGAAATATAACATATTAAATATAAATTACTTATGATATTTATACTTTGAGATATTCTACGTTAAAATTCGCAAACTTATAACAAAAACTATTTATGCGTTACATGGCGTAATTATATTCATTCAATAGACTCACACTTGAAACTTCCAGATCATCAAGCTTCCACTGAAATTCGAAATTCTTATTGAATAAATTCGAAATTTAAATACAAAGAAAAAGAAATCGACAATATAAGATTAAGTTGAATTTAAACGATCATCACTTTACTTATAAATATCCCCAAAATAAGGAAAAAAAACAACACAACTAAAGTAATCACTAAAAATTTCCATGTTAAAAGTCAGGTGTCATTAATGATATAAGAGAAACAACCGATTGTTTCACTTTCTACTTTTACACTAACTTTTTTCTAATTTTTTTTTATTAAAAAAACAACCTTTTTATTGGCAGTCACCGACTCACCATTTTCTACATTTTCCCAAAAGATTTTTAATTTTTTGAATGCATAAACACCCATTTGTTTCTTAAAAAGAAAATACTATCACTTTTTATTTATTCGTTTCTCACTTAACGCATAAATTAATAATATAAAATTTGATGCCAAATAGATATTCTTAACTTGAAATATAAAAAAATTTACTAATATACTAAGGTATTAAATTAAATTAAAAAAATGTAAAAGTAGTAATATCTCCAATCTCCATATCTCATCCCACCTACCCAGCACTTCAATTAATTTATGGAGTAATAAAATAAATGTTGTCTTCTTTATCTATCTACACTCTCCCAGCTCACACTCTTTCCTCTTTATCTCTATCTATATCTCTCTCTTTCTGTATCTATATTTGTATCTATAGTTTTCTTCTCCTTTTCCGTTCAGTAAATATGTCAATAAACACGCGTGGCTTTCTTTAAACTCTCTGATCTAGTCTCTCAGCACGTACGACCAAAGCTCGTCGCGATAAAGGTGAATTAATTAAGTGGACAGATGAAAAAACCCTAAATATCTTGCTCCAATACTATGCCGTTAATTGCATGTAATGAGCGTGCTAACTGTTTGTCTTCGTTATGTTTTACGGATTCACAGCCTATTTTGTGCGTATTTGTTTGCTAATCAGGTCCAGATCTATTTTTCGCTGCAGTGAATTATCTGCATGATTGTTGTGAATCGTGATTGTCTCTCACTTTGATTGAATGCAGATTTCGGCTCATGGTTTTAGGTTCACATAGTTTCTTAGTTGAATTAGGTTTTGGGGCTTCTGTGTCTTCTATGCGATTCTCTACTGGTATTAGTCGTCAAGGGAGAGATCTGTTACTCTTAAATGTGCTGCTCTTTACCAGTTGTTGAATTTTATCTTTTTTACTTCATCATCTTTCGTTAAAGATGTTTGTTTCCATTTTTGGGATTTTATTTTGCATTATTAGCATGGCTTAGAATTTAAAATGGACTTTTGATGGAGATGTCTAATTTGATTTTTTTTTACTTTGGTTGGGAGGTTTGGATTCGTGGCTTCCATAAATATTTTTAATGATGACTTATGGATTGCAGTCTAATGTGTCCTGTTGTTCCTATTAACAATGCAAACGAGTTACATTGATTGTGATTTATATGTTCCAGAATTTTTTTGAATGAGTGTATAGTAATATTTGGTAGGTGACCTTATAGCATCGTTGGGTTAAAAGTTGATTTCTTAAGCCATCGTTGTGATTCAATATGAATGCTTTGGCCACTCTACTAAGCCTGTTTCATTTTTTTGTTATGCTTAGTTACTTGTTCTTTGTATGACATCAAATGTTAAAGTTCCACATTGTTATAACTGATCAGTATTTATCTTGTTTATATCACCTGAACATGTTAAAATACTAAAATTATTAAGATTTTTCCCAGACTGGATGTCACATGTTCATTTATTTACAAATGTTTTATTGTTTTGGGTATCAGGAACAAGAAAGTGCTGCTCGGTGACGTTTCAGCATTTCATATCTAATCCGGCTGCAGACATTTTTTGGGATAAAAATCAAAATTCATTCACTGTGGTGCAACTGAGCAGAGTTCGTTCAATTAAAAGTTATCCTGTGATCATTTAGATGAGAAAATAGGTCAACTCTTTGATATAGGCTCTAACAAGTGTCGGCGTGCAGATGGTTTTAGTTGGACTTTTAGTGGTGTCAAGGTTTTTGTTAATCCGCAATCACTTACCAAACAACAGTGAAATTGAGAGGAACATTACACATGCTAAGTTGTGAACTCTTTGAAGTTATATTGTTTATTTTCTTTCAAGTGGTCAAGGGATTTCCTGATTAACCTTATAGTCTGCTCATCTCAAGGTGAAAGTCAAGCTTGGTTTTGACCTACATTGTTGCTGCTTGAAACCCTTGAGGATAATGCAGTTCATCTTTTAAATCTAGAAAAAAGGGAAAAAATGGAATATGAGACACTGGTAACTGATTATCAGCCAAGTTCTAGAGGGCGGGTGCTTGCTGCTATTGGACCGGTGCTTTGGATTGCTGTCAGCTATGTAGACCCAGGGAAATGGGCAGCATCTATTGAGGGAGGTGCTCGGATTGGTTTTGACTTATCCTTGCTGGTGCTTTTGGTAAACTGTGCCGCTATTTTATGTCAGTACCTCTCTGCACGCATAGCAATTGCAACTGGAAAGAATCTTGCACAGGTGGGTTCTTTGTTTTCAATATTTTGCTTCTCATGAAGTGGATAAGTTCGCCCTGTAGCATTATTTTAAATTATAGCTGATATCTGTGAAAATGGATTAAATGTGAAGTCATTTAGGGTGTTAGGTGTATTCAAATTTGATCTCTCATCTCTTGCAAGCACCATATTATCAGGGAGATGAAATGCTTAGTATTAAGGTTATCTGCTTGAATATTCTCAAATATCCTTGAACTTTAACCAGCTAGCTTCCAAAAAAGTCTGTTTCAATCTCGAGGTTAACCATCCTGCATAATTATTTTTCTCTTATCAAATTTCAAGAAAATAATTATCATTTCTTATAACTCTACTTACCTGAAAGTTGTTCACATTCCATATGTCTAGTTGGCGATGAATAGATTGACAATTATTTATCTAGGATTGCCTTACTGTCCAAATTAAAATCTTCAACTGATAGATGTCATCATTCTTGTTCCTCCTCTTCTCCAGTGCTTCTCTGTATAGAATTCCTTATGCTTTTTAAACCCCAAAAAGAATGTGAACTTACGGTGGTGGTTGATGATATCGTAGATTTGCAGCGAGGAATACAATGATTTCACATGCATACTTTTAGGAATTCAAGCAGAGCTCTCAATGATCGTGTTAGATCTCACAATGGTAATTTTATTCCATCAGATGTTACATTGGCTTTAGCTATTTTAATGACATTCTTTCTTTCTAACTGTACAAATGTTTATTCTGGTAGATCCTGGGTACTGCTTATGGCCTTAATGCTGTCCTTGGAGTTGACCTATTTAATTGTGTTTTCTTGACTGGCTTTGATGCCATTCTGTTTCCGTTTCTTGCTAGCTTCCTTGTAAGTTTCTATGCTTCATTGTGCTACAGTTTGTATATTGAATTCCTGCAATATTTTAGTTACCATGCAACTATTTTCCAGGGAAATCCCAAGGCAAAGATCTTATCCATATGTTTGGCATGCTTTGTATTGGCATCTTTTGGCTCGGGAGTTTTTGTAACTCAATCAGAAACCTCGTACTCCATGGGTGGGATTCTTAATAAGCTGACTGGAGAAAATGTGTACACACTCATGAGCATCGTTGGAGCAAATATCATGCCCCACAACCTATACCTCCATTCTTCTATTGTACAGGTATGAAATCTATCACTCATATGGTAGCTTTTTTTGTTGCAACTTGCAAATGTGTGGTTTGAGCCTATTGGGGGCTCTCTCATACAATGCTTTTGCAGCTCTAGACTATCATCTGTGTACAGAGTTTTGTGTTCCTGGTTCTGTGATTTCCTGGTAGTTTTATCTAATGATTTTGTTAAACTATGTTGACTGTGCTTAACTTCATTTTGCAGGTTGAGGGGCAAATAGATGTTTCTAAAGAGGCATTATGTCATGACCATTTTTTTGCCACTTTGTGCATCTTCAGTGGAATTTTCCTGGTGAACTCCATGCTAGTGAACTCAGCTGCCAGTGTGTTTTATAGTAGTGGAATAATTTCACTCACTTCGCAGGATGCATTATCATTACTCGACCAGGTTGGTAGCAGGAGTCACTAAGTGTTGCTTATGTACCATTTAAATGCATTTGTCTGTTTCTAGTGTATTTCATTTAGTACTAAACTTTTTGGATGATGATGCAGGGATTTCGAAGTATGTTAGCTTCAGTTGCTTTAATATTCATCATGTTTGTCTCCAATCAACTTGTAGCTGTATCTTGGTGTTTGGGAAGGCAAGTGACCACCCCTGATTTCTTCAGATTGGAGATTCCGGATTGGCTTCACCGGGCCACCATCAGAATAATTGCCATAATTCCAGCTCTTTTTTGTGTTTGGAATTCAGGAGCTGAAGGTATATTTCAACTCCTGATCTTTACACAGGTTGTGGTTGCTCTTCTGCTTCCATCTTCTGTCATCCCTTTATTTCGAGTGGCTTCTTCCCGATCGATTATGGGAGTCCACAAAAATTCTCTTCCGGTGGAATTCTTTGCTCTTGTCTCCTTCATTGGCATGCTGGGGTTGAAGATTGTGTTTGTCATTGAACTGGTATTTGGAAGTAGCGATTGGGTTGTTAGTTTAAGGTGGAACATTGGAAGTAGTGTACCTATTTCATATATCATTCTTCTGAAAGTTGCTCTTGCCTCCTTGTGTTTGACACTTTGGCTGGCGATTACTCCATTGAAGTCTGCAAGTTCTGGTGTAGATACACAGGCATTGAAGTGGGATAGCCAAGTTGCTGTCATTGATCCATCTGTAGAGATAGCCCCAACTGAAGTTAGTGATCGCCAACATCGACTGGAAAAGTGTGTAGAAAAGCAGGAAACTGCCTTATCATCTGAGATGTTCACTGGGAGCCATCAGAACTTACGGGTTCCAACTCCAGATCTGAGTTTGCCTGAAAGTCTTCTGGATTCTGAGGTAAATCTAACAACAATTGAGGAGAATACATCTGATAGTACATTTTCAAAGCCTGCTCCTGGTAATCCTGAGGCACCAGCAAGCATTTCTGAATCTTCCTTTCCTGGTTCTGGTGTGATTGATAAAAGTGAATCATCAGTTGATGTTGACTTGAGCACAGAATCAAAAGACGTGGCGGAGAAGATGTTGAAAATTGAGGGAGATATCCAGGATGAGAAGGACTATGAATCAGATAAATGGAAGCCCCACGAGTCAATCAAAGATGTTTCTGAGAGTGGCCTGTCCTCAGATGGTCCGGGATCTTTCAGAAGTATTGGTGGAAAAAATGATGACGTGGGAAGTGGTGCAGGAAGTCTGTCAAGAATAGCAGGGTTAGGCCGTGCTGCAAGGCGCCAGTTAACTGCCATACTTGATGAGTTCTGGGGGCAGCTGTTTGATTTCCATGGACAAGTTACACATGAAGCCAAGGCTAAGAAATTGGATGTTTTGTTGGGGGTTGATTCTAAGGGAGACTCAAAGTCTTCATTGGCTTCAGTTAAACTTGAAAGCATCAGTAAAGATTCTACTGGATATATCCCTTCTCCTGGTGGTAGAGGACCTGATCTTTTAAGAACTCCTAGCTTTTTCAATTCTTACATGCAACATATCGGACAAAGTAACATTGCATCACCTCCTGGGGTTCAACAGGGGTCACCAATGTGGTCTAACCAAATGCATCTGATAGATGCATATGTGAGAACTCCCAACCACAACACCCTCGACAATAGTGAGAGGCGCTATCACAGTGTGCATATCCCATCATCATCTGATGGTCTTGGTCAACAACCAGCAACTATTCATGGTTATGATATATCATCATATCTGGGTCAAATGCCTAAGGAAAAAGGTTCTGAATATCAGAAAAGCCAGTTGGAGTCATTAAAACAAACATCGGTACCCTCAGTTAAATCAAACTCTATAGATTCGTATGGTCGACCGTCAGGGCAGAAGCCACAAAATGGGCTGCGCAAGCCACCAGGTTTTCACAATGTTCCCGCTGTCGCTCGAATCAATTCATTAAAATCTGAGAGACCTTTTCAGGACATTAGAGTTCATGAACCCGTGGATTACAATAATAACTCGCCCAATGTGAAGAAATTTTACAGCATGCCAGATATATCTGGACTCTATATCCCTCATCGAAATTCCCCTGATAAAAGCTCTCAAAGGGATAATTCAATTAGCCGCCCAGCTCGAGAGCCGATGAGTTCAAGTGCTTCTTCATGGGTTGGCACTGCATTAGGATTTAATGAATATTCTCCTCCAAAGGTTTGTAGAGATGCTTTTTCGTTGCAATTCAATTCTGGTTCAGGTGCTGGTTCGTTGTGGTCTAAGCAGCCTTATGAACAATTTGGCGTGGCTGATAAGTCACCCTCAAAAGCTCCAGAGGCTGCATCACTTATTGAAATGGAAGCGAAGCTTCTGCAGTCTTTTAGAAGTTGCACCTCGAGACTTCTGAAGTTGGAAGGATCTGAGTGGTTGTTCCGACAGAATGATGGAGCTGATGAGGACCTCATTGATCGAGTAGCTGTAAAGGAGAGAATCCTCTATGATGCCGAAACTAGGACTGTGGACAGAAAGCTTAGTACTGTCATGAGAATCGATGAAACAGACCGGTCAAAGTCTATGTCAGTTCCTAATTGTGGTGATGGATGTGTTTGGCGGGTAGATCTCGTTCTAAGCTTCGGGGTTTGGTGCATCCATAGGATTCTTGAACTTTCCCTCATGGAAAGCAGACCTGAGCTATGGGGTAAATACACCTATGTACTAAATCGTCTTCAGGTAAAACATTATTACTACTATTTACTATAATATGCCTGTGAGAACATTCTGTTATAAACTGGTAACAAGCAAGGTTTCTTTGTTTTTCTTGTTTTGTTGACATCCATAGACATTATTTTGTTGTCAGCTTTACTGATAGATAAAGGAGCATTTCTAATAATCGATCAGCTGCATATTTTTTTCATCATGTCAGTAGATTTCCATTTTGATCCTACAATGTATGTTCGCTTCTGTAGGGGATTATTGATCCAGCTTTTTCAAAGCCTCGTTCCCCAATGACGCCCTGCTTCTGCCTTCAGTTTCCAGAGGGCTACCAGCAAAAGTCAAGCCCATCTGTTTCAAATGGCAGCTTGCCACCCCCTTCAAAATTAGGACGAGGAAAATTCACAACTGCAGCAATGCTTCTAGACATGGTTAAAGACGTTGAACTTGCTATATCTTGCCGCAAGGGGCGAACAGGCACTGCAGCGGGCGATGTTGCCTTTCCTAAAGGCAAAGAAAACTTGGCGTCTGTTCTGAAAAGATACAAGCGGCGGTTGTCAAATAAACCTGTTGGGGAGAAGGCAGAAGCCGGACAAGGATTGCGGAAGGTAGCTGGTTTATCATCTCCATTATCATCTCCTCAGGGGTTGTAGTCATAGGCGCTGGGATGAATGCTTATTGGCATGATTCTGGAGGAGATGCAGTTAGTCCCCTTTCTCCTTCCCTTGTGTATTAAAATCTTCACTGCACTTTTAGTACTTTGTCGTGTATACATAGGATAAAACTGTGGTGCTGGATGCAACGCATCTGCAGAAGGAAACGAAAACGGATTAGAAGAAGAAAGGTGGAAGTCTATTTTTATTGAAAGTGGAAACTAGTTTTAACTTGGTAACTGGTGTGGTATTCTGTGGTATGGTATATAATTATTCCTACGATGAAGCAACCGCCAAAGCTATTTTGCAGACAGCTTGCTTGCTGAAGCCTTCTGTTTTCATTACACTTCACCTTTCTACGAACTTCCCAAGTTCACATTTTAGGAGTAGTATTTAAATTCCAAAATTATTAGTGACTAGAGGTTTTATCAGCTTTCATGTTCTCGAGGTTATGAATAAATGCAAAGTAGTACTCCCTCCGTCCCAAGATCCCAAGATAAGTGTATTCCTTTTTTGGGTGTCTCACTATAAGTGACCTATTTCCATTTTTAGCAAAAAGTCATCTCTCTTATTTTATTCTCCACCTACTTTATTCTCTCTTCTCTCCTCTATGTTTCCCTCTCTCATACTTTACTCTCTCCACTTTAACTTATTTAAATACCATTCCTTAAATCATGTGCCCAAAAGAAGTAGGTCACTTATCTTGGGACGGAGGGAGTATATGTTAGGAAAAGAGAGAGCTTGGGGATGAATTATTTTGTTGATTTTTTAGAGAGTACTCAAGTCAGTTACTACTATTTCATAAAAAGGTTAAATAGAGGTTACAACTAGAAGAAAGACAACAATAAGAAGAAAGGTAAAAGGTCTTCTTTCGGCAGTTTCCACCAATTATCCACATTGGTTAAGAGTCTTAAGCTTCAACCTCTTCCACACGAAAAATGTACCACTCCCTCCGTCCGCGAATAGGAGTCTCGTTTTTATATTTTAGTCCGTCCGCTAATAGGAGTCCCGGTTCACTTTTACCTTAAATGGTAATAGGGTTCCACCTTCCACTAACT
Source organism: Salvia hispanica (assembly GCF_029641045.1). NCBI lineage: Eukaryota > Viridiplantae > Streptophyta > Magnoliopsida > Lamiales > Lamiaceae > Salvia > Salvia hispanica. The sequence continues at coordinate 25,088,684 of NC_142692.1, forward strand.
CATTCCACTCCATTTCATTTAAAATTAATATATACAAGTGGGACCTCTATTCTACTAACTTTCTTTCACCCATTTTTCTTAATATTTCTTAAAACCCGTGTCATCCCCAAATGGGACTCCTAATGGCGGACGGAGGGAGTACTATATATGCATGCATGTAGGCATTAAAGATAATTCTCTAGAAATTGTTACTCCCTCCATTTCCTCATAGTTGAGGTGAAACTTTTCGGCATGAAGTTTAAGAAATGAATGTAATGTATTAAATATATAGATAAAAAAGTAAGAAAGTGAAAAAGGTAGAGAGAAAAAAGTAAAAAGAGAATAAAGTAAAGAGAATAAAATAAAAGAGAATAAAGTAAGAAAGAGAAAAAAGTTACCCCCTCCGTCCGCCATTATTTTAGTCAGTCCGTCATTAGGAGTCCCGATTCACTTTTACTATAAATGGTAGGTACACATCACTTTCCACTAACTCATTCTACTCACATTCTATTATAAAACTAATATATAAAATTGGGCCACATAATTCACTATTTTTTCTCAACCACTTTCTCTTACATTTCTTAAAACTCGTGCTGAACTCAAATGAGACTCCTAATGACGGATGGAGGGAGTACTATATATGAAAATGACTCAACTATGAGGAAACTTTTCGAAATGAAGTACTCCCTCCGTTCCATAGCAATAGAGACATTTTGTCATTTTGGTACGTTCCACAGTAATAGAGTCATTTCCCCTTTTAGAAAAGTCAACACATTTTTCCACACCTATTTTACTCTCTCTTAGGGCTCGTTTTGTAGCATGGATTGGATATAACATGATAGGTAATTTGGGATAAAATTTTCGGGCCAAAAGCAGGATAGTGTATGGATAAGGTTTTCCGGATGTTGTTTTATAGATTGGATTATTTTTAAGGTTAAGGTATGTACAAGATGTACAATGACAAAATTGTCCTTCCTATAAATATTCTTACTTAGAAAAGAATTAAAAAAAGTGTAACTGAAAATTCATCAAGTCCTGCAAATCATCTTTGATTCTATTTTCCAACCCAAAGTTCATCAAGGGTCTTATATTCTCCAAAAATTAACAAAATTCACCAAAAAACCAATTAAGCATAAAAGTTAGCTAAATTAATTCATAAAAAATTAACATAGAAGTCAAATATAACAAGCAACACTGAAAAATTGATGCAAATATAGGTACAATTTTTTTAGCAAGAATTAGATAAGGGCGAACAGCCGCTTGCTCGAAGATGATATGGTGCAAAGGTTGCAGATTACGTTGGGGAGCCTCGCATAGAGAAGAAAATGGAGGGGAGTAAGGAGGCTGGAATCTCCTTTGGAAATTCATCACAGCCGGATTTTGCAAATTTCCAATTTGAGAATGAAACCCAGAAAATCGACTCACAAACTCAGGAACGAACACAGGAAATTTTCAGAGCAACAGTCGCCACCACTACAGCCTGGTCACAAATGACGGCGGATGAGGCATCAACGACGGTGGCTGATTCGCGGGGATCGAGGCCCATCACCGCCACTATCGTCGGCGGCCATGGCACGGATGAAGGCGAGGGAGATATGAAGGAGAAAGGATTGCTGAGCATAAGTAGCTGGCTATGGCGGAGAAATCATTTGGGGGAGAGAGGAAAGAGAAAAGGGAAGGAGGTAAGAGAAAGGGGTAGGAGGGGGAAACCTACTGAAATAGTGCATAAACCCACAAAATTTTTGGGATTAATTAACCAAGCCCAATAGTGAAAAATAACACTATTCACGCGGGCCTGGCGGGCCGCTGCCTTTTTTTTCGGGCCTTGGGTTGCATTTATCCAAGCTACAAAACAGAGGTTTAACCTTGATAATAAACCTTTTCCATAAAAATCCAGTCTATAAAACGGATCCTTACTTTATTCTCTCTTCATCTGTCTAACTTTTTCATTTTCCACTTTACTCTCCCTTCACTTAACTCACCTAACATAATTTTTCTTAATCTCCGTGCCGAAAAGAAATAGCTCCATTACTATGGAACGGAAGGAATATTAAATTTGAAAGGAAACCAGAGACTTTGAATTCACTTTTTATTAGCATTAGCATAAAGCACAAATATTTCTACATATATGCACAACTATAGTATCAACGTAGACCAATAGTTAGAATCTAACTATTGCGATTGAGACTTGAAATACTATCTAGACCACAAAGTTTTGATTAGTTATTTATAATTATTAAGCAGAAACTAAATTTAAAAAAATGTAAAGATAGCAAGTACTCCTATGGCATTGCTTTTTATTGACTCTTTAATAATTTTAGTACAAATCTAATTTTTAATTACTCCCTCCGTCCCACTTTAGGAGTTCCAGCTTATTACTTTTGGGTGTCCCATTTTAGGAGTATCGGTTGGAATATTTCATAATTAGTAATAAGCCCCACATTCCACTCACTTTTTTTCACTCACATTTTATTATAAAACTAATATATAAATGTAGGACCCACGATCCACTATCTTTTTTACCAACTTTCCTTTATATTTCTTAAAATTCGTGCCGAACTAAACCGGGACTCCTAAAGTGAGACGGAGGGAGTATGACTCAAGTTATATTAGTACGATTAATAGTACTCCCTTCGTCCCATAATATTAGAAAATGTTGTTTTATGTGTTAATAAAGAAAGAAAATAGTATATTTATATTAGTGTGAGAGATATAGTAATTTTTTCCAAAAACAGAAATATAACATCTTTTGTGGAACAAACTAAAAATAAAAGTGTGACATCTATTTGGTACGGGGGGAGTATAATTTTAATACTCTCTCCATCTTTCATTATTTGTTACTACATTCCTTTTCGGTCTGTCTGTCAATACTTATCACATTTAACTTTTACTATTTTTGGTAATGGATCTATCATTTCACTAACTTATTTCATTCATATTTTTTATAAAACTAATAATATAGAAGTATGATCAACATTCTACTAACCTTTTCAACTCATTTTTCTTTAAATTTTCTTAAAATCCGTGTCGGTCAAAGTGTGACAAATAATGGCGAAGAGAGGAAGTAGTTGATTACAAACTTGGTTAAATTCTGAATCATGAGTATTTAAATCCTCCTAACTGGTCCTAAGATCTAAACATCCTTAATTATTGGTTATATAATAAAAAATACTAGTAACGAACAAGTATTATTAAAGGAAAAACGACGTCTGATTGTTGGATAGCTAACTAGACAAATATTCAAGTCAAATACTCTAAAAATTCTAGATTTCTATGAGTTTAGCTACTCATAGATAGGTAGCTTAGAATAAAAACAAAGGAAAACATAGTTCTAGTGATCAATGTACGTGATGCTTTGGTTTTATGGTTTGTGTATGTTTGTGTACTTCTCCCATTTTTTTGCTCTCCTTTTTATTTGTGGATGAAGTTTCAAGAATAAATACAGGCTTGAAGTATGCAAGTGTTTTTCAAAAAATATTCTTGACTTACATTTTCTTTTCAAGAATTATTTGACCAAATCCGAAGATGAAATGACATGTCTACTCGGCAAAATTCTTAAAGTGACCAAAAACAATGACACTGTTGCCGAAGTATGATAAGCAAGAAATACTCATGGTCAAAATCATATGTTTGGTATCCAAAATTATTTTTGTCACGAGGTATAAAAAATGATACTCCCTCCGTCTCTGATTAGGAGTCATATTCTAACCTGACACGAGTTATAAGAAATGTAAAGAAAAGTTGGTTGAAAAAGTTAGTGGAAGGTGAGATTCATTTTTTTATATTGATTTTATAATAAAATGTGAGTGAATTGAGTTAATGGGATGTGAGACATACTTACTATTTATGGTAAAAATAAAGTGCGACTTTTAATTGGAGACGGACTAAAGTAGGCAAGTGACTTCGCAGGTGAATTGCTGATGGCGCGGAAATGGCGACAAAATCGCAAAGAAAACGCAGAATTATGTAGGAATTAAATAGGAATGGTGAAATGTAAATCCAACCACGTTGGCGTGATATCATTTTGACGCCACTAAAATAGGAATTAAAAAGCAAAATGCCATTAAGAGTTTCTAATTTGTCACTCTATATGAATGAGACGTTGATCTCCACCAACTTTCGCTCCCCCTTAATAAAATACCCACTCTCAAGATTTAAATGATTTTTTTATTTCTTGGCTCAAGGTTTTATCTCATCAACATTTGGAGAATCAAGCAAGAAAGCTAAGACCGGTGGATGGGTTAGGTTGCTGAGAATAACTTTAGCCGCCAGACAAGACCACCAACCTACTTATCTATCCAATTGCAATTTTTACTCAATATGGAATGTGTGATTCTTTTCTAACACAACTATTAAATTTAATTAGTACTCCTAGTAGATTTCAATGAAGAAATTCCATAACTTTGTCCACAAAATAACTATAATCACGACTAAAATAATTATGAAAAACAAAGAATATGTATTTATAGACAAAACCTAAAGAGTGTGAAGTCACTTATAATAAAAACTCTTCAGTTCGTCAAATCAACATATTAACCAATCTTAATTCGTCATAAATCATTAATCATTAATATAATAAAACATAAAAAAAGATTAGACATGCTTTGAAAAATCTTGACATTAAAAAATAGTAGTAGTAATTTTTTTTATCTTCTCTCACTTGCAGCAATAAATAGTATTTTTGAAACTTTATAATTATAATAGTCATATATACTACTCCTAGTACTTACTTATAATATATATTTTTTAACAAAACAAAAATTTTAAAAACATTTTAGTGGTATTTCTTAAAATAGCTCTAAAACTCTTAGTTTCAATATATTGGTTAAATTGGTCAGAGTTGCTAATATTTTCAATTAGATGCACAACTGCCTCATTAAATTTTCGAAGTTCAGTTTTCCAGTTTCAGTATGATGCCTCATTTATTTATATGAATTGTCTCCATTTCTAAACACTAAACATAAACAAGTACTGTAGTACTATATACCTCATTTTGTTTCTCCACGCGTCACCCTTTTAGTTATGCGCTATAATATTTTTTAACGTGGCTGATCTATATTCCATAGCCATTATCTGATACGTGCATTAAATAAATTTCTACTTTTGTATGCAAATTGCATATGCATTAAGTGTGACTGTGTGAGAGCCACATAATGACATAAATACTCATCAGTGAGATTTGACATTATGACTGGATTTTTTATATTTAGTAAGTGTTCGCCATGGCAAAAATCATTATTCATATACGGCATTGCTCGGCCGTAGTATTAGTATTTAGTAGTATTAATATTTAAATTGAATGAATTACAAAATTGGTACTTATATTTTTCCATTCAAACGTTACATGTATCTATACTTTAAAAATATTCTCTCAAACATCCAAGTAGAATTATAATTAATATTTTTTAAATATTTTGAGTCTTTTAAATATTAATTATAATTAATTATATACTACTCCTAGCATCTTAGGACTCAGTTATTTTTTAAATATTTCAAGCCTTTTAAGTTATTAATATTTTTTCTCTCTTTTAACACTTACGCCGTCTTTCCCATTTTATCATCATTACAATCTGACTTCTGTCTTCTTCCCTTCTTTTTTTCTTTCAAATCGTGTCCAGTTTCTAGTACGCTTGCAGTTGAATGTAACATCCCGCTTTTTCGAACCTTAATTTTTATGACGTGAAATTTTTTTTGCATTAAATGCTTTTAATGCTATGGTTATGTGGAACTAAATGATGAGTGATTTATTACAATATTCTTTGTGACCTAATTGCGATATGGAGTTGAGTTTGAGTTGAATAGTCAAACTTGTTGAATATGTGACGTGACTATTGAATAGTCAATATTGTGGAAATTATGACGTGACCGTGGAATGGTCAAAGTCGTTGGAAAATGTGAAGTGGAGGTGAAATTCGAATATGTGGATATTTTAATGTGGGGAGAAATAATAATTGTGATGAATTATTTTCCTAAGGGATGAGTGAGAATTAAATAGGAGCATTATTTAATTATGTGGAATTTTCAACCCCTCCTATTTATTGGAAAGAAATCCTATTTTTCTTGGATTTAATTATTGTTTGGGATAATTATCCAAATTAAATCCAAAGTCCGGATATTCCTATTTATTCCATGAAGAATTCGAAACCCATATTATTTCTTGTAGATTTTCAAAAATCTCTTATTATGGGAGAAGAGATTATTTTTATTATATTATTTGATCCCTTGTTTATTCTCTTCCATAAATAAATTCAAATATCCTAGCATATCTTGCCAAATCTAAGAAGATCTTGTCATATCCTATTTAAATTAGGATTTTAATTAAATTCTTTGTGGAGGAATGAAAATACACGCCTAGTTCTTTATTTTTTTATTGGGGAGAATTATTATTTTTATTCTTGCTCCGTGATATTTTATTCTACTCCGTGAAATATTCAAATTAAATCATAGGCTAATTAATATAGTCTAAATTTCGAATTCCCCCTTATTTCTCACTAGAAATAACGCCAATCACTCCCTAAATCTTTCCAAATCTTTAATTTTAATTAAAGATATTATATCTTGCACTCTATAAATAAGAGAGAAGACCTAAACCCTAGCACAACAGAAATCGCCCCCCCCCCCCCCCCTCTCTCTCTCGTCGTTCTCTCCTCTCTCCCACTCTCTCAAATTTTTCTTCTACTTTCTTCATTAATTCTTCATCTTTTGGAGAAGAATTGAAGCTGCAATTCGAGAATTTGTTGAAGAATCAAGATCCTACTTGTTTCCTACCGATTGTTCTATTGAAAAGGTATTTTTATTTTGATCTTCTCTTCTTCTACCGATCAATCGGTGTTCTTGAGTCCACATGCATTTAGATCGAGTGAAGGGGGAAATTAATCGATGATTTTGGATGCATGTGTGTGTGTGTGCACGCCTCAGTAAGCGTGCACACGTGTGTTGTGTGAATAAAAACGATATGATAAATCTAGAGTTGTTGTGTGAATAAAAACGATATGATAATCGTACTTTGATTTTGAATGGAATATTGAAAATAATCGATGGGAAAAGGGAAACGTGAGAACATGCATGATATTGATCCATGATTGAGACTTATTTGAAATAGATGAACTAAAGGTGATAGCTCGCGTTCTCGGTGTGATAACAAGAAGAAGTACGTACTTGAAATCAAAGGAAATCGAGGTGGGCTTTATTCTTAAACTCTTCTATGTTGCAAATTTATGATATTGGAGAAATAAGGGTGGATTAAACTGTTATGTCATGCCTATGATTATTTTGGATATTGTGTGTGCCTGATGCCTAGTTTGCGAGTGCGCTCCATTAGGCTATAGGGCTATATAAACGAATTCGGGTCTGAGTAGGGCTGCAAACCCTATCAGGCTAGTGTACACGGGAGATCGGGAGCCGTCCTTGCTAGTCGGCCGATCTTGTGGGCGAAAGTGTGGCCACACTTCGTCGCACCATATGAATTGTTGATTGATGAGAAAATGGGAGGTATTATTTGACTGGCCAGTCCATGAAATATTTTGTGATACTCGATGCTATTCTTTAAATAAATGCTAAACCTCGAGTTCACTATGGTAAGGGTGGCATAACTATTAAAACGTTTTGGCATGAGCCCACTGAGTATGCTTAAAATACTCAGCCCTGCATGTGTTTTCTCTGTGTGTAGGTTGAGCGGCGATGGGCGGTCAGTGGTGTTGAGACAGTAAATCGAATAAAATGGATAATTGGAACTTTAAGTGTAGTCGTGTCTTCATACATGGCTCCGCTTTCTCTTGGTTTGCTTCCGCTGAATATTTTGAAACTTATTATCTTTGGTTGTTGTGAACTTATTTCTTCGATTTAGAATATGGTGAATTATTGCGCTTTGTTGGAGCTACAATAAACCTTTGACTTTTGAGCTTAGCCTATATTAGCTATTAAATCTTGTTTTTCGTATTTAAAGTCGTTGACTTATTGCCTTGATCTTCATTTAACACATGGTCAAATCTCTTTAAATGAAACCCTAGTCTACATTTTTGTCGCCTTAAGTTCGCCTAGTTAACAGTCGCCGTATTTATTATACCCTAGAAATGCCGGGCTGTTACAGTTGGTATCAGAGCCTCAGTTCTTTCCGCTCTGGACCCAAGAGTCTTGTTGTAATAAAATCTAAAATTTGTGGGAAGTGATTAAATAATATCGTCGAAAGCTCAACACCACGACTCGTCTCCGCTCAACCACGATGAATGAGGTAACATGTATCTTTAAATATTGATTTGAATTATGAAATGTTGGAAGTTGAAGCGAATGAGAGTTGTTGTGATATTTGGAAATTTGTGTTGGAGTATAAAATGATGATTATGCATGCATGCGAAAATTCAGATTGTGATTATGCAAAACAAATGATGAATGTTGTTATGCAAGTGATTATATGTTAAGTCCGTTATGAGTTGAACGAACAAAACCCTATGGAAATTCTATATGATTTGTGATTTCGTGATTGTTCGGTGAACAACGTTATGAGTTGAACCTGAGCATGCTGTACTTAGTTGTAAATCGTGTGGTGATTGGAAAATTTGTATGACGATATCGAACTTGGAGGCATAAAAACGCCGAATACGAGGCGAACGACTTACGAGAACGAAATTGCGAACTACTGAAATGCGAAATATATATATATATATATATATGTATATATATATATATATATACGAACCTTTTGCCTCGAAATGAAATTCCGTTCATTCTTGATATGATATTACCTTCACACCTCCATCGTTCGACCCATATATATATGTCTATCATACTCTCAGCATCATTTGAAACCTCATACACTATTGATATTTTCTTCGATCCTTGTACTGATGCTGAGATTTCCTTTGTAGATGCTTAACCGGTATTACGCACCGATGCGCGACCATTACGCGAAAAACAAGGTTTTCCCTGTCGAGACCTACCAAGATTTTGAGTGGGATGGAAAGTCTTTTCTCCTAACCTACGTCACCGAATTCTACGATCGCTGGATGGATGCATACGCGTATGGAGGAGCTACCCATCACGCGGGGATCTCGAAATTGATCCACAGCCTGCCTTCTCCATGGAGTGAATGGACTGCTCAAGTTGCGTTACCGTTTACGTGGTTCAGTCCGCCCAAGTACAAGACGCGAGGCGATATGATTGGCTTGATAGGAGTGCTACTCCCAGCCATGGCAGCTGCAAGGGACGGACCGCCGCTTAGTCCCCCCAGCGCACAAGTATCCGCCGAGTCAGGCCCGTCGATGGAGATATCGTCGTGACAAGGAGCCGCATGTTGATCGTGTCCCTACCAAACCCAGACTTAAGACCCGTACGTCTAACCCGTTGGTCATAAATGGGAATGTGGAGGACATGCGTGTGATAACCCCTCCGCCCCCGGATGTTGGTGGAACAAGCGAGGACGAGGAACCTTACGAGGAAGGACACGATTTGGACATGGGAAATGTTGATGAGGATTAGGACCCCGAGGAGGATATGAATGATATTGACTAGGAGTGTTGGTCGTGGAAAACGTTGTTTTGCTTCCCCCATATTTTGATTGTTTTGCTAAACTCTTGCCGTACCTTTCTACTTTTGCTCTTATGATTTCCGTTGATACTAAGACCTCATTGAGGCAATGTTTTTGATTAATATGCTATGGGGAGAATTTTTTTTTATACTCACCACCTTATGATGCAATGGATTTCCATATTGTTTTCCCTTGCCATTGTGGAAAATTATCTATCACTATGTTATCATGCCACCATATTACCATACCACTATATTTGAATACCTTATTGCGCCCTATGCTTGCCACTTAAATTGCATAATTGCCTCTTGATTACAATTACCTTGTTGATAAGGACCAATGTTTCTTTTGATACCCTATGGCGCAACCGACTTTGTGATAATAATGCTTTGACACTACTTATGAAATCCACCTATGTGACGAACTTTTTGCTTGGCCATATGCACCAAAACAATTATCCCATGCGCCTTGTTAAATCATGCGACTGTTGCTAGAATTTTGAGAATAATCCGTGTATTGATAAATCAGAATGCCGCTAAGACGCAATAACCGTCAACCGACACCTCCGCCTTCGAGCGAGGAGAGTGTGACGCAGTCAATTCAGACACCGCCGCCTCCCCCACCCCCAGTTAATCGGGAAATAATGAAGCTGTTCTTGGAGCAGAAACCACCTGTGTTTGATGGACTTGGAGAACCGGCCAAGGCCGAATCATGGATCCGCGCAATAGAACGTATCTTCGCAATCTTGGGATGCAATGATAGGGAACGGATGAGTTGCGTTACTCACCAACTAACCGAGGCAGCCGACTTTTGGTGGGATACTAGACCGAATACCCTGGCGCGAGACCAAGTAGAAGCAATGACGTGGGAAGATTTCAAGACTGAATTGTACAACAAGTATGTGCCGAAGAGCTACCGGAAAGCAAAGGCATCCGAGTTCCATAATTTGACTCAAGGACGCATGACTGTGACCGAGTACGATCGAGCGCTCAACAGCATGACCCGATACGCCCCTGATCAAGTCGACACTGACGAGAAGTTGTCTGACAAGTTCCGCGAGGGACTAAGGTCCGAGATAAATATGTCGTTGGCCAGTCGAGGGAGACTCACCTACGCTAAAGCTCTGACACTCGCATTGGATATTGAAGCAGCGATGCCTAGAGAGAGAGCCAAGGAGAACTCTACACCGTCCTTACCCCCATCACATCATTCCCGGGAGAAGAGGAAGTGGGAGGATGCTAGGACTGTTGGGACTACCGCAGCGGAAGACACGTAAACCAAACAGGTCCTTGACCGGATCTATTTAGGTGATTATGCATTCGACTCCAATTTCATGCAATAAACATAGATCTATAGATATAACATCAAATAAACACATAATCATGCATATTCGATGTAGATTCGATTGTTACCTCATAATCCATCATTGGATTGACGTTGCTAGCTGCACCACCCGGGGATCCTTGGTTTATCGACCACGAATCTTCCTTACTATTCCCTTGTCCTTGATTCTCCGTCCGTGTGGGCGGATCTTAGATTATCAATTAAATAACTTTGAATGGATCTAGGGAAACCCAATACAAACACCAAATTGTCTAGATCTAATCCTATGAATTAGGATAGATCAAGAACAATAATCAAAACCCTAATTCTCCCACGTGATAGGCACGAAAATCGAGACCAAGAGGGAGAGAGAGAGAGGCGCCGATTTTGGCGGCTAGGGTTAGGGTTTAGTGTGTCTTGGATTGTGTGTTAGGGTTTCCCTTTCATTCATTATTTATAGTGGACCTTATTGGGCTAGTAAGGGGATCCATGGAATGACTTAAGTGTTGGGCTCACCCATTAGATAAATTACTAATTAAATCAAATGAACCATGATTTAATATATTATCAATGGAATATTATTTTATTCCACTAAAGAATAATATTGCACTCCCACTTAAATCACCAAATTACAAATAACTTGGGTCCATTTTATTTTATAATATTTCCCGCGTTTAAGATTATCTTGATCCATCAATTTAATTCTTTTGTCTGCTATGTGACTAGAATTAAAGTAATTCTCCAAAGAGTTTTTCTAGTTTGAAACTTTATTTATTATTCGTGGAATAAATTCCAACTGCGCAGATTTCTGAATAATAAATTCCTCTTTCAAACACCTCATTGGGGATCACCCTTTTAGGAATTTAATCATACCACACTGGGCACGCGAATTATATGAAATAATATTCCAATACCTTCATGTTATTCAATTACTACCACCCAAGATATCATGAACTTGAGTTACGTACAAACTCTCACATATTGATAAGTCAAAGTGGCGTTTGATTGAATAAACAATATTGATATTAATATCATAGACTAGAAAATACTAAACTTTCTGAAATATATTCTTTCAGTAGATAGCAATAAAGAATACATTTCGGATTAGATCCTTTCAGTGCTTTACCACACCGGTGTTACTAATCTCTTCTTAGGTAAGAGAGAATTATCACAAACACCGCAACCGTACCAATAGGTAGCCAAAGCCTATCTAGGTTGTGAATACGTTTTTCTTCTTACTAGATCTGGCCAAGTCCCCTACTGGAAAACTCATGAGGAGATTCATCGAATTTCCCTACTTGACCTTCTTAGTAAAAAGCCTTAGACTTGTTTATCATATTTCAATAATAAACCATTATATTATATTATTTATTCTCATAATTAGGTAAACAAGTGGACGTGGCGTTTCTCGTATACATGCACAAGCTGACTGTACAAAGGCATGTACGCTCGAAGCATCTTTTAGTATACAAACCCCAACAAGGACTTCCTACGACGTAAAACCGGCACCAGTCGAATCAGCATCGATCTCAGCACGGAGGAGGGCAACATACGACTAGCCAGAGAGGAGACTATCGACCCAGGGCACCGCAGTGCAATGTGTGCTCTAAGTACCATTTCGGAGAATGCCGATATCAGAACGTCGTCAAGTGCTACACCTGCGGAGGAAACAGTCACTTCTCTAGGGAGTGTGCAAATAACAAGGTAGGATCGGGATCAAGGCAGAACGATCAAGGATCCCGTCAGCAATCGAGGGCACCGCAAAATGAATCAAGAGGAAATCGTGACCCATCGTCGCGGCAGCAACAACCTCACCGCCCAAGACTTCCTCCACAAGCTAGAGCGTTCGCGCTGGAACAAAAGAAGCCGAAGAAAGAGCAAGATGATCGTGAGAAAGGAAACTTGACAGGTATGGGCAAAATTCTCGATACCCCCGTTGTTGTGTTATTTGACACGGGCGCATCGCATTCATTTATATCTGAGCTATGTGTGCACACTTTGGGCTTGCCTACTAGCGAATCTAAACATAGAATGATGGTGTCCTCACCAGTAGGAGGAATGATAGAAATATCTAGAACATGCTCGAATATAGAAATTGTTATGGGAGAACTTAAGTTAGTCGCTCACGACCTGCAAGTTATGGCGATGAGAGATACCGACGTAATCCTAGGAATGGACTGTTTGGCCGCGAATTTCGCGACGATTCATTGTAAGGAGAGACAAATATCTCTACAAGCTCTGGGAAGGGAACCCATCGTGTATCATGGAATCTCGATGAACCAACGAACCGCTATAATCTCTGCACTGCAAGCTACCGCGATGATGAGAAAGGGGCGACCTGCCTATCTCGTCTATCTTCACGGCGATGAGAATGATGAAAGAAGAGTGGAAGACGTCGCTGTTGTGCGGGAATTTCCAGACGTTTTTCCGAAGTGTTACCTGGACCGCCGCCGGATCGACAATTAGAGTTTACGATCGATCTCGAGTCGGGAGCCGCACCCGTATCCAAAGCACCATATCGAATGGCGCCTAAGGAATTGGAGGAACTCAAGATACAACTCCAAGAGCTCATGGACCTAGGTTTTGTTAGGCCTAGTGTCTCGCCATGGGGCGCACCAGTACTATTCGTAAAGAAGAAGGATGGATCGATGAGGATGTGCATCAACTATAGGGAGCTAAACAAGTTGACTCTTAAGAACAAGTATCCACTGCCGAGGATAGATGACTTGTTCGATCAACTTCGAGGAGCCGGAGTCTTTTCAAAGATGGACTTGAGGTCCGGATATCATCAACTAAGAGTTCGAAGGGAGGACATACCGAAGACTGCGTTTCGCACAAGATATGGACACTACGAGTTTGTCGTGATGCCGTTCGGCCTAACGAATGCCCCAGCGGTATTCATGGATTTGATGAATAGAATATTCCATCCGTACTTGGATAAATTCGTCCTAGTATTTATCGATGACGTTCTAGTCTACTCGAAGAACGAGAAGAAGCACGAGGAGCATCTACGAATCGCTTTGGAGACTTTGAGAAACGAAAAGCTATACGCCAAATTCAGCAAGTGTGAATTTTGGCTGAAAGAAGTAAACTTTCTTGGACACATTGTATCGGCGGAAGGAACAGAGTGGACCCCGCTAAAGTTGATGCCGTGTAGCAATGGAAGTCACCATCAACCCCAAACGAGATTCGGAGTTTCCTAGGCTTGGCAGGATACTACCGAAGGTTTATAGAAGGGTTCTCTAAGATAGCGAGACCAATGACGCAACAACTTAAGAAGGGAGTCAAGGTGAATTGGACCCCAGAGTGTGAAGCAAGCTTTCAACTCCTAAATGAGAAGTTGACCACCGCGCCAATGTTAGCTGTGCCAGAGTCTGGAGTGAACTACGTAGTCTACACCGATGCTTCGAAGGTTGGACTAGGATGCGTGTTGATGCAAAACAACAAGGTGATCGCATACGCCTCACGACAGTTGAGACCGCACGAGTTGAACTACCCAACACACGATTTGGAGTTAGCATCAGTAGTTCATGCCCTAAAGAGTTGGAGGCATCATCTCTACGGAGTTCGATGTGAAATCTTTACGGACCACAAGAGCTTGAAATATTTCTTTGAGCAGAAGGACTTGAACATGAGACAACGAAGATGGCTCGAACTAGTGAAGGACTACGATTGTGGTATCAATTACCACCCCGACAAAGCAAATGTAGTGGCAAATGCTTTGAGCCGTAAAGACCATTCACAACTAGCTTTCCTGACGGAAGAGGAAAGTTTGATACGAGAGTTTAGTAAATTGCGATTGGAAGTGATAAAGGCACCTGAAACGGTGGAAGGACGAATCGCCACCTTAGTGGTGGAACCAGATTTGAAAACAAGAATCGTTGCAGCGCAACGAATGGATGCAAAACTCGAAGAGATTCGAGTGGAAGTGAGAACGGGCAAATCGGGAAATTTCGGTGAGGAATCCGATAATGCTCTCATCTTTGAAGGAAGACTATGCGTGCCCGACAACGAGGAACTCAAGAACGAGATCATGAGCGAAGCTCATAAGACTCCATACACTGCTCACCCTGGAAGTACAAAGATGTACCAAGACTTGAAGAAGTCATTTTGGTGGAATGGCATGAAGAAGGATATCGCGACATTTGTGGAGCGTTGCTTAACCTGCCAACAGGTGAAGGCTTTACATCAACGACCATATGGAAAATTACAACCGTTGGAGATACCCGAGTGGAAGTGAGCACATCACCATGGATTTCGTGACGGCCTTGCCATAGACTCTCAAAGGAAACACCGCCATTTGGGTGATTGTAGACCGACTCACCAAATGTGCGCATTTCATACCGATTCCCATAACTCATGGATCGGACAGACTAGCTCGTGTCTATATAAAAGAAATCGTGCGATTGCATGGAGTCCCAGTGACGATTATGTCTGATCGTGACCCAAAGTTCACTTAAAAATTTTGGATTAGTCTACAGCGCGAGCTTGGAACACGATTGAACTTTAGCACGACGTTTCACCTGCAGTCCGATGGACAATCCGAGAGGACGATTCAAACTCTCGAGGATATGCTAAGAGCCGTAGTGCTCGACCGAGGCGGAAGTTGGGAGACCGCACTACCGTTGATCGAATTCGCTTACAACAACAGTTTCCAAGCAACGATTAACATGGCGCCGTATGAAGCATTATATGGAAGAAAGTGTAGATCACCGCTCTACTGGGATGAAGTTGGCGAACGAAGGGTACTCGGACCCGATGCAGTCGAGGAGATGATTGAAATTGTTCGACGAATTCGTGTGAGAATGAAAGAAGCCCAGGACAGACAAAAGTCATACGCTAACGTCCGACGGACCGACTTACAATTTCAAGTCGGTGATAAAGTATTTCTCAAGGTATCCCCGTCGAAAGGGATAACGCGTTTTGGTGTCAAAGGAAAGTTGAAACCACGTTTTATCGGACCTTATGAAATTCTCGAAGGAGTAGGACTTGTAGCCTATCGATTAGCGCTACCGCCAAACCTTGGGAACGTTCACAACGTCTTCCATGTGTCACAGTTGCGGAAGTACGTGTTCAACCCGAAACACGTGATTCACTACGAAAAAGTTGCTTTGAATCCAGATTTGACTTACGAGGAGCGACCTCAGATGATCTTGGACCGTAAAGTTCAAACTTTGAGGAACAAATCTATGTGGATATTTTAATGTGGGGAGAAATAATAATTGTGATGAATTATTTTCCTAAGGGATGAGTGAGAATTAAATAGGAGCATTATTTAATTATGTGGAATTTTCAACCCCTCCTATTTATTGGAAAGAAATCCTATTTTTCTTGGATTTAATTATTGTTTGGGATAATTATCCAAATTAAATCCAAAGTCCGGATATTCCTATTTATTCCATGAAGAATTCGAAACCTATATTATTTCTTGTAGATTTTCGAAAATCTCTTATTATGGGAGAAGGGATTATTTTTATTATATTATTTGATCCCTGTTTATTCTCTTCCATAAATAAATTCAAATATCCTAGCATATCTTGCCAAATCTAAGAAGATCTTGCCATATCCTATTTAAATTAGGATTTTAATTAAATTCTTTGTGGAGGAATGAAAATACACGCCTAGTTCTTTTTTTTTTTATTGGGGAGAATTATTATTTTTATTCTTGCTCCGTGATATTTTATTCTACTCCGTTAAATATTCAAATTAAATCATAGGCTAATTAATATAGCCTAAATTTCGAATTCCCCCTTATTTCTCACTAGAAATAACGCAAATCACTCCCTAAATCTTTCCAAATGTTTAATTTATTTAATTAAAGATATTATATCTTGCACTCTATAAATAAGAGAGAAGACCTAAACCCTAGCACAACAGAAATCGCCCCCCCCCCCCCCCACTCTCTCTCGTCGTTCTCTCCTCTCTCCCATTTTCTCAAATTTTTCTTCTACTTTCTCCATTAATTCTTCATCTTTTGGAGAAGAATTGAAGTTGCAACTCAAGAATTTGTTGAAGAATCAAGATCCTACTTGTTTCCTACCGATTGTTCTATTGAAAAGGTATTTTTATTTTGATCTTCTCTTCTTCTACCGATCAATCGGTGTTCTTGAGTCCACATGCATTTAGATCGAGTGAAGGGGGAAATTAATCGATGATTTTGGATGCATGTGTGTGTGTGTGTGCATGATGGGGTTTGGAGCCCCTTTGCACAGCGGAAGACTTGTACAAAACAAATAAATCAGACGTAGGATCTATTTGACTGATTATGTGATTAATCAATTCACATGTTAAACAGATAATTGCATGCTAGAACGCAAATAATTCACGCTCATAGAAAATAAATCCTAAAACATAAATTCTACGGTTTAGGGTTACCGATTTGATTCTCCAAAGAATCGTCGATTGCTCGCGCCTTCTCCACGTGATGATCTTCAATACTAGACCACGAATCTTCTCTCTGGTTCCCGAACTGTATCTCGATATCAGGGTGGACTGATCTTATCAAAATACTAGGACTCGAATAAAGAAGACAAAAGAAATCCTTTTGGGAAAAGGAGTTGAAATCGAAATCTCCTTCAGCTGGGGGGCCGAAAATTTCAAAAATTTTAAGTATGAAAATTGTGATCATTCTGTCTCCTTTATTCTTCTATTTATATTAAGTTCCTTTTGGGCCCAGACAGAGATCTATGGAAGGTTTTGGATATGGGCTCCCCCAATTAGCTTTTTATTAATTAAATTGAACCCACAATTTAATACAAGCTTATATTGGAATATTACGAGCAGCCACTACAGAAGTAATATTGAACTCTCCCCATCCAAAGCCGAAATTAGAAGTAATCCGGGTTTCCGTTATTTATTATTTATTTCCCGTGCTTAAGATATAAATGTCCATTAATTAATTAATGTCTGCTATGGACTTAATTAATTAATATCTTATTAATTCTAAGAGTGGACTTAGCAAGAAACACTTATTTATTATTCATAGAGTAATAAAACTCCAACTGGCCAGTTTTCCGAATAATAAAACCTTGTTCGAGCTCCTCTTGAGGACATTATCAAACGAGACTCACCTCGTGCACGTTTCAACATAATAGCAATCCTAGCACCGCTAGATATTAATCACTACTACCCAATATATCAGGATTATTGGGTTGCGAAAAACCCGCACCATTTGATAAGTCAAAGTAGTGCATAATCAATACCGTATGCTCAATGCTAACATATGTAGATTAAGAAATAACATTTTATCAAGACCTAGTCTTTCAGTAGATAGCATAAAGACACGTCTTGCTGTTAGATCCGTTCAGTGCTATACCACACCAATGTCAAATTATTTCAGTAAGGCTTAGAAATATGCGGACTGACATTGCAACCTTTCACGATAGGTAGCCAAAGCATATCTAGGTTGTGAAATTCTTCTTTTTCTTTTGCAAAGCATTGCATAGATCTGACCGTGTTACCTTAAAGTGGACGACGCCCACAACCGGTCTACTAAGCAAAAGACTTAGACTTTGTTTACTTCTTATGCATTTAAATGTTTGTAAAACATCTTATAAATGCACAAGCAAACACAATGTAATAATAATAGTGATTCTATTCGTGCGAGACTGCTCGAATAATACTGAATCGGGTTAAAAGTGGATTGTAGAGTTTTACGTATACAAGCAAGATTCTATTCGAGCGAAACTTGCTCGAAACATGCTTTTTAGTATACCAAACCTAACAATCTCCCACTTATACTCAAAACATGCTTTCGAGTATACCCACTGCCAAAAACTCTCCCACTTATACACAAAGCAGGTATTGATACTAGATATATCGAACTACCATTCATTTCACAAGGTGAAAGAAAAATCTACTTGGTTGTTCTTTGATAATATCTTTTTCACCATAATGTCTTTGCTGCGTACTTGATCTTTAATTAATTTCATCCCCATATGTGATTGCTTAGCTTAATAAACTCGTGTGTCCCTTGAGTTAGCCTTTACTAGAGTAATCCAAAAATAATACTCGTAGGCGTACTCAAACTTACGATTAAAGCTATTAGGAAGATATTCCTAAGGTAAACACATATTCAGAGGATGACTTACTCGATCATTGATTAGTCATAAAACTAAGACAGTGTAACCCCAAGGACATTACATGAATGACTGGTAAACTAGAATATAGTTACTAGTCTTTCTCAAGCACTAGGGTATATTCATTACCTCAATCAAAATCCTTTGCTATGGTTAATATGATATATACTTGCAATGCATAAGCACAACTAATATCAAACTTAGTACACATTATAGCATACATGAGACATCTATCTCCAACACTAGTCTCATTATTCTTAATCTCACTAAGCGTCAAACGACACTTGAATAGAGACAAGACAATTCCATCTTGAGAGGTATAAACCTTTTCATGGAATTTCTAATGCTTAAATGTTCCAAACAATGTGTAGATATAGGATTCCTAAGAGAATCTCAACATTCTTTCTAGCATCTTAAAAGGACTTAGATGCTAAGAATGTTACTAGTTTCTCTTAAATCATTTATCTTAAACTGGGTAGACAACCAGTTTCCTACGCTAGATGCCAATCTTAGTTGTTTGCAACTTTTGTAGATTTCATCATTGTAGAGTACCAATAATACCACATTTAATGAACTTTCAACTTCCTAGTGCTTACAGCACTGCAATGGGCAAAAGTCAAATTCCAGACATTTGACAATTTTGATAAAAACACATATACTCTGATTTAGATGCTTGCCTAAGACCACGAAGGTCTTTATAAGCTTCCAATCATGCGTTTCTTGCCCTTAATTACATATCCATTAGAATGTTCTAGTAGATGATTTCCTCAAGACTTCTATTTATAGAAGGCTGTCTTGACAATCATAATACATACATTCTAATTTATGTAAGTTCTAATAGACAATAGGATCAAATAAATCCCGGCACAATGATAGCGAGAAAATAATTCTCTTTGGGCATAACCCATTGTCATTGTCTAGCCTTTTGAGATCCATATTTACACTTGCAAATATACTAGCTCCCACTGACTGACACAGCCTATAGGTAGTTTTGCAAGTCTTGTAAAACATGTTGTCTATCTTAGATTGTAGTTTGGAATCTATCACCTTTTCAAGGATGAATATCCAAATGAACCAATACTACATTGTAGTTAAAGGGATTATGTTCAAGTTGATCTAAGACTTAGTCTTATGACACTCTTAGACCCATGAACTTGTTGTGTTCCAGTGGAACGCTCCCACTACGATATGATTCTTACAATCTTAGGTACTGAAGTTGATTTTATTAGTGCAAAAGTTTCTAATGGTATGACTTCTTGTTAATGTGGAAAATCCGATATCTCTCTCTTTATTTTGAGAGTTATCACGCTGTTAGGCTTGTAGTTCATCTCTAGATCTTCATACAAGAATTATATCTTTGAAGATTACAGAACTTATAACCTTACATCATTTGGGAAAAACCATAAAACATGCCTCAGTACACAACTCCAATTTCTTGGACACTTTTCCAACACGTGTTGGAACAACATTACACCTTGAGATGTGCTAGACTAGAGACGCTCTAGTCCACAACTCGTGTTTTGTAGAAGGTACTGATGTTGGTAGTGTCTTTAATGCTTATCCCATCAATGATAAGATTTTAATGAGTACAACTCATCACATAATCAAACTTGTCTTAGAAAGATTTCGATTCCTTCTTACATAACTATCCCATTCATTAGATGAATGCTTGGATTCGTTAATGGAGATTAGACTCCCACTACTGATCATAACCCTTTGCTCGTCTTCTTATGGTGTAAACCATTGAGACTCGCTAGTCTTTCTATGTTGCACTTCTATAAGTATTCTGAATCTCTTGAAAAATCAAATGATTCTAACTCATAGTGCATCAAATAGACTTTCTCAACTCTCAAGCTATTTAACGAAATGTTAAAATCTGGATAGTCTAGATCAGTTCGAACAATTTCTAAGTATTTTCTTGGCCTTAAGGCCAAGAGCCATAAATACTTAATCATTCAATGATTAAGAAGTTGATGTGTTGTTGAATACTCAACCTTGTCGCACTTATATTATTTTAATACTATGATGCCTTAAGCATCAACCATAAAACAATAGTTGAGCATTAATAGCTCCCACTGCAACAAAAACCTAACTGGATCAAGATCTCTTACTTAGAAGTTGCATTGTCATGTAAGTCTTTGTCCTTCTATAAAACAGGTCAATCCAACTCACAAAGCATCTTTTCTCACTTTAAACAAACTTCGATGACAATCCAGGCTCTCCCATTTCCATATCTAGTCTTTTGTTCAAATGAACTAGGACTTAAGAAAATTGCAGCCTTTATAAATTCGTCATCTATCATGTTACTTTCCTCTAACAGTAACACAACGACTATTATTCCGAAGATTTTCTACTTTTCAGTTAAACCTTCTTATAGTCATTTCTTGTTACTTTAGGCGATGACTTGTGTCAGAAACTATTTGAGTGATCAAAAGATCCTCAAAACATTATATCACTCTAGGATATTCCAATCGAATCATCTTGACAGATTCTATTGATATCCATCTTTCATCGTCATTCACCAAGACTTGTCGAGCTACTTAAAGGAAAATAGCTTGACCTTATTCCTCAAAGAACTTGTCAAGTACATGCATAATGCATTCTCGAACATTCTTCGTGGAATTATGTCGAGGAAATGGAGGACATGAATCATTGAGCTTAGCCTATGTTAGCTATTAAATCTTGTTTTTCGTATTTAAAGCCGTTGACTTATTGCCTTGATCTTCATTTAACACTTGGTCAAATCTCTTTAAATGAAACCCTAGTCTACATTTTTGTCACCTTAAGTTCGCCTAGTTAACAGTTGCCGTATTTATTATACCCTAGAAATGCCGGGCTGTTACATTGAAGGTGGGGATAGAGCTTGGTGATGACGTAGAAGAGGATATGGAAGTTATTGGGGTTTGGATCGATGGTTGATTTCTTGTGGAAGAAGCTGAGATATTTGAGCGAAGAGAGAGAAGATTTAACTAAATTCTTTCATATTTTTGTGGGGAGCTTTGTTCTGCACGTTTTTTTCTTTTCAAAATTCTTTCATATTTTTGTTCGAATTTATCAAAATTCTTAAGGCCAGGAAAATATTTCTCTCTTAGTCATCTCTCTGACTCTTGTTTATACTATTTCTTCCACTTCTCGTTAAATCTGTAGCCAATGACGGATCCAGAAAATGAAACTCGTGGGTCGGATATAGTGAAGAGTATTATTCTCGTGTTTCGACACCGATGAGGTTTTTCTTTGTGGCTTCATTTTGTCGTTATATATCACCCTCATTATCTCCATTGAAGTAATCAAATTGTGCACCTCGGATATCATGTAAACTCTTTTTTTTTTTCCAGATAAAATACATCATCCAATTATGTGGCCTATGAATTCAATACTCGCATCGAACACCATCTCATTTTTTTTGCTTCACTTGCAAAAGTTTGAAATTGATAAAGTAAAATCAATCAAAATAAGAAGTCTTTTCCAAAAAAAATACAAAATAAATAAATTTATTAACACTGAAAATTTAATTTCAATTCTTAGTTTGAAATTGATAAAGTAAAATCATATAAATAAGAAGTCTTTTCCAAAAAAATACAAAATAAATAAATTTATTAACACTGAAAAATTAATTTCAATTCTAAAATCATTTTATCCAATCACTTCACATAACTAACTAGAGTTTTATGAAAATATTACACTATTAATTTTTAATATTTAAAATAATCTATTTTACAATTTTCCATCAAAATAAGATATATCCATAGCTACGAATCCATTAGTATTTTTTTTAAAATATGAATTACATTCTTAATGATTAATTTAATTTAATACTACTACTATTAAATGCCTTATTTTCTCAGCCCATCAACTAAAAGTTGGTCCCGCAATAAACTTTTCTTCTTCTTCTTCTTCTCAATTCATCTTTTCGCTTTCTGCAACTCATTTTTCGAATTTCTTCTTGGAAATGTTCAAGGTGTTCCTCTCTCTTGAGTTCTCGTCAAACTTATATAGACTCCAAACACTGCATGTCTGCATCTGCTATCATCTCCGCCCCGACACACCATGGGGTCAACGGCAATTTCAAAGACCGGAAATAATGGAGTTTCTCGGCCCGCGTTGGCCGGCGGTGGGGTTGGTCGACCCCCTCGACCCCACCTAGATCCATCATTGTCTATAGCATTTATAAAGATAGTTAATTAAGTTAATTGATTTATCTGTCTATACATATATAAAAAAGCTGAGTTTTAGGAGATTATGAATAATTAATTTATGCATAGGATGTAAATGGAATAAACAAAAGTTATTAATTTGGTTAATTGATTACCATCATAATCATATATATATTTGGACGGTTATGATGTTAGGAATTTATTTTTCTAAGAAATGATGAGAATAAATTATTAAATTGATTAATTGAATACAGTTATAATCATAGGGTTGTGATAAAATGCAAACCCTATATTTGTACAAACTCCAAACTCTAATCCTAGCCCTTAGATATATTAAATCAACGGTTTTGTTATAAACAAATTAAAATGTCAATAACTTCTATGAATCTGTCAACAAGGGTTAAATTAGGGACAATTGAATTAGACGGTTTTTTAATTTTGGTAGGATTGTGTAATCCCAATATTAACGGACATCAAAAACTGACTCAGTCAATCCTTCCCACAATTGGAGTTAATTATACAGTATCAATTCTCTCTTACCCCACCTTCCCAATTTCTCAATACACTCTCTGTTCGTCTTCTACAAATTTCTGGCAACTTAATTTGCTTGTGTTGATTTCACGTTGAATTTCCAATTTACCTGTATTGAAGTCGCATTGATTTTGCGTTGATTTTAATGGGGAAGATGAATTTGAGTTGATTCTGTGAAATTAACACAAATTCAGTGTTGATTTTGTGTTGCTGTTGATTTTGTGAAATTAACAAGATTTGGTGATGTTTATTTGTCGATTTCATGCGCTGATTTTGAAATTAACAAATATTTTGTGCTTGATTCCTTTTCTTATGTTCTTCCTTTTCTGTTGATTTTGTGTCGATTCTATAATAAATATCAACACGATATCAACACAATAGAATAATATCAACACGATATCAACACAATAGAATAATATCAACACGATGTCAACACAATAAAATAAACTGCAATATGTTAAATCAACATAACATCAATAAATATCAACATAGAATCAACAACTATACACATCTATGTATAAAAATGTCAACATAGAATCAACCACGTTCCATGAAATATCAACAGAAAATAACAAAATCAACATAGGAACCGCGTACAAAAATAGAAAGATCCTAAAGAAACAAAAAAATAAAATACTACTCCATTAACTAAGAATCAACGTTGTTAAATGAAAAATCATAAAAAAAAATGCAGATGATTAAGTTTTCAAATCAATTTTAATGGTGTTACGATTCTTTTCATGAAATGAATAATTTCAGTTTGGAATGTGGGAGTAAATTAAGGAACATATAAACTGCAAAAAAACTTGAGTTACAGAAATACCCTCTGTTGACAAAATACATGCTCTTGTTGATATTAAAATTCAGCAATGTTATAACCATAGATCTATTATATTTAATGGCTAGGATTAAAGTTTGGAGTTTGTATAAAATATATGGTTTGCATTTGATCACATATCCCTATAATCATATATATATATTGGTTACGAATTTATTTCTCTAAGATATGCAACAACCAGATAATTTTTCTTACAAATATGTATATATGTGTACATTGAAATTATTTTTAAACTTACTACATTTATATATTTTTGTTATATATATATATATATATATATATATATATATATATATAGGTTTGTGTTAAAATGACAACTCCTCTTAAAATGACAACGTGACAACGCTTATACAGCAATATTATAAACGCTACACAGCAATATCCAACACGTTAGACAGCAATCTATAGATTGCTGTCTAACGTGAAAAAAAAAAAAAAAAAAAAAAACCAAAAAAGACGGGCAGCAATTTTGTAGCCTTTAAACAGCAATTTTTCTTGAACAGCAATATCAACACGTTAGACAGCAATCTATAGATTGCTGTCTAACGTGTTGATATTGCTGTTCAAGAAAAATTGCTGTTTAAAGGCTACAAAATTGCTGCCCGTCTTTTTTGGTTTTTTTTTTTTTTTTTTTTTTGCCACGTGGCAGCTTATTATTCGTCCACGTGTACAAATGATTGGCTAGAAATGGTGGTATGGTGTTATTTTAAGGGGTGGTGGCACCCTAACATGCCCCTATATATATATATATATATATATATATATATATATATATATATATATATATATATAGGGATGTACTAAGATGACAACCCTCTTTATTGTAACACCATACCACCATTTTAGGCCATTGGATCTGAAAATCGTGTGCTTGTCATGCTGGCACGTGTAAAAACACGGAGGGATAAAATAGGAAATTTCTAATTTTATGTTACCAGATTGCAGTGCTGTTCATTGAATATTGCAGTCTTACCACAACAATATTGCAGTTTACCACGACTGCAATATCTAATACAGTAGACTGCAATATCTAATACAGTAGACTGCAAAACCGTGTTTTTTCACGAAACTTAATCCTAGGCGTCCATAGATGAGATCTAACGGACTATATTGGTGGTATGATGTTATTTTAACTATGGTGACACCCTAGTGCACCCCTATATATATATATATATATATATATGCACATTTATCAATATAACGATTATATAATAAAATTAGGGGTAGCTGCCTCAAAATTCATAAACTTTCACTATTTTTCGGTTTTTCCCATCAACTTTGAAAGTATCGTGTAATGTCATGAACTTAACCCCGTGTTGCCGTTTACCCATATCGGATTCTCCGGAAATTAGGTCGCTTACGAGGCATAATTTATCTGATGTGGCTGCTTAGTGGGCGTCAAATTGCTTAGTGGGCGTTAAATTGCTTAGTGGGCGATGAGTTGGTGAGGCGATTAAAATTCCACACTTAATCGTTTTTCACTCCAAAATCAAAACTCCCAAATTATACCCCAAATTGGAACCCTAAATCGACACTCCAAAACTCCTCCCAAATCGACGCTCCCATCAACACTCTCAAGCACGACGCTCTAGCCCCACCAGTTCAACTACGAGGATGGCAACAAAGGCTGTGATGGCGACCACAGTGACGACGACGAGCTGCTAGAGTTTCCTCGCCAGAAGCGACGAACTGCTAGAGTTTCCTCGCCAGAAGCGACGAGCTACTAGGGTACCCTCTCTTGAAGCGATGAGCTGCGCGATGTCAGTTAACCCGTAAGTGTGACAACCAACCTTCTTTGTTGATTAATTTGATCATATCGTTCCCCATGTTCCCCACATTTGGTTTTGTTTAATCCTTTTGGAGAAATGGTAAATAGACCCGATGTTGTATAGTTGTGTTGATTTTAGTTAGTCATATTTTGTACCCAATTGCATCGCCGTTTGCGTTAAATTTGACTAAGATTTATTTTTGAATCTATCAGGAAGTCATTTGACATTTTTTTTCATTATGGGGGCAGTTTATTCCCGATGGGAAGTTTGAGAGATATGAAGGTGGAGAACTTGTAGCAGTAGGTGGTGATTTTGATCCTGATAGGTTTGGTTATTTTGATTTGGTGGATGAATTGAACAAGTTAGGGTTTCAGAGGTGGAAGAGGTTTACCTTTCAAAAGCCATGGTCAGTAGAGCAAATAGACATAAAAGGTGATGCTGAGGTGATGGAAATGATATCTCGTTTAAAGGAAGTTAGAACTCAGATGTGCAAAGTGTATGTTGTTGATGTGCAAAAGGGTGAGCAGGACAATTCTGTGGGAACTAGTGTGGTAGAGAGTTTGGGTGGTAAAGGTAAGAAGCAGAATATTATTCACTTTGTGAAGAAGTCTAAGGTTGAGTCTGTGGCGAAGAGTAACATACATTCTATCGCAAAGGCAAAGAAGGAAACAACTGTGAAAAATGGGAAGAATAAAGCTGTTGAAGATACTGTTGAAAAGACTGTATAGAAGAGTTTGTTCCAATCTAGAGAAGAGTTAGTTGTTGATTTTACAAGTGCATCTGGGAGACAGGATGTGAGAGCTTCTAGAAGTGCATCTAGGAGCATGACTGAAAGATGCTCTGGAAGTGCATATGGGAACAAGAATGAGTGGAGTACATCTATGAGCATGACTGAGAGAGGCTCTAGGAGTTCATCTAAGAGCATGAATGAGAAAAGTGCATCTGTGAGTAAGATTGAAACAAAATGTGTGTTAGAAGGGGTAGGTGAGGGACTAGGTGCTGGAGCTTGTGAGGTAGTAGGTGCTGGAGCTTGGGAGGGATTTGATGATAGTGATGAAGATGAGAGTTATATACCATCTTGTGAAGAGAAGAAAACAAATGATGAGATGGATGCTGAGGAGTTAGTTTCTGAAGATTAGGAATACACACAAGGCGGAAGGAAACTGAAACATAAAGAGGTGTTTGTTATAACTGATGACATGTTTCTAGGGTTGGTTGATGGAGGTAAGAATATTGACTATGTATCAGACTATGAAAACTCTAAAGAAGATGCCATATACTCGGATTCAACTGATTTTGAAGATGAAGCTAGAAGAACTAGGGACAGACATGCTAAGGTAATGTATGATCCCAGGTGTGATCACAAGTTGATGAAATTATCTGTGGGCATGGGCTTTGTTGATGGTTATCAAGCTAGAGATGCAATCACAGATAATGCAGTGGAAAATGGATGGTAGATTCATTTCAAGGGAGCAAACAAGAAACAATTTGAAGCTGCTTGTCAAAAGCCTTACGAATGGTGGTGTTCAGGTAGTTTGGTTTCTAAAAATGGTGTTGTGGTAATAAAAAATTTGATTGATGTTCACACTTGTCCTAAAGCTATGGGAAATAAGATTGTGACATCTAGTTGGATTGCTAGGAAATATTTACATGTCTTTAGGCTTAATCCATCTATGAGTTGCAAGGATTTGGGTAGAGACTTAATGCAACGACATGCTTTTGATGCAACAAAATGGAGGTTCTATCATGCTAAGCGGAAGGCCATTGATTTGTTGGTGGGCACTGTGGAAGAGTATTATGCAAAGTTAAGGAGCTACACATTGTATTCAGTGGGTTAAAGAGGTTTCATGGAGAGATGTAGGAAAATCATTGGGTTAGATGGTGCTTTCCTGAAGACCTACTTAGGTAGGGGCATATGGTAACAATCAAATGTACCCTATAGCATGGGCTGTGGTTGAAGTTGAAAATGAGGTGTGTTGGAGTTGGTTCATTAAAATTCTGGCTGAGGAGTTGAACTTGGGAAAAGGAGTGGGAATTACAATCATAAGTGACCAGCAAAAGGTATATTGTGAATTCTGGACATGCATGTAGTGTACTATATTATACTAATCGATATGTAACATTGTACTTTTTTTAATTTTTTAATGTAGGGGCTTGAGAATGCAGTGAAAGAGCTCATTCCAATGACAGAGCATAGAAATTGTGCCAGACATATTTATGCAAAATGGAAGAAAACTCACAAAGGCCCAGCATTGAAGCAGCTTTTTTGGAAGCTAGTTAGAAGTATATACATGGAGGAGTATGATGGTGCATGTAAGAAGTTAGAGAAAGAAGATGGGCAGGCTTATGCTAATCTGATGGACAAGAACCCTAACAGATTCTGTAAGGCATTTCTCACTCCACTTCAACGCTCTGATGCAATTCTAAACAATGTGTGTGAATGTTTCAACACATATATTCTTGAGGCAAGGAGTAAACACATCATAGACATGTTTGAGGATATTAGAACTGCACTGATGGAGAGGTTGTGTAGGAAGAATGTAGACATTGAGAGTTCTGAGAAGAGTTCAAGCATATGTCCAAAAGAGAGGAAGAAAATTGGTAATATGATTTATGAGAGTAGAAACTGCACAACTATTCCCTCAATAGGTGGGATATTTGAAGTTAGACACTTCCGAGATTGGTTTGTTATTACTCATTCCTTGAGGCAGTGCGGTTGTAGGAAGTGGGAGTTGACTGAAATCCCTTGTGTGCATGGATGTGTTGTTATTAATTTCCTCAAGCATGATGTGGATGACTATGATCATGAGTACTTTTCAATGAGTAAGTACAAGTTGGCTTATGGTTATGGGCTGCTAGCTTTGAATGGAGAGAAACTATGGCCGTCTGCAGAAGGCTATCCTGTTGTTCCACCACCTGTTAGAAAGATGTCGGGTAGGCCTAAGAAGGTGAGGAGGAGGGATCCATATGAAAAGGATCCATCGTACCCCAATAGGATTAGGAAAATATGTGTGATGACTTGTCAGAATTGCATGCAAGAAGGCCACCTATTGTATCCCAACAGGGAGTTGCAAAAATGATACTATTGAATTGTCACCTAAACCACAGGTAAGTAACTGTCAATATTATACATATTTGGTACTACCTTCGTCCCCCAAAATTTGTCCCACTTTGACCCTGCACGGGTTTTAAGAAATGTAATGGAAAGTGAGTTGAAAAAGTTTGTGGATTGTGGGTCCTACTTTTATATATTAGTTTTATAATAAAATGTGAGTAGTAATGAGTTAGTGCAATATAGGTCCACTATCAAAAATGGTAAAAAGTGAAATGGACAAATTTTCAGGGACCGAGGTAGTATTTAGTTTGATTTCTAAGTCTTGTGAAATAACTACTCAACTCTCAGGCCAAAATGGGGAGACCTCGCAAGGCGCCACTGCAATCCACGACACGAACTGGCACCACTGTTGTTCCAGGGAGAGGCAGAGATCGAATTGGAAGAAGATGGGGGGTCGTCATGGTGGAGGTCGTGGTCGAGGTAACACTGAGGGAACTGGAGCTATAACTGGAGCTGTTCTTACAAAAGAAAGTCACACCGGCATTTGAAAATTTGACTACTGTTGTCATTTGGATTTGAAACGTGAAACAATTGTGTCAGTTGACTGATTGAGTTTGTGTATTTTGTATGGATTCCAGACAATCATACCATGTCATTTAGCTTGACTGATCTAGTTTGGACTAATGGATGGATTGTCCTATTTTGTTACTGATATGTGATAATCCAGTTCTTACTAATGCTCTGTTTCATCGCATTAGCTCATTTACAATTTTTTAGAGGAACAAGTGCATGAATATCACAAAAATATGTGATGGAATTCGACTACATAAAAACACAAGATCAAATGACAAAGTAGTTGTCCATAGTCTATTACAAACTAAACACCGGAATTGTACTACATAACCTAGATAATTAGCCAAATGACAACACATAAAAAACACAATAGCCATTTTCAGATTTTTGTTTGTGCAACGCAGATTGTCGACAACATGTTGGAGTGCTTCAATGTCATCGTTTTTTGAACAAACTTCGTCTTGATGTATATCTTGCATAGCAACTCTCCTTTGTAATGCCTTTTCCATCTTCAATTTTTGAACATAGTACTCTTTATTTGGCGACAGAAACAGATCAATCCATCGAAAAAATTTGCAATCGCCATGCTTCCATACTTGGCAACGATAGAAACGTCGTCCAGGATTCGCCTCCGTCTTCGATGTCACAACATCCGCTTCAAGGCCGTGGTTACAAACCACTACTTTAGGCGGCCTTGGCCAAATACGCTCGAATTCGACGATGTGGACATCCAACACAAATATCAAGCAAAACACACACATTATGTTCGAAATACCAAACTGAATTCAAACTTGAATTCGAAAAATTCGAATAACAAACTGAAATCGAAATTCTGAATTCATTGTTCCATGGTGTTTGAAATACCAAACTGAATTCAATCCTTGAATTCGAAAATTTCGAATGCCAAACTAAATTCAAAAATCTGAATTCATTGTTCCAAATTCGAACACCAAACTGAAATCAATTGAAATCAATTCGAACTCCATTTTGGGAGGGATGAAACCAATTGAAATCATTTCGAACTCCATTTTGGGAGGGATGAAACCAATTGAAATCGCACATTGAATTCAAGTCGAAGTCGCTGCGATATCAGTTGAAATCAATTTCAAAATCCTCACCTCAACTAGCCCACGTCGAAGTCCTCACCTCAACCAACCCACGTCGAAATCGCGGCGAAATACCCAGAAGACGCAAGCCAAAAACCGTAATTATTACCCACAAATCGATGCGAAATGGCTGAAGCTATTGGTAGACCAAATTCACCAAGGGAGGGATACGAACCCTAAAGGACATGAAACTAGGGTTCTAATTTGATTTGGGAATGGTTTAGGGATGTATATAGCTGATTTTGTAAATTACCATGTGAAACGATGTCGTTTTGTATGTTAGAAACGACGTCGTTTCACATAATTCCTCCGATTGCCACGTCCTACTTCAGGCGTGCTCTGTTAGCATTTTTAATGCCGGAAAACACCCGGGTCGGGTCAAACAATTCAGTTTCCACCCATCAATCAATTTTCAAATTAATTATTCAGTTTTATACTTATTATTCATATTTAAAGGTGAAAATTTATAGACTTTAATTTGGAGAAGTTAAATCATCTCATGATTATTTTTGACCTATAAATATGACATTTGAAGGCTTACTATCCACACATTCCTACTTATCTTACAAAACCCAAGTTTGATATTTTAGTTCATACCATAGGAAGAAAGGTCGACATCATGGAACAATTCCACAGTCCACACCTTGCTCAACGATCTAGAGCCTTCCACAATTTATTCGGTAATTTCAACGTTCGTTGTATTCACGTTTATGAAGCTACCGCTCATAAAGCCAAACAATATCCTCAGTTTATAGTGTGTATTTTTATTACCGTGATGTATGTTGTTTAACACGATGTTTTATGTTTGTATGCAAATTATATAAAATCATTAATTATAGACTTTCTCTTCCTCGGGAAGTTAGTATTCAAGCAACTTTTCCGTGAAATTCACACACAAGATTTGGTGCAATGCTTAAGGAGATGAGGGTTATTAGTACAATTTCAGGTTCATTATTTGTTGTATTTTCATTGCGGTTGTGAATTTTGTTTTATTTTGTTTTTTTTTTCACTTTTCCCGACGATAAATTATAGTATCATAGAATGAGGTAGATGGGCATGATGTGGACGAAGGTGGACGTTTTGATGAGATTTCTGTGTAGCGTCACCACTTGCATACTCATGTCCAAACATATCTGGATTAAATCTTTTTCAATGTTAATATTATTATTAGTATGATATATTGTAAATTAGATTTATTCACGAGGATGAACTATTAGACTACTCATCAAGTTTAGACTTCTCTTTATCATTGTCCTTTTGGTTTAATCTTCTTCAATATTATTTGTTTGACTAATTGTAGTTCATTCTTTTAGTTATAAGGATCAGCTATTAATTTATTCAATAAGTTTGAGCTTTTCGTCCGTCGTATATTTGGTTATGCAGTTGTCCTCATTGTTTTGAATCACTTAAATAGATATTACTTACAACTATATTCTACTATATTACTCTAATATATTACTAGCAATTTGTTTATTTTGTATTATCATAATTATAACTTTTAATGTCAATAGTAATCATTAGAATCTTAATTGTCTTTTTATTAAAGAAAATGGCCATTAGTAATTTTTTAACATATCTATATAGGTTGATTTATGGAAATACCAATGCTATTGGTAAATTAACTATATTATAATTTAATTTGTTTTTAATTTTTATTATTTTTTTATTTTAATATTATTGGAATCATTTAGCTAATTATTTTTTATTATTTATTGCACTTCAATTTTTTAAATTTGTGGTTATTACATGTATTGAGTTATAACAAAATAGTAGTAATAAGTTAATTTAAATTAATATTGATTTAAATTTATTTATTCACGATTATAAATTTTTTATACAGAAATTAGTTCGCTTATGTTATAGTTTCGAGGATATAGGAGTAGTATTTTTAATTTTGCTATGATATGTTGATTCATTTTATTCTTCTTAGACCTTAATGAAATGTTATTTCAAATGATCTCTATTCATATACTGTGAATCAAAGCTCTCCAAATTTTTGTAATTCCTTATTAAATATTTCAAGTTTAATTTATAAATAATTTAAAATTAATATTTTAAATATCTTAGTCTGTGCATCGCAAATGTGTGATACTAGTTGGTTCAAAAGATGAGATTGAGTAGATAAGATTGGTACACAAAAAGCAAAATAACTCATGCATCTACCAAAATACGCAGAAACGTTAATTTGTTGTGCTGTGGATATGAACACGTTTTTCTATTCGAATAATCAGTCACGACAAATAAGTTCTAATCTATGTGGAAGAGGTTCCTTACTTTCGTTGCTCACGTGTTTATTTAACTGTTCTGTTAATTAGTACTGTGGTATTAACTTATCAACACTCAATAATTCAATATCCTAGTAGTATTACATTAAAAATTACAGTTCGCACACACAGACTAAATCACAATGTATCTTAACAACTAAATTCTACTTTACCACTAATTATATAGTACTCCTACTATTAAAGATTCAGAAATGTATAACGCACATACATATAATAAATATAGTAAATTAACTAATTGGAATCCAAAACTGAAACTATATAGCCTCTAAACATCGGCCAGAAATATAAGTTAAATCCAAATAGAAACTTATGTGACAATAAATAGCTTGTCGGGTAGTACTCTCTATCTTTTAGGGTTGATAATTTTCAACTGACACAAAATTCGATATAAACACGCACAATATTATGGATATAGTCAAAGTTCTATTGAGTCCGTCTCCTTATCGAATTGACCCTTTAAGACTTCTTACTTTCAGATTGAGTTCGAGTTGAGTTTAGAAAATCCATTAAAAAGAAACATAATTATTATAATTATTTTTATTATTTAAAAAAAAATACTCCCTCCGTCCACAAAAAATAGATCACAATTATCATATTTGGCCGTCCACAAAAAATAAATCACAATCATATATGGAAAGATTCTCTCTTACTTTTTTCTCCTTCTCTCTTACCCCACATTCCACTAACACTACATCTCTCTTACTTTTTTTCTTTTCTCTTTACTTATTTCTCTTATCTCTTACTTTACCAATTCTACATTAAAACTCGTGTCAAACACAAAGTGATCTATTGATTGTGGACGGAGGGAGTATATAGTACTAGTACTTTAGTTTTATTCGTTAGAATGTGTAAATTAGGTTTAAATCATGCAAATCAAGTGTTTAATTCTACAATATAAGATTTTAATCATATAAATGATAAACACAGATTTTGCATATTTTTAAGGCTTAGATTTGGCTCGTTTTCAATTTAAATCATGCACATTATGTCTATTATCAAAACTATAAATATGTTAGTTTAAAATCCTATAATAATTGTTGACGTCCGAAAATATTAGTAAATTTTTTAAAAGTTAGGCTTTTTTTTGCTAACCATATGTACATTAGGTTCGGAGGTTTAAATGGAGACCAAGGGAGCACTGACCCCTGAAATAATTTTAATAATGAAAATAAAGATATAGTAGTATGTCAGTTACAATTCTAGAATCGTTAATGCATGATTAATAGGCATTAAAATGCCCAAACCTCGTCATTACTTATTATCTACATGTATAAAAAATTAAAATTCATAAAAGTCAGCCTTTTTAGGCTAAACATTTATATTAATTACTTATAGTGGGTGCACTTGATCACTGAAGTAATATTTATTATCAAAATTGAAAAAAATAGAGTTTGAGTTTGAGTTGAGTTTAGATAATTGTTCCTAAACAAAACAAATATATGGCTGCACAGATCCCTGCCTACCGAAGAGTTTGCAATCGCACGAGTAGGACTCGTCAGTCTTGTCGTGTCTCACAAGTACGAATTGCGCTTGTTGTCTCCAAGTTTGTAGGTGTCCACCATATCAGTAGAAGTAAAGCCCAACACTCGGCATCTATCATTACCCTCAACAATTTCTTCTTGTATTTTCTTTAACATACTGTCTGTGAACATCGTCGAAGCATGTTTCTCAAATGGCATGGCAATGGCCAAGATAGGCAGAGCAGTTGAATCATGGTAGTCAAGCTTTGTTCTACTATTGCGCTGAAATTCCAGAGCATTGTTAAAATTCAAGTAGAATTCGGCAATGTTGGCGCGTGGCTTCAAAAAGTTTTTATAGAAGCTGTTCTCCGATTCAGATATCGAGGTAGTCCTGATCATGGAGCCAAGTGGAAAATCTCTGAAATATGCAGGTATCCAGACTTTCCGATAGTCGTACAACGTGTTGAACCAACCAATCCAGTCCATAATGTTCCACAACTCCATTCCACTGTTCCTCGAATTCGTCGAGTTCAAGCAGGTCCGACCATACACAGGCATTGAATTCTTTTTTGAAATTTCGTCCCTCAGTAACCTGCCCGGAACTTTGACAGACAACTTATGCATAATATGCCACATACACCATCTGTGGCGAGTCCCACAAGAATCTCTTCAATCGTTGATCTCATACCCAAATCTTGATCTGTTACGATCATCTTTGGAGCAACACCCATGCATTCAACGAAATGTTTGAATAGCCAAGCAAAAGCACCTGTTTTCTCGCTGCACACCAAACCAGCAGCGAAAGTGACGGGTCTCCCAGGATTGTCCTTTCCCGTGAATGGTGTGAAGATCATACAATACCTATGTATGACTAGCACATAAGATGAATCATTAAAAACGAATAATGCATAACAGATGCGTAGTAATGCAGAGAGTCATGTAAAAATCCAACTGCTATAATGTAACCTTATGTAATGCAGTATAATTAGTAAATAATGCATACATGTTTGTGTTATAGGTAGAGTCAAACGCCACAATATCACCACACATATGGTAATTCCTCTTCATCAAACCATCACACCAAAACAGGGCCACCAACTTATTACTATCATTAACTTCATACTCATATGTGAACGCGTCAGACAGTTCCTTCTTCCTAGCCATATCATCCAACACCATTTGTACGTCGATCCCATGTGCATATGCTTTGATGTCTCGAGAAGCATTCCTGATATCCCCAACATTGCAACCAACACGACCAAATCTACCGAGAATTTCCTTCATCACCTTGAACGTAAGAGTAGGACCTATGTTAGCCTTCGAACAGTCAAGGATGAATTGGTGGTGTACATCTTCCAACTGTCGATTAAGTGACATAAACTGTTGATGCTCTGACTCAACCATATAATGGTTATGCACCTCGTTGAACTCCTGGATAATATAACCTGGAAGCCCTCCTTCAGAGAAGAACTTGAACGAAATGCTTGCTTTACAACCACAACGCTTGGATAAGCGTCTACGTTTCATAGAAAAACCAGACCGTGCATTCAATTGGTCATCGCCGTTTGACTTCTTGCTGCCTTCCCTATTGCATACCACATAAGACCAAGTAGTAACACCGTCAGTCTTCCTTGTTCCTTGCTTGCGTGTATCAAATCCAACAGCCCGGGCATACACATCGTAGAAAGCAAAAGCAAATTCTAGCGACTGGAACTTCTGACCGACTACCGGCTTCAACTCCGAAGAACAACCAAGTACAACAAGAATTGCATAAAATCATAACAAAAAAATATTATGAAACTTATGCATTGCATTACATAGATCGTACATTACTAATCACATAAAATACATTATACAAACATATTTGTACATTATATTCATCATAATACTAAACCCTAGTCGAGAGAAGAACTACACCCTATAGCAATGGCTAAAACTCGTCAACTTTGACGGCATACGTTTTACTTACATACTAGACCCTAGCCCCAACAATGGCATTATGTTTGTGCATTATGTTTGTGCAGTAAAAACTGAACTATAGCTAATATGATATCTAAACCTAATATGATATCTAAACCCTAGCAGTAATCACTGAAACTGGAGGAGATTACTGAAACTCGAGGACTTGGGCCGCTGTTGAGTGAATTAATTGATACTACACCCTAGCGCCAATGATTTGTAATCCCTAAGGAAATAAATTAAACAAGCGCTAACTATTGCAAACGAGTCAGATGAAATAATACTGCAGAAATCGTTTTTTTTTAAGATTACAACAAAGTTCAATACTTCTGGAGTGGAAGAAATTAAATTACCTTCTTCCATTGTTGGAGAACAAGAAAAAAAATCACAAAGGGTCCAACTTTTTTCGGTTCTTGTAATTCACAAATTTGTCCAACTTAACGATACATTCACCACTAGAAACTTGGAGAGAGTTATCAGAATATTCAACGGAGAAGAAAAGATTAGAGTTTGGAGAGAGAAGAAAGATTTCGTCTAATTCAGAGAAACCGCTGTGATGTGTTGATAGAGAAAATCACGCTAGTTACCATAACTAACAAGATTGTGTATTCCTAAAAGGCCCTGACCGATTTTTTTTAACATTATAATTAATTCCAAATGGCATTATTTTGGGCAATAAGATCTTGATATTGAACCGCCCAGATTGAGTTAAACAATTGAAGAAAACATGCAAAAAGGATATGAATACATCCCTAGGAAAATGATCAATACAAAAATGCATCTCAATA
This sequence comes from Salvia hispanica, assembly GCF_029641045.1. Taxonomy (NCBI): domain Eukaryota; kingdom Viridiplantae; phylum Streptophyta; class Magnoliopsida; order Lamiales; family Lamiaceae; genus Salvia; species Salvia hispanica. Next base: position 25,126,105 of record NC_142692.1, read on the forward strand.
CAAAATTCAGACCAAATCCTGACCATGAGATTTTTCAATCTAATGGTCAATAATTGAAGAAAAACACAGTGGGTCATTATAAAGCAGTTTTAGGCCATATTATAAAATTTGGGTTTGAGGTCATGTTAAGATCCTTTTATGTCATCCTTATTATAATGACATAAAAATAAGCTTACGATGACCTAAAAATGACCTATGTATGCTTGGTTCTGTATTTTTGTATTAAGAATGGGTTTTACATAGATCAAAACTCTACATCCCTATATATATATATATATATATATATATATATATATATATATAGGGTATATATATATATATAGGGGAGCATTATGGTCCAAGTGGACCTTAAGTGTTAAGTTCAAATGTATTTCCAGCCTCAGGATTAACTTGATGGATGGTTGAGATTCATAATGTACATCCTTCTCCGTGTTACATTATTAGCACTTCCGAATTACATTATAGGGGTATATTTGGAACATCACCTAAATCACACGATTTCAAAATGGAAGTTCCAAAATCTGCGCCAATTCACTGCAACCAACCTCCCACATTCCCCTCACTCTCGATTTCTCACTCCAAAAGGCAGCCCAATCGACAACAAAACCTAGTTCCCTAAAATTCTCTACACATTCAACCCTACTCTTCTTTATCACTACATTCCCTCACTCTCAATTTAGCATCGTTGACAAAGATCCTAGGCGAATCCTTCTCCACTTTGCACGGCTACGGCGGCGGTGGGACACGGCGACAGCGGTAGAATCGACCCTAGCTTATACAATTGAAGCGGCGACGGTGATTTTTTTTTTTTTTTTGTTTTTCTGCACTGTAGTCCATTGATTCGACTGAGTTAATACCATGATTGGATTTTTGGTTTACATTATTGAGATTAATTGTTGTATTGTGATGTTTTAATACCAACATAATGTTTCATTCATTTAGTTCTAAACGATGGAAAAAGGGAAGAACATGGTCAAAAGAGGGCGACCATTCAAGACCAATTTGAACACCGAAGATGGTAAGCTTTGTCTATCTGTTAAAGATTGTGATCTTGAACTCTGAATAATGTAACATCATTAACAGATTAAGGCTTGTGGTGACAATTTTTTCATGTGCTCTGTTTCATTGTTAAGAACAGACTGATACATTATGCAATAGGCAATCCAGAATAATGTATAGCATATTTGTTAACATTGTTGTCATTCGTATGAGGCCTGGAATGCAAAGTGTTTGTGCTATACGTTACATTATTAAGCCCAATCAGTACGTTAAAACAGTGCTTAGACAGTAATGTATGATAACAAAAGCAATAATGTAAACAAATGTGTCTTTAGGTTGTTGTGCATATACATTATGCAGTTGGTGTTGTTACATTATGCTCTTTTAGCATAATTATATAGTAACACATGTGTGAAATACCATATTTCGTAGTTGGTTTTAAGTCGTGTAGATTTTATGTACTTATATACAGGGTCCAAGAGGGCAAGAGTCGGTGATGGTGCTGATGATTCTTGGGAAAGGGAAGAAGATCAAAGGCAGCTTCAAAAATTGGATCGAAAATTATGGGTTTTAATGTGTTTTATGGCTAGAATTTTGGATTGTAAATCACTATTTTATTTTTAATGTATCTTTTTGGTACCCTTTTTAGAATCTAAGTATAATTATTCCAGCCTAATGATTCAGCTTTTAATAATGTAATGATGCAACTCTAGTCATGTCATGATGCAGCACATCTAATGTAATGATGTTGCACGTATAACGTAATTATACAACGCCTATAATGTAACTCTGTAAAAACCATAGGATTTGCTGTTAACAATGCAAATTAGTGCTAGTGCAGACAAGGCAAAAGGGGTCGAAAAACCTAGTACAGTTCCAGTAAATTCAAGTTCATATTTTACATTTGCGCCGATAAGCTCTAGTAATGTAATTATGCAACACGTCTAATGTAATGATGTTGCATTTATAATGTAATTATACAACGCCTATAATGTAACTCTATAAAAAAACATAGGATTTGCCGTTAAAAAATGCAGATTAATGCTAGTGCAGACAAGGCAAAAGGGGTCGAAAAGCCTAGTAGTGTTCCAGTAAATTCAAGTTCATATTTTACATTTGGGCCGATAAGCTCTAGTAATGTAATGATGCAGCACGTATAATGTAATGATACATCACGAGTAATGTAGTGTATCCTTAATTGTTACATAATGCAAAGGGTATACGTGAACAATCTTTAACAAATTCTATACAATCTAGATGTCAGGTTGGAATAATGTAACAGAAAACTCATTGTGTCAATTAATCTACAACGTATATTCATTACAACATAGATCTAGTTGAACATAATACGTGCTTATTGCAAAAATGATGCTCAGTTTAAATTATGAAAATAGCAAGCCCATAATGTACGATATGCCAGCTTTACATCCACAGCTCTTCGATAGCCGTCTCTGTTTCATGGTAAATCCACTTAGAGCGTTCATCTGATCTGACTCCTATGATGACCACTTTAAGCCTTCCCTATTGCATACTACGTAATGCCAAGTTATTACATTATCCACCTTCCCCGTACCTTGCTTTCGTGTATCAAAACCAACCGCACGTGCATAAACGTCATAAAAGGCAACTGCAAAATCCAGTGAGCTGAACTTTTGGCCGACAACTGGCTCCAACTCTAGAGAACATTCCGGAACAACTGATGATACTGCATAAATAAAAATCAAACAGCCAATGAAATTGGCCAATATTGAATCACACATGCACACTAATGTAAATCAGAAAATTGACTATTGTAAAACCACTACAGCTATGAACATGAAAATCACTCAAATTAAGTAATTTATAGTTATTAACTGGCTTGAATAATATGTTACTTATCTGGTACACAATGACACACAGTGATATGGAAAATCCGATAGGCTACCCCAAAAAAAGAAATACATTATCCTATTCATCAAGTTACATTACGTGCATCGAATTCCAATGTTTCTGTATAACTCCATCAAACATGACGCGATTAAAATTCCTTCACGATACTCATATATTGTCGTGCACATCCCAAAAAAATTAATCGCAAAACAAAACCAAAATACGATATGCATTCATCTTTCTAATGATCTGTAATATACAAAATTGGCAACGATTTTAAGAACGTAAATTCAATACAAAAATCGTGTACATAGAAAATACTTACATTCTTCCATCATTGATAACAACAAAAATAGAGTTGAGATGATGAAGAACAGCGCAGAGTTTCTTATTGCGGTTGAGTTCACGAAAAAAAAACTAAAAAGAAGGAGTATTCTACGAATTTTGGTTTCAATTACAAAATGGAAAATAAATCTTGCTTTAGAAAATTGGCGTGAATCATGGAAACTAAATAACTGCATAATATATCACAGTCCATCTGATCATATAAACCCTTTTATGGTTTTTATAAATATTAAAAAAAAAGGATAAAATGGAGTCATATAAACCGTCAGATCCATAAATTGAAGGGATGAGATTGACTTGGATATTTGACATAAAATGAGTTATGGACCTGATCACATCCCTATACATATATATATAGGGATATAGGGGTGCGTTAGGCTCCTTTGCACCTTAAGTGTCCTATTTCCTTCTTAATCTCAACCCTTGGATCCTTGAATTGGATGGTTGTGATCAATGCATTATTAGTCTATAATGTTGTATTATTAGCCGTTGTGCATTATTAGAATGAAAATGTGCATTATTAGTCTATAATGTTGCATTATTAGCCGCTGTGCATTATTAGAATGAAAATGTGCATTATTAAATGACACGTGGCATTAAACTAACCGTCAGATGACAAAATCGTGGGGCTAGGATTAAGAAGGAAAAAGGATAAAAGATATGAAAAGTATTTGAATACATCCCTATATATATATATATATATATATATAGGGTTGTGCTAAAATGACAACACCATTTAATATAACATCATACCACCATTCTAGGCCCTTAGATCTGGAAATCCTAGACTTATTAAGCTGCCACGTGGCAGCTTATTTTAATTAAGTTGAACCCATTAAAAACTCCGAAGGGTAAAATAGTAATTCTCTATTCCTTAACAATTTCAAGAGTGAATTAGACGATCAATTCAGTTTTGATCGCGACGATGAATTCTCAGTTCATTGCTCGCTAAAAATTTTCAGAGTCACGCTCAATTCATCGATGAATTCTCCATCCAGATTCTCAATTTCACGCTGAATTTCACTCTTCGTTTTCTGCAATTGGATTCTCAACATCAACAACTGAGCTGAATTTCACTCTTCAATTTCTAATCCATATTCAGCAATTCAATTTCTCCATAATTCGTTTTCTGCAATTGGATTCCGAATTTTCAATTTCAGTCCTAATTTGAGAACCGAGAAATCTCCAAATCGTTGTCTCTCTTCATAGGTTTCTGAAGATCTATGGGCGACTCGATCATCAATTTTGATTTGGATGTTTTTCCTGAAGGTGAGTATCGACATGTTTAGCTGGAAAATAATGGTCAATTATTGGACGATTGTGATGACGAATTTGTTTACTGTTTTGACGATTATTGATCTTTTGTTTGAAAAATTATGCTTCTATTTATGTTCAATACTGGTTGAAGAGTAGTTATCGATGAATACTTGTTTAGTAGAGTATGTTTCTACTTCTGTTCAATATTGGTAGAGGAGTAATGTTCGATTTCATAAAGCATAATGCAGAGTGTTAACCTATGATTTCATCGCAATACTCTGTTTCTGCTGATTCTGATTCTGTTTAGTATAGTTTGTAGTAATTGCTGGTTTATGTGTATCACATTGTTGTTCACCTTATCGTTTATTGCAGTCAATTGTATCTGAACTAATTAGCCTCATGTTTTATCTTTATATCCAGTTGCATGTGTGCCAGCATGCTCCGACGAACTCCGTCCTTATGTTGGTAAGAAATTCCATTCATTAGATGAGGGTATTGCCTTTTATGAAGGTTATGGGCGTGAAACTGGCTTCGATGTGCGTAAACGTGGAATCAAATCTACTAGAGATGTTGTTACGTGGCAATATCTTGTTTGTAACAAAGAGGGATTGAAGGTGGGGATTGAAATGGATGAGATGCATGCACAAGAGGGTTTTATAACCAAACTTAGACGCACGTCCAAAAGGTGTGAATGTAGGGCGCGAATATCACTCAAGTATGTATTTGAGGCTGGATTTTTGGGGTATGTTGTTCAAGAATTTGTGGAAGTTCACAATCATAGTATGATTGAACTTCTGTTTAGATGTTACATGCATATTAACCGTAGGTTGGGTGAAGTACACAGGCGATTCATATGGGACTGCATGAAAGCCAATATTGGACCCACCATGACATTCAAATTCTTGAATGAGTTCTTGGGCGGCTATGACACTGTTGGAATCACCGTGGCAGAACTTAGGAATTATGTCCAAGGTCTGAAAACTTATGTCGAAGGTTCTGATGCACAAATGTTGTTAGATGAAATGGCAAGGAAAAAGAAGGCATGTCCTGATTTCACATATCACTATCAGCTTGGGAGTTCAAAAGAGTTGAAAGCGCTTTTCTGGTGCGATGCAATATCTAAGCGGAATTATCAACTGTATGGTGATGTTGCCTCCTTCGACTCCACATACAATACCAATAGGTAATGCCTTGTTCGTTTATATATAAATTCTGCATTCCATGTGTTAGGTTTCTGTTTGGATAACATTGTAGATTAGGACTCTAATATTTGCAGTCTATTGTGTATTATATTGCAGTTTTTGGACTCTAATATTGCAGTCTACCATTTATATGTATGAAACAGGTATTGCATGATATTTTCACCCTTCACGGGCAAGGACAACCATGGAAAGCAAGTCACATTTGGAGCTGCACTCTTATCCAATAAGACCACAAAATCTTATTCTTGGCTCTTCAAGCATTTTTTGGAATCCATGGGTCAAGCTCCTAAGATGATTGTTACTGACCAAGATAGAGGTATGAGAGCTGCTATTCGTGATGTTTTGGTGGATACAAAGCATAGATGGTGCATGTAGCACATTATGCTTAAACTTACCGACAAAATTCCAAGGAGATGTCTAGAAAATGAAGAGTTGAAAAAAGAGATCAGTGCTTGTGTGTGGTCTGAGGTGCTAGAGCCGGAAGAGTTTGAAGATTCATGGATGGGGATAATGGAGCGTTATGAGCTTCTTCATGTCGAGTGGTTTGTAACAATGTTTGACGATAGAGAGATGTGGGTCCCTGCCTATTTTAGAGACTTTCGCATGGGGTCTCTTATTAGGACGACGTCTGTTTCCGAGTCTGAGAATAGCTTTTATAAAACATTCACCAGACCTCGCTCCAATCTAGTTGAGTTCATTTTGATCATGCCTTGGCTGCACAGAGAAATTCTAGCTCGAAGTTAGATTATATGGATTCAACTATTATACCACCGTTCTCCAGTCAGTTGGTATTAGAAAAACATGCTGCAACAAAGTACATTGATCACATGTTCAAGAGAGTGCACCGTGAGATAGTTGACGCATTGCACCATTGTAGCACTGATGGTTTGTTGAAAGATGATGTGTTAGAGATCTCCACAATAAAGGACAAGTATAGTAAATCTTGGGTTGTTACCTACACGACCAGTGAGGATTCATATTCATGTTCTTGCAAATTGTTTGGGAGAGAGGGAATTCTTTGTAGTCATATATTTTTGGTTTTCAAGAACAGGTTTTTGAAGTTATACCTGATAAGTACTTCCATGTGAGGTGGTTGAAGACTGCCTTAGCTGATGCTATTTGTGGACCAGCTCGATGTTTGGGAGATCCTGAACTTTTATCAGATCCAAACCAGTTGTCAAAGAATAAAGTTGCTGACATATTTTTCAGTTACATGAAAAAATTTGATGGTGATAGTGCCATCATTGATTTGTTTTCAGCTGGAATTGATGAGCTTGGGAAGAGTCTTATGACAAGAATCCATGAACCATCTTCAGCAGACAAGGATAAACTAGTTAAAGATTTCTATTTTGCTGAAAAGCCAACTGTGGTTAGAGTACAGCCACCATCAGTTGTGTCCACCAAAGGTTCGAAAAGTGATTCTAAAATCCGTTTGGTGTCCGCGAAGGAAAAGGCTATAAAGTTGAATAGCAAACCATTGCGTTAGTGTAAAAAATGTGGCGAATTTGGTCACCATGACTCTAGGAACTGTGGTCGACAAAAGGGAAAATAAAATTGTTAGTTCATTTTTACATTATCAGGTTGCAGTCTTATACAGAAGATATTGCAGTATTAGGGTAGATATATTGCAGTCTAATGAAACGAGTGCAGACACACTATTTTCTTCTTTCTATTCTTTCATTTCTATTAATTTTATACTATTGTTTCCAAGTTGCCTTTTATTCCATTAAATTGTCTAACTTCAATCTTTTTTAATTACAAATTTTTACAGTACCTATATTGCAGTCTTATTCAATGAATATTGTTGTGTTACCACAACAATGTTGCAGTTTACATATTATTGTTACAATTGTTCTTTCTAATGTAGTTTAATAAAACGAAACTATAGCTAGGTGGTACACAACCTTAAAGTCAGTATTCTCTACAATCGAAGTATAATTAGCTTTCAAGTGCTAGGAAAACATCACATGACTTTAAAGAAATGTTCACTCAAATTCCATTAATTTCATTCACTAGATGATTCTTTTAAGTTTCTTTTATGCAAAGTCATGACATTTACACTGCAATAATTTCCCAATAGAACTCCCTGCTCTAACTGAATCTTAGATTTCAAATCAAAATAGGTCCTAAACACTTTGTTACACCCATAAACTAATATGATCTGCAATTAATCTCAAGCATGCAAGCATATTATAAATAACTGCCATCAAAACAATTATGGATAAAAAGTCAAACCAAATTAAGTCAGTTACATTGTCTACCCCAAAATAAAACTATAAAACGAAATGTTTCAGCACAAGTTCATTCAAACATCCAAGACTTCATGGCAAACATCCAAGACTTCATTGTTGCAGCAGCCTTAGGCCCTATTTTCATTGTGAGGCACGCCAAGATGGTTTGTTCTTGTACTCCGCTACCATATTCTCCACATCAATCGGTCTTGTCTTTTTTGCCTCAGTATATTGATGTGAGGCAAGTCTTGACACACACCTCAAGGCCCTATTGTTGTTGTTATACAGCATTGTTGTACAATATTTGGCTCGAAGAAGCTGCAGAGGCCTTGATTGTTTGTTTGTCAGATCACATTTCCAGTCAGTGACCTTCATGCCCATATAAGTCTCCATATGGCGCATTGCATACAGGCCACAATCTGTAGTGTCTTTTTTAGCACTCCATTTCATTTCTAGAACCTTCACATTTTCTTTTTGGAGCATGCGACCGTAGCTAGCACAACCATACTTGTCCAGAGTGTAGACAAAGAAATCTATCTGCAATTTATTAAATAAGAATTGTCAAGCTGATGATATTTGCATATTTATATACTGTATATTGCTGACTAACATATATAACATTGCTTGCTTACTAGCCTATAGACTTGGTCGCCATATCTAACCCCAACATCAGCTTCTTCTGATCTAACATTATCTATCACGCAGATTGTTGCTTTCAAGAAATCAAAACAAACCACATAGTAGTGGTCGTTTGCATATATAGGGGAAAAAACCTGGTGCATAAAAATGAGTATATTCAATTGCATTCCACTAAGAATCATATTGTAGTTCAATGTATTGATAGTTTATTACCGGACTGTAATTTTCCCATTTGAAGTTTTGGATATACTTCAGCTCATCAATGATTCTTTCATGAAAGACCTCCTTTGTCTGATCATTGCTCCAATCAGTCTTTGGGTCCACAACTATACCACTCTGCAGCCAAAGAAAATAAGAATTAGGACAACCATATGAAAAGTCTAATATGCATTAAGTGTTTGAGACATACGAAGGTGAAAGTAGACAGAAACAATCTGCTGGGTGATGTACGGGACTTGAAATTCTCATTCAAATTTAAGTAACAACTCCACCCATCTATGACTGCAACATGGATCCTTGCATATGGCAGCATCGACATTAGTTGAGCATGAGTAATTTTGAAGTTGTTGATGTTGAATACAATCAGCTCCATGTTACAAAATGTAGGATGTTATCATTCTGTACAATTATTGAATAAATACTTGGTATTAAAAACAATTTTGTACGAAAACGTACGTGGCATTGATTTCAGTACTCATCATCCAAAAATACAGTTCCTCTCATCCCCCGAAAGTTTGTTTGACATTGTAACTACACGCACAGCATAAGGAGATTTGATCGCATCACTTACTTTATGTTTTGTCTTGTCACGGGTGGAGATTATTTTTTGTCCCTGTTGAAAATTACAGCAAACAAGATTACAATTATTAAACTTAAGAATGCATAGTATAATTTGGCAAGATGCATTATATACATGTTCCTCCTTTTCTTTGGAAGGATCATTCACATTTGATGCAGCATCAGCCTTTTGCGTGTCCTTTGAAGCTGCAGTTTTCACTCCTTGTGGAGGCTTCGAAGGTTCTTCACAGACATTCTACAATAGCCACAAACACAAATGCATTATAATGTGAAATATATAATATAGTAATCTGCAAAAATTCAAATTGTGTTATGCAATGTATATCATACCTCTACAGGAGCTGATGTACTATCATTTTGATCCTTTGAAGGCTCATTCATTCAAGTAGCTGCAGCTGGGCTCGATGAGCACGTAGCCTGTGAAGGCTCCTTTCTTGCTTCAATTGCATCACCCATCTTTTCCTTTCCACGACTTTGATCTGCAGCAGGTGATTTCTCACCTCTCGAGTGGCCACCTTGTGCTTGCACATTCTGCATATCCATAAAACCATCATTACGAACAATATCCAATTGCAAAAGTGTAGTGAAATTTCAAATACAATATAAATAAACCACATATTGTTATCAATAAGAAAAACTTACTTGATTGTCATCACCATCAAACAGATTCCAATCAGGCATATAATTTTCCAATTCAATTTTTTTATCTAGAGCACTCATCATTTTTTTCGATTGCTGCCAGCCAGTCAGGATTCTGCAGATCCTCGTCATCCAAATTTTGAGCAAGTGTTTCAACTTGATCTTTTGTTTTCATCCGTCTCTTCTCTCTCTTTCCATTAGTCAGCATTATCAACCCCGCTGCAGATGCTACCTTAAAACTATTCATTTCACGTATGTGCTCTGGTGGTGCATGTAACAGAGCAGCAAACTTGAATATTCCATCAGCCAAAAGATTTCCAGCAGGATAGACATCAGCAGTATATTTCCTTGCTTCTCATTCCTCGTTGTGTTGCTGCTTTGTTTCTGCTGAAGTTGAAGGACCAGCCATATCATTCACCTCATCCAAGATTTGTTGCTCTTGCGCTCGGATTAATGCTTTGTCATCATCAACAAGTTGTTGTGGCATTCGGTCATCATAGTAACCCAGCCCAAATCCACCAGCACTGATCTCTAGGGCTTCTCTTGCTTTTAATGCCTCCAACTCCCACATGTTAATTGATGGGAAACGTCGTTCAACTGTTCTTCTTCCTACTATCATCCTGTCCACTTAACATCCCTGACATACAGAAGCATAAAAAACTTTAGTATATGCATTTTTTAAAAATCTTTTTAAGAAAGTTACACTTACAATAAGGAAAACTATTGGACCAGTGTAGTATCTGCTAGAGGAGCTCAACCATCTGTTATGCACATCTAACAGAACATTGATGACGTATTCACACCAATTGTATTGATGGATGATTGACAAATCATCCAAGATATGTAGGATCTTTGGGATAACAGGTCCATCTGTTGGGGTCTCTATAAAACAGTATTCCATGAGTACCAAGAACAATCTCTTGAATTGGTCACCACCATCTACCTCATTCAACATCAAGATGGCAATGTCATCAACATATATATTTTTCCTTGGTTTTTTAAGAGACTTTGCAACGGCTTCCATCCACGACAAATCATGCTTCCGGAGTTTCCGTTCAATACGATTTCTTCCTTTAGGAAGGCCAAGCGTCAAATGCACATCAACTTCGTCGATGTACCTGTATTTTGTCCCTGGCCCTCCTATAGGTAACCCACAAGCAATGGGATTGAAGTATGATGCAACCCAGAATCCTAGTTTTGGAGGTATGAAATTTAACTTGAAATTCAGAAGTGCCCCAAACCCCAGGTCAATTATATCCCTTTTTTGCTTTCCATTTAGATACTCCATGGTATTTCCAAATATTTCTGGCTTTAATCTGAATAGCAGGGCATTCACACCCTTGTTTAATCTTATCAAAACTACAAAAAAAAAAAAAAAAATTCAATACTACATTATCATAAATGATGGACTGCAATATAGAACAACAAATACTGCAAGATGATGATGCATTATTCTAAATGATGTACTGCAATGTATAACAAGCAATACAACAATATATAACATTAAATAAAGCAATATAGCATGCAAAACAACAAGATGATGCATTATCCTAAATGGTGGTGCACTGCAATCTATAACAAACAAGACTGCATTATTTTAAATGTTGCACTGCAATGTATAAGAAGTAAAATAGCAATATGACATAAATTATCTTATTTGTAGGTCCCTCATTTTAACTAGTAGAATGATAAGTATCTAATCATGTCATGATTTAGGTATGAATTATCAATAATTGCTATAACTAATATCACTTGAAACAGAATTCAAAATTAACAAAAGTTCATTTAATCTATACAGTAATGCTTAGATTTTGAACACTGTTATCTATTTTGTTACTTGCACTAACTCATATATAGACTAATTTTGTCAGACAAAGATCTGTCATATAATCCAAATCAATAGTGTAAATATGCAAAACTGCAAGATCATGATGCATTATTCTAAATGGACCACTTCAATATATAACAAATAAGACTGCATTGATATAAATGACCCACTGCAATATATAACAAGTAATACTACAAGATTTTTCACAATACCTTCACCTCCCGGTCCTCTTATTTCTTCATTCGTGTTTATTCTTGTGCTTGTTTCAGCTTCCACTTCTTCCTCATTCATATTTTCATGATTACTTCTAGTTTCAGCTTCACTTGTATCCCCTCTAGTTTCTTCCTCTTCTACCTGTGATCTTGTTCTTTTTCTTGCCATTTAAATTTGTCTTTACACTGCATTAAACCAATAACATCCAAATCATCCACAAAATGAATCATGCAGTAACATAACCCCTTTTATACATTAATACAAGCAAATCACTAACTAAGCAAATCACCAAATCACCAATTCACTTCGAGTACAACAATACTTAATCCAATAGACAAAAAATCACAATAGTCTGTCACAACGTGTAAAAAAACCCTCATACATGGAGCAAATAGCTATAAAATTTCGAAAATCACGAAAAACAGACTAAAACCTCGGATCGAAACATTAAACAAGACATCAATTGAATGAATAATACACATACATAAATCTGCATTCACAACAAAGTAACATTCTGGAAACCTATTTCGTTCAACCCTAAACGGAATCCAATTAACATACCTTGTGAACTGTTTTCACCGATTACTTGTTGTAGGCGTTCGGAATTCCAGAAATCAGCCCTAAATCACGCGATTCACGGTGTAGTTGTGGCTGGAAATTGAAGTTACACGGTGTAGAGGCGGAGGCGGCGGGATTTAAAGGCGGAGGCGAAGGGATTTAGAGTTGGAGGCGGCGGGATCTAGAGGTGGAGGATCGGCGAGATTTTGGAGAATCGGAGATTTTGGAGAGTCGGGGAGAGAGAGAGAAGAGTCAGGGAGAGAGAGAGAGAGGGGCGAATTTGGAGAATGACAGTATTTTTGGGGGTAACCCTAATTTGAATCGGTTTGAAATGACTAAGATGCCCCCGACAGCAATTCGGTATACACTAGACAGCAATCTCAATTCTGTTCACGAAATTAAATCTTGATCGTTAAATTTCTGGATCTAAGGGTGGATATTGGTGGTATGATGTTATTTTAACTATAGTGGCAACCTAGTGCACCCCTATATATATATATATATATATATATATAGGGGTGCATTAGGCTCCTTTGCAGCCTAAGTGTCCTATTTCCTTCTTAATCTCAGCCCTTGGATCCTTGAATTGGATGGCTGTGATCAATGCATTATTAGTCTATAATGTTGCATTACTAGCCGTTGTGCATTATTAGAATGCAAATGTGCATTATTAGTCTATAATGTTGCATTATTAGCCGCTGTGCATTATTAGAATGAAAATGTGCATTATTAAATGACACGTGGCATTAATCTAACCGTCAGATGACAAAATCGTGGGGCTAGGATTAAGAAGGAAAAAGGACAAAAGATATGAAAAGGATTTGAATACATCCCTATATATATATATATATACATTTTATTCATGTATAATGTACTGTCAGCATAATGTACAGAATTCATATAATGTAAATGTACATTATTAGTGTGTTCAATATTTAGAACAGTACATTATACATGAATAAAATGTACATTATTAGTGTGTATAATGTACATTATTTACATGGTTTGATGTTTTAATATACATTATGGTTTTAATCTGAATACACCCCTATATATATATATATATAATTTATTATAATTATTTTTATTCTTTAAAAAAAATATAGTAGTACTTTAGTTTTATTCGTTAGACTGAGTAAATTAGGTTTAAATCTTGTTAATCAAGTGTTCAATCATGTAATATCAGGTTTTAATCGTATAAATGATAAACACAAATTTTGCATATTTTTAAGGCTTAGATTTAGGTCGTTTTCAATTTTAATCATGCATATTATGTCCATTATCAAAACTATAAATATGTTAGTTTAAAATCCTATTATCCTTTGTGTGTGATTGATAATTTTTGTTCAGCATACACTAAAATGCCTAACCCTCGTTATTACTCATTATTGACGTCTGAAAATATTATTTAAATTTTTAAAAGTTAGGCTTTTTTTGGCTAAACATATATGCATTAGGTCCGGAGGTTTAAATGGGAACCACGAGAGCACTCACCCTTGAAATAATTTCAATAATGAAAATAAAAATGTAGTAGTATGTTAGTTACAATTCTAGAATCGTTAATGCATGATTAATAGGCATTAAAAGGCCCCAAACCTCGTTATTACTTATTATTTACGTGCACAAAAAAATTAAAATTCATAAAGTCAACCTTTTTAGGCTAAACATTTATATTAATTACTTATAATGGGCGCACTTGATCACTAAAGTAATATTTATTATCAAAATTGAAAAAATAGAGTTTGAGTTTGAGTTGAATTTAGATAATTCATTAAAAAATATATATAATTATTATAATTATTTTTATTCTTTTAAAGAAATATATAGTACCAGTACTTTAGTTTTATTCGTTAGAATGTGTAAATTAGGTTTAAGTTATGTAAATCAAGTGTTTAATTCTATAATATCAGATTTTAATCATATAAATGATGAACACAGATTTTGCATAATTTTAAGACTTAGATTTGGCTCGTTTATAATTTTATTCATGCACATTATGTCTTTTATCAAAACTATAAATGTGTTAGTTTAAAATCCTATAATCATGTGTGTGTGATTATAGTTTTCGTTCACCATACACTAAAATGCCTAACCCTCGTTTATTACTCATTATTGACGTCTGAAAATATTAGTAAAATTTAAAAAGTTAGGCTTTTTATAGCGAAACATATATACATTAGGCCCGGAGATTAAAATGGGAACAAGGGAGCACTGACCCCTGAAATAATTTTAATAATAAAAATAAAGATGTAGAAGTATGTTAGTTACAATTCAAGAATCGTTAATGCATGATTAATAGGCATTAAAAGGCCCAAACCTCGTCATTACTTATTATCTACGTGTATAAAAAATTAAAATTCATAAAGTCAGCCTTTTTAGGCAAAATATTTACATTAATTACTTATAATGGGCGCACTTGATCACTGAAGTAATATTTATTATCAAAATTGAAAAATTAGAGTTTGAGTCTGAGTTGAGTTTAGATAACTCATTAAAATATGTATATAATATAATTATTATAATTATTTTTCTTCTTTAAAAATAATATAGTAGTACATTAGTTTTATTCGTTAGACTGAGTAAATTAGGTTTAAATCATGTTAATCAAGTGTTCAATCATGTAATATCAGGTTTTAATCGTATAAATGATAAACACAGATTTTGCATATTTTTAAGGCTTAGATTTGGGTCGTTTTCAATTTTAATCATGCATATTATGTCCATTATCAAAATATAAATATGTTAGTTTAAAATCCTATTATCCTTTGTGTGTGATTGATAATTTTTGTTCAGCATACACTAAAATGCCTAACCCTCGTTATTACTCATTATTGACGTCTGAAAATATTATTTAAATTTTTAAAAGTTAGGCTTTTTTTGGCTAAATTGAGATTTTTTATTCTAATTGAGATTTTGGCTAAAAGTTATAACCCATTAATATATATATATATATATATATATATATAGGATTGTGATCAATTGAGATTTTTTATTCTAATTGAGAAATGAGATGCAATATCAGCCACTCATTTTTATTAAAAGCAGATTTTTCCACATGGAAAATATCGTTAGATTAATTAATTATGAAAGGGCAGAATGGTAATATCATGGTAAATTTTATTCAGTAAATATTTTTTTTAATTTTAATTTAAATTTTTTATTAATTTTTTTAAAAAAAAATTAAATTATTTTTTAATTTTTTTTTAATTTTTTTTTTAAAAAAAATTCGTTTTTTTTTTTTTTTTTTTTTTCAACTACATATACAATTCATGTCAACTACACACATATAATGTCAATTATGTGTACAATCCATGTCAACCACACACACAATTCATGTCAACTACACACATATAATGTCAACTATGTGTACAATCCATGTCAACTACATATACAATTCATGTTAACTACACACTATAATGTCAACTACATGTACAATTCATGTCAAATAGTATTTATTGAATAAAGTTGTTGACATTTGATGTGTACTTGACATGAATTGTATATATAGTTGAAAAAAAAAATTTTAAAAATAATAATAGAAAAAACGAAAAAAAGAATTTAAAAAATATTAAAAAAAAAATTTTTAAAAATTTAAAAAATTAAAAAATTAAAAAATAATTAAATTAAAAAAAGATTAAAAAATAAAAAAAAAAAAAAATTACAATTATGCCCCTCTGTTGACATAAACTACATGCTGTTGACATTTCACAAATATTCTGGATGAGTGGCCCATATTGCATCTCATTTCTCAATTTAGCTAAATAATCACAACCTAACAAGCCATATATATATATAGGGGTGCGTTAGGCTCCTTTGCACCCTAAGTGTCCTATTTCCTTCTTAATCTCAGCCCTTGGATCCTTGAATCGGATGGTTGTGATCAATGCATTATTAGTCTATAATGTTGCATTATTAGCCGCTGTGCATTATTAGAATGAAAATGTGCATTATTAAATGACACGTGGCATTAATCTAACCGTCAGATGACAAAATCGTGGGGCTAGGATTAAGAAGGAAAAAGGACAAAAGATATGAAAAGTATTTGAATACATCCCTATATATATATATAGGATATATATATATATATATATAAGATTGTGATCAATTGAGATTATTTAGGCTAATTGAGAAATGAGATGCAATATCAGCCACTCATTTTTATTAAATGAGTGGTCCAGATTTTGCCACACAATAAATATTTTTAGATTAATTTAATATGAAAGGGCATAATTGTAATTCACATCCATCTCTCCTCTTCTCAAAATTCATTTTTTTCCAAATCGCTACCACCAATCGCCCTCCATCTTCATCTTCATCCCTCCAATTTCGCCGACGACAATGGCGATTGCCGCCGCCATATCGCTGCTGCTGATCGCCGTCAAACACTGCTCTCGTTCACCAGCCTCGTCTTCATATCTCAGTTTCTCCTTTTCGTTAATTCATGAAAAAATAATCTTCGCTTCTTCTCCGCCTATCTGTACGCAATCGGCCGCTTCTTCACCTGCTCTGGCCTGATCGATTCTTCCGACGATGAAACCGAGGCTGGCTCCTTCTCCGCCGCAACGTCTCCTTCACCACCGCCTGCAGGTACGACAAATCGTCGATCCGCGCTTCCTCGAATCCGTTTCCTTCTCCGACGACGCGGCGGAGCTCGTCCTTCGCCACCGGGTGGCGGAGGAGCTCCACCATCGCCCACTCGATCGTGCTGTTGTCATCTCCGATCTAGAGAGGAAAAACTCTTGTGGTAAATTGAATCTCAAATCGATGAATTAGGAGTTTAATTAATTATTTAATTCAATCAATTACCATGATGATAATGTGGTGTTGATGATCTTCATGATTAGAAGCAACTTAATCCTTCTAACTATATCTCAATTTCATCAGCAACAGTTGTTCTCAATTTCAGACTTGTCTCACTGATTTTGAGTGTTCAAGGTATCCTATGTTTTCAATTGAATACTTCTACAGTAAAGAGAGGTTTTGTTTCTGCATAAATTTCCTACATCTGAGGCTTCTTTATTCGTTTGGATATACCAGTTGTTGTTGCTTTGATCTTTCTGCAAATTTCTTTTTTGTTTATTAATTTTTGTTTGGCTGAATTGAATTTTTTATGTAGTTGTTCAGATTTCGAGAAATCTTGTTGCGTTTGCCTATGGGTGAAGGTTCAATTCGTAGGAGTACACTTCATATTCGGTTCAATTCGAATCTTCCCAACGCTGCTGGTGGTGGAGCTGCAGCGGCATCAGGTGCCACATTTGCACGGTGGGAGATGATTCGCAGGCTTTGATTTAGGACCTCTTGTCGATGGGGCAGCCGGTGGAGGACGGATTGGTCCCGATTGTGGCGTACACTGCCGAGGCAGAGATTGAGCAGCTGCAGTGGTCGTCTTCGCAGCCAGATTGGGTGGCGATTGCGTTTTCGAACAAGCTACAGATTCTGAGGGTATGGGTAGAGTAGATGATGATTCTGTTTGTTAATTAGTGGTGCTTTACTGACCATTGTTGGTAGCCAAACAAGGTTTATTTTATACAAACATTGTTCAGTTTTGTTTAGTCTTTCAACTCTAATTGCAGTTTCTTGATTGCACGCCAATAGAAGTCGTCGTCGGTGAAAGCTGTTGACATTTTGCTATAAACTATTGACATTTGATATTCTGGCTAGTGATATATGAATTATAAGTGTTATTTTAGTTGTTGACATTTTAATAAGAGTTGTTGACATTTGATATTCTGCCTATTGATATGTGAATTATAAGTGTTATATTTTAGTTGTTGACATTTTAATACGAGATGTTGATATTTGATATTCTGGCTATTGATATGTGAATTATAAGTGTTATTTTTTAGTTGTTAACATTTAATATTCTGGCTATTGATATGTGAATTATAAGTGCTATTTGTTAGTTGTTGACATTTTAATAGAGTTGTTGACATTTGATATTCTGGCTATTGATATGTAATTATAAGTGTTATTTTTTAGTTGTTGATATTATAATACGAGCTGTTGACATTTGATATTCTGACTATTGATATGTTATAAGTGTTATTTGTTAGTTGTTGACATTTTAATAAAGTTGTTGACATTTGATATTCTGGCTATTGATATGAAATTATAAGTGTTAGTTTTTAGTTGTTGACATTTTAATACGAGCTGTTGACATTTGATATTTTGGCTATTTATAACTGTTATTTTTTAGTTGTTGACATTTTAATACAAGCGGTTGATATTTTATATTCTGGCTATTTATAAGTGTTATATTTTAGTTGTTGACATTTTAATACAAGCTGTTGACATTTGATATTCTCGGTATTAAAATGTGGATTATAAGTGTTATTTTTTAGTTGTTGATATTTTAATACGAGTTGTTGACATTTAATATTCTCGGTATTGATATGTAAATTATAAGTTTTATTTTTTAGTTGTTGACATTTTAATACGAGTTGTTGACATTTGATATTCTCCGTATTAAAATGTGAATTATAAGTGTTATTTTAATACAAGTCATGTCAACTACACTTTCAAACTATGTCAACTATACGTACAACTCATGTCAACTACACGTACAAGCCATGTCAACAACAATTATAAGTCATGTCAACTACATATACAAGCCATGTCAACTGCACGTACAAGCCATATCATGTCAACTGCACATATAAGTCATGTCAACTACAGTACATATCGTCTCAACTCCACATACAAGTCATGTCAACTATGGTATATAATATGTCAGCTAGACGTACAAGTCATATCAACTACACGTACAAGCCATATCAACTACACGTACAAGCCATGTCAACAATTATAAGTCATGTCGACTGCACTTTCAAGCCATGTCAACTACACGTACAAGCCATGTCAACAACAATTATAAGCCATGTCAACTACACTTTCAAACCATGTCAACTACACGTACAAGCCATATCGTATCAACTGCACATACAAGTCATGTCAACTGCACATACAAGCCATTAGCTTCTCCAGTGAATCTGCAACCCTACCATGGACTCTCAACCCTATTCATAACCCCTTCCTCCACCCACAAACACAACAGCAGGGGCTTTTGACTATTTTGTAATAATTTGATATTTGAAAATTTTGTATTCTTATGTAAAGTTGATATGATTCAATGACATTTGCTTCCAGCCCAACTTAACTCATTCCTGCTGCCTTATTTCTTTATGTCATGTGCCACAGCATGCAAAGTTGAAAAATCTACGAGACAATTGGGTTAAAAAAACAATTGGAATGAATGAAAAATCAATCAGAAGATTACAACTCAATACAACAATGTAACTCCCACAAATTATCACGAAAAACAAGTTGAGAAAAAACTAAGTTGTTCAAGACTAGTGCAAAAATGAGCCGGCCATTAGATGCCAAATAATGTAATTACTTTTCAGTAAATAATTTATGCCTTGACCCGACCATAATACTTCAGCTTCTCCTCAGTGGTCTGGAAACATCCATGTCCAAACTTGGATGAGGTATCCACAAACTTCAGCTTAATCTCCTCGAGGGCAACACGAGATGTCTGTTTGAGGAGAGATTGACGAAGAGTTACAACACTTTTCGTAGGACCCACACACCCGCATTTGATCATCAAGTAATCATCCTTTACTTCACCATAGTGAGGGAATCCACCTATTGGTGTAATATCTTTCTCAGTCCTGCAATCAATCAACATACAAGTCATTAGATAAACAAGAAAAACATAGTATTTCCATACATTAGATTGTACTTGGATCTGTTCATTTACAAACTAACAAATCGTTATTTGTTTAAACTGATATGATCAATTTCAATTGAAAGAATTGACAGATGGAAGTATATATAATGCAAATTGCAAAGATGCTAGTGTTGGAACCTGTCAAACTCAGTAGAGGATGTGTGTTCTTCTTTCCCAACCTTGCCAAGCTTATAGATTTTCTTGTTCAGTTCAGTTCGATGTTGGTATCCATTATGTCCAGCCCTAGCAACAGTGAAGGAAACTCTAGCAGGATGCCTTGCACCAATACAGACGATCTTACGAAGTCCCCTGTGGGTCTTGCCGGGAAGCCGGGTGACTCCCCAACGTGTAACCACACCTTCATACCCTTTACCCTTTGTGACACCAATAATGTCAATCATCTCATCCATCTGGAAAACAGCATCAATGGGGACCTGTTTCTCAAAGAAACCATATGCAAAATCAACCTTTTGTGCTATAGTCCCACCATTCACTTGTATCTCCATCATGTGTGCCTTCTTTTGCTTCAATCCCTTCATTTTTCTTATCTGTACAATAGCAATAGAAAACTTTAAACTTATAGTCAAATTTGATGAAAAAAAATAATTAGTGATAAAATTTCAAAAAAAGGAAATTAGTTTATACCTTAGTGTGAGCCAGGACACGAATGACGCAAGAATATTTCTTCAATTTCTCCAGCTGTGCCTGGGTGTCTTTCTTCCCCTCGTTAGTCTCCAGCTTCTTCGAGTATTTGGAAAATGCCTTCTTCTTTGACTTGCACCAATTCTAGTAGAACCTTCTCTTTACCTCCTCACTCAAGTGCTGAGCCCAAACTGTATTTAGGCAGCGAAGACCACGAGGAGTCTTCACATACCCAACGATACCAACAATTACCATAGGTGGTGTTTCAATCATGGTGACAGCTTCACATGTCTCCTTCTTGTGAAGTTCTGCAATAAATATTTCAATACAGAATATTCACATTTCGTGCTTTCAATAAAACTTTAGCCTAGTTCAACACAAAATCGCTGTAATATAATAGAACATGTCTACCACTGGAATGACAAACAAATTAGAAGTCAGTAGGAATGCACATCAATTCAAATATCAACAGATTTGCAGTTATGTGAACAAGAAATTATCATGATAGCAACAGAGAGTATACATGATATCAATAAACATAGAATGTCAGCAAATCTGCATTTATGTCAACAGAGTATAATTCACCAACAAAGTACAAAAAAGTCATGATAATGAAAATCAAACCAAAATACCTTCAACATTCATCGACGCCGACTCTGAATAAGATGAAGAATCCATCAGATAACACCTTAGGCTTTGATTATGAAGCGTACTCGAACCTAAAAATGAAAAAGCAGAAAAAAAAAAAAAAAAAAAAAAAAAAAAAAAAAAAAAAAAAAAAAAAAACTGATTAGGAACAAATTTGACTGGGCAACAACAAATAAAGCATAAAAACAGAATCGAAGTCGATAAAATCAACCTAAAAACTTCAGATTCAACCAAACTCCATCGAATTAGTCGTCTGTTGTTCAAAAATTCTTCAATTTTCGGATGAACGACGATTTTGAATGCCGATTTTGAAAATTCATCAACCTGAAGAAGTCGCTTCAACCACCGCCGATTTGGAATGTCGATTCTCTTCGATCGTTGCTTCAGCCGATTTAGCTACAATCGTTGCTTCAGCCGATTGTCTTCGATTTTGCTTTTCTATCGTCATTGCACAAAACTGTTCGATTTTGCTCTTCGATTTTGAAGGTCTATGAATTGAAATTTGAAGATCAGCAGATTTTCAGCGAGATTTGCAGGTCTTCGATTTTGAAGGTCTTCGATTTTATGAAGATTTGTATGAAGATTTGCAGGTTTTTAGCGATAGTTTTAGAGAAGATTTTAGAAAATGGTTTGAAATATAATTTTATGTTTTCTGCCTTTTATTAATGAAATTACAATTATACCCCCTTTTTTGACATAATGTGTTATCTGTTGACATTACATGAATCTTATGGATTAGTGGCTCATATTGCATCTCATTTCTCAATTAAGGTAAATAATCTCAACCTAACAAGACCCTATATATATATATGTATATATATATATATATATATATATGTATATATATATATATGTATAATATAATTATTATAATTATTTTTATTCTTTAAAAAAAATATAGTAGTACTTTAGTTTTATTCGTTAGACTGAGTAAATTAGGTTTAAATCATGTTAATCAAGTGTTCAATCATGTAATATCAGGTTTTAATCATATAAATGATAAACACAGATTTTGCGTATTTTTAAGGCTTAGATTTGACTCGTTTTCAATTTTGATCATGCACATTGTGTCCATTAAAAATATAAATATGTTAGTTTAAAATCCTATTATCCTTTGTGTGTGATTGATAGTTTTCGTTCAGCATACACTAAAATGCCTAACCCTCGTTTATTACTCATTATTGACGTCTGAAAATATTAGTAAATTTTTTAAAAGTTAGGCTTTTTTTTGGCTAAACATATATATATTAGGTCCGGAGGTTTAAATGGGGACCAAGGGAGCACTGGCCGCTGAAATAATTTTAATAATGAAAATAAAGATGTAGTAGTAGTATGTTAGTTACAATTCTAGAATCGTTAATGCATGATTTATAGGCATTAAAATGCCCAAACCTCGTCATTACTTATTATCTGCGCGTATAAAAAATTAAAATTCATAAAGTCAGCCTTTTTAAGCTAAACATTTATATTAATTATTTATAATGGGCGCAATTGATCACTTAAGTAATACTAGGTATTTATTATCAAAATTTAAAAAAATATATAGAGTTTAGCTAAGTGGTGTAGAAAGAGCAAAATGGCTGGAAAGAAAACTAGTTGTAACTAACTCCCCCAACTTGTTAATCCCATTTTGCCACCAACCCCGCAAGCTTTCGGACAGATTAGAAAATCGTCCTCACCCACATCTCGTCAATCTGGAGCGTTGATGAGATACGATCAACGGCCGAGATCCATCCTCAACAAACCCCCCTCATATTGCTCACCTACCAAAATCTAAACACACACCTCCACCATTCTCTATTTAAAACCACATAACTTACTTAACCCCAATGCATATATACCTATAAAACTCCCTTTCAAACACACATCTTAATTAGCCAAAAAAACCTCTCCATCTCTGCTCCTTCCTTCCTCCGACTTTATTCAATCTAACATATCAATTAAATGGCGTCGGAGAATGATTTCTGCGTGAAGCAGAGCGATCCCTTGAATTGGGCTGCGGCGGCGGAGTCGCTGAAGGGGAGCCACCTCGATGAGGTGAAGCGGATGGTGGAGGAGTTTAGGAAGCCGCTGGTGAAGCTCGGCGGGGAGACGCTCACGATATCTCAGGTGGCGGCGATCGCGGCCAAGGATAATGCGGTGGCGGTGGAGCTGGCGGAGTCGGCCAGGGCCGGTGTCAAGGCCAGCAGTGATTGGGTTATGGAGAGCATGGGTAAAGGCACCGACAGCTACGGTGTCACCACCGGTTTCGGTGCCACCTCACACCGGAGGACTAAGCAGGGCGGCGCTCTTCAGAAGGAGCTCATTAGGTACCTTTATTTTTCTGATTTTGCATGTCATTTTGTACCAAGCGGCCGACAAATAATTATGTATTCTTATCGATTTCAGTTCTGTGAATATTTTTTAGATCAAATTAGTAATTCACTCGGTTTGGCTGTTTCGGTAAACTCTTAACGATGGTGCAATAAATGTAGTAGTTATGTCTTTTAGGAGTAAAACTGTAGACGTGTTGTTACTATTATTAAAAAGAAATTAGGTGGGAAATTTTAAAATGAACACAGTTAAGTTGAAATTAGGTGTAAGTAACGGTAACGGAATGTGATGAGATTTAAAAAATGGAAACAGGTTCTTGAACGCCGGAATATTCGGAAACGGGACGGAATCAAACCACACGCTGCCGCACACGGCAACGAGAGCGGCGATGCTGGTCCGGATCAACACCCTCCTCCAAGGCTACTCCGGCATCCGATTCGAAATCCTGGAAGCCATCACCAAATTCCTGAACCAGAACATCACGCCGTGCCTCCCCCTCCGCGGCACCATCACGGCCTCCGGCGACCTCGTGCCCCTCTCCTACATCGCAGGGCTCCTGACCGGGCGCCCCAACTCCAAAGCCGTGGGCCCCACCGGCGAGCCCCTCAACGCCGAGGAAGCCTTCAAGCTTGCCGGCGTCAAGGGCGGCTTCTTCGAGCTCCAGCCCAAGGAAGGCCTCGCCCTCGTGAACGGCACCGCCGTGGGATCGGGCCTCGCGTCCATCGCCCTCTTCGACGCCAACATCCTCGCTCTCCTCTCCGAGGTCATGTCCGCCGTGTTCGCCGAAGTCATGAACGGGAAGCCGGAGTTCACCGACCACCTGACCCACAAGCTGAAGCACCACCCGGGGCAGATCGAGGCCGCCGCCATCATGGAGCACATCCTGGACGGCAGCGGCTACGTGAAGGCCGCGCAGAAGCTGCACGAGCAGGACCCGCTCCAGAAGCCGAAGCAGGACCGATACGCCCTCCGGACCTCGCCCCAGTGGCTGGGCCCACAGATCGAGGTCATCCGCACCGCCACCAAGATGATCGAGAGGGAGATCAACTCCGTCAACGACAACCCCTTGATCGATGTTTCCAGAAACAAGGCCCTCCACGGCGGAAACTTCCAAGGCACCCCCATCGGTGTCTCCATGGACAACGCCAGGCTCGCCATCGCCTCCATCGGGAAGCTTCTCTTCGCTCAATTCTCTGAGCTCGTCAACGACTTCTACAACAACGGATTGCCATCCAACCTCTCCGGCGGCCGCAACCCCAGCCTCGACTACGGCTTCAAGGGCTCCGAAATCGCCATGGCCTCCTACTGCTCCGAGCTCCAGTTCCTCGCCAATCCCGTCACCAACCACGTCCAGAGCGCCGAGCAGCACAACCAGGATGTGAACTCACTAGGATTGATCTCTTCACGTAAAACAGTTGAAGCTCTGGACATTCTCAAGCTCATGTCATCCACCTACCTCGTTGCGTTATGCCAAGCCGTTGATCTGAGGCATTTGGAGGAGAATCTGAAGCACGCGGTGAAGAACACAGTGAGCCAAGTAGCTAAGAGAACTCTAACAATGGGCGTCAACGGCGAGCTCCACCCGTCCAGATTCTGCGAGAAAGACTTGATCCGGGTGGTCGACCGCGAGTACGTCTTTGCATACGTGGACGACCCCTGCAGCGCCACCTACCCGTTGATGCAGAAGCTGAGGCAGGTGCTGGTCGATCACGCCCTCAAGAACGGGGAGCTGGAGAAGAACACGAGCACCTCGATCTTCCACAAGATCGAGGCCTTCGAGGAGGAGCTCAAGGCCTTGCTGCCAAAGGAGGTGGAGAGCGCGAGGATCGCCCTCGAGAGCGGGAGTCCAGCCGTGGCCAACAGGATCGCGGAGTGCAGGTCGTATCCGTTGTACAAGTTCATAAGGGGGGTGCTCGGGGCAGGGTTCTTGACCGGGGAGAAGGCTGTATCGCCCGGGGAGGAATGCGACAAGGTGTTCACGGCATTGAGCAATGGCCTCATTATTGATCCGTTGTTGGAGTGTCTTCAAGGATGGAATGGTGAACCTCTGCCTATCTGCTAGTTTGTCTTTTTTTACTTTTGATTTCTCCTATATTTTTTTTTTTTTTCTGTGGTTAATTTGCTCTGTTTTTTTGTTAATCTGTGTTTGCTGGGGAGTCACCACTTATTTGTAAAATTTGAATGAAGATTCCCACGTTTGAATACTCTATGTGCTCTGCATAATATTTTTTAAATCACTTTTCACAAGATCATTTTTTTTTAGCTCAAACAAAAAGGCTAATGAGTAATGAGACATGGGATAATAACAGTGTACGCTTTCGTAGTTTGAAACTCTAAATTCACTTTTTATTAGACACTGGTAAATGAAATTAAAAGAAAAAAGAAAGACATGTCAAATTGGTGCTACTAATGTTTGCACCAAACCCCAAGGGCGGATTGACGTGAGAATGAGCTTCAACATCACGTTGTTTATTTTTTATTTTGTTTTTTAAAATCACGTCGTTTCTATGTGTCAAATTTCTTCAATTGTGGTTTGTTTGGTAGCATGTTCACATTAAAATTAAGATTACAACCTCCACAAAAACCACCAACCCCATCCCCATTCACCTCCACCTGCTACTCCCATCCACCCTCAATCCCCAAAATAAATACTAGTATCACTCCCAAAATTCAATCAAAATTCCCAACACTGCATTTGTATTGTTGAACAAAAAAATTAGTAATAATCTAATATTGACCTAACTGATCTCATCCACACCCTTGTTGAGACTAGAACTTTTTTTTATTAATAGTGAGGTAAACAAATTGGTACTCCAAAATCTGTTGATAGTTGCAACATCTTGAAATTTTGTTTTGATTAAATATTTTAGATTCGATAGTTTAATCACGTTAAGACGTGGGTAGTTCGCAACCGTTACTAAAAAAGCAAAATGAATGAATCTAGCCATCTAGGTTTATGTATATAAGTATGCGGACCGCATAAATTTAATTCTTTGGAGTAGACGTAGTTAATTAAGACCACATTGTGATTGAATGCCGCTGCTTGAACTTTCCAACTATTCACCTTACCCACTGTCGCCAATTAAGCTCTTTTTATCAGGGACTCTTTTACTAGAATCCTTCTAGAATGGAGTATAAACTCTTTTTTTTTATGTATGAATAAATAAATAAATATTTTAAAGATCGCAGTGGGCTCAAATCCAAATTTTTTGGTTTTATGTATTACCCACTCTACCATTAGATTATCTCACGCATGCCAAATAATCGAACCTCAAATTCAAATACTATCAGCTCACATTGAATCCAAAGGGTTTTGGGCTAACTTTATTTGGATTGCGGGCTAATAGGGTGCTGGTTAATCGAGTTTTATTATACTTCATTCGCCCACGAAAAATAATTATATTTTTTCATTTTGGGATGTCCACATAAAAAGTGTCATTTCTAAAAATGAAAATTTTCCCTTTCATATTTTACCCACTTTTTCTTCTCTCATACTTTACCTAGTTTTTATCCCTATCTCTCTTATTTAACCTACTTTCGCTTTTTCTGTCTTACTTTACAAATTTCTCATTAAAACTCGTGTTTTTCACAAATGAGATTATTTTTTATAGACGGAGGGAATATATGGTTATAAATATTCAACCCACCCTAAAGATACCAGTTTCGGGCCAGCCCAACAGGCTAATTGGGTTGATATTGATAACATTAACATATAATCAATCCAATACATAATGATAAAAATTAGTCATAATGTAAAACATTTAATTATAATAATTTTAGCTTACACTCATATATGATTGATTAAACACTACATTAGAATTTGTATAAATAAAATAAAATGTTAACATATTTTGAGAAATTTTAATTTATGGTTTAGAAATTAAAAAAGTATATTTGAATTTTTTTTAATTTATTTTTCTATTATTATAATAATTAAATCTAACGTGTATGAATATTTAATGAAGTTTTTTTTTAGTTATTTATATTATAGAAATTAACAAACGGTGTCAAACATGCATAACAATAGACAATAATTGTACATTTACAACCCATTGGGTTAGCTCATTAGGTACCGGGTTATCCCTACTTGGATTGCGAGCTAATCGGATTGTCATATTATCGGATTATAAGTTTTCAACCCTAACCCTCTAAATTTAGCCAGTTATTCAGATCACCCCACTGCTTATGCACTGTAATGAATCCCTGTCTAGAACCATGCATATAAGTAAGCGAGATTACTCGGTTAGTTGGTTATCCGCTGGCTAAACCGATTAAGATCGGTTAATGATCAAAATTTGACTACATAACCGATATAACTAAAATCAACCTATTATTTAATTGTTGATTTAATCATTAGGCTCATTCCCAATAATTATATTCTGGCTATAAATCTTAGCCTAACTATATACACGGAAGCTCGTTTCATCTAATAATTATTGTAATATCACCCAAGCCACAACCAAAATTTGTAAACGAATTGAAAGAAAATGTACGTATCATAGGAGTAATTGTTACTGAATTAGGCTAATTCCCTATTTGGATTCAAACATAGACAGAATATTATTAATACTGGTGGGGGAGAACATAATTAGATGTTTAAATGTCACTGTGAATTCAACTAATATAGATATCCACATATAGCTCAACGTTATATACGCTATAGTATTTGTATTTCATTGGTTATAATAATTGTGTTTCAAGCAATATATCGGGGGGTTTAACTCTCTGACAAACGTATTCAGTTATAATCAAGTAGTATTAGTTCTTGTCGATTAACCAACTAATCAAATGGTCAGTAGGCTACTGATTTCAGATTGATTTCGATTTTGATACGTAATTAGAAGGTAAACCTTAATCGGTTAATTTAACCGACTAATTAACCAACATTGCCTATAATAAGCCTCCAAAAAATTCTACGAAACATTTTAACCAAACATTGATGTTGTTAATAGAAGAACAACACATATTTTATCAACTCTGACCAGCGACCACAATGCTGAATCTCAATTAAAGAACAAAACTAAGATGATGGTTGGGGATAAGGATAAGCATAGATATTCGGTACATTTTAAGGCCATCCGCAGCGGCAGCTCGATGCTGTCTCGGTCTCGTCTCGGCGAGACGAGACAGCATCGAGCCAGCGATGTGACCACTCCGTCTCGTCCCGTATCCCTCCGCCGAGATCATGTTAGCGAGTTGGCTCGCCACGCGCGTTGGCCACGTGGCGAGCAGCGGTTGGGTCGTGACGCTCACTCGCCAACTCTGCGAGTGGCGTCGATTTTAATTATTGTTTTTCTAAAACATCTTGAAAAAAAAAATTTATCGTTTATTTTGTCCCTTTCTTTTTGAGGAACTTTTTTTTATTATTTTTTAATTTTCTTTTTTTCCTATATTCATCTATAAATAACCCAATTTCCGTAGTTTTTAATGAATTTATGAAATTATTAGGATTAATTTAATATTTCAGTGAAATATTAATTGAATTTTTTGAAAAATAAAAATAAAAATGAAATTGGATGAATAGTTAAAGGATGAGATGGTTAAGGATAGAGGGTTGCAAATGTTGTTTCTTAGTTAAGAGATGAGGTAAAAAGTGCAGTGGGACTATGAATAGTTAAGGGATTAGACGATATTGAGACAAAGATGTGGATGACCTAAATCTCGTTTAGTGAGTAGAGTTATAGAATTGCCCTGAAAAAAGGAATTAAATTTGTTGAACAAATCAAAATCTTTTTATATAAGATGACAATACGAATAGGGTAATTGTACACTTACCTCGATTTTTCTCACCCTATTATTATTTAGATTTGCTAATTTACCCTATATCCCCAAATTAAATGTTCTAATAAAAAACCTTAGCCAATATAGAGCCTCCAAAATGTGTATATGAAGATCGTACAATCCCAAAAATTAAAAGAACAGACAAAATAACATGTACCCATGACCCATCAGATTGGAATTTATTTAGGTTATTCCAAGTTTTTTTTTTTATAAAAAGAAAGGCTCAAACCATTCAACGTGGTGAGCAAAGGAGTACAAAACTTAAATAAAAAACTAAATCTCCCCAAAAGCAAAGAAATGCCGCAAAAATATCATACCAAACACAAACAACCTACAACCACCGCAAACAAAGCCAGCCCAAAAGGAACTCTCGACAAACCAAAAACTACTAGCAAAGTGCCAAACATCCACACCAAAGATGAAAAGCCACAACTCACCAGGTATACTTCATTTGTGTCCCAACCATCTTCTAATTTTAATTTTTAGGTAGGTCTTCGCATATTTGTTCGGGCGAGTAAGGAATATTTGGACACCATCCTTTAATCCATAATCCAAGCCTCCAAAGAAGTACTCCCTCCGTCCCAAGGAAGATGACCCCTTTCTTGGGCGGCACGGGATTTTATGCAACTTTATTTTGTATGTTGAGTGGAGAGAGTAAAGTAAGAGAGAGGGATAAAGTAGAGATAAATGGGTTTCCATTTTTGGTAATGAGTACTCTTGGTTGGGACAAACTAAAAAGGAAAGTGGGTCATCTTCAATGGGACGGAGGGAGTACTTGTTTCTCTACATCCCAATTTGGTTTCATCTTTTCGAAGATTACTTTATTCTTGAACCACCAGATTGACCA
Source organism: Salvia hispanica (assembly GCF_029641045.1). Lineage (NCBI taxonomy): Eukaryota > Viridiplantae > Streptophyta > Magnoliopsida > Lamiales > Lamiaceae > Salvia > Salvia hispanica. The sequence goes on from NC_142692.1 coordinate 25,156,643, forward strand.
AGAGATCATATAGAAGAGAGAGCTCCAAATTTTCTTATCAAATCTCGTGAGCGGTGTGTCTATCCATGTAATAAAACAAAATATTGGGTCCTTGGGCATGCAAAGGTGAGATTACAGCAATTGCATCCAAAATACCATAGGCTACTGGAAAATCTACAATTAAAAATGATATGGTCAATTGTTTCTGGTTCTTCTCTACACAATACACAAAGCTCATCTTCGACTCCCGGGTAGCCAAATCTAAAGAGTCTCTGTCTGGTGTTTACTCTGCCCTGCAATATAAATCAAAGTAGGAGTTGTGCACGCGGTGGTTCTACCTTATTTTTTTCATCTTTCTAATTTTAGGACTATACTGGTTACATTTTATAATTAATGAAAATTTTGAATTTGAGACTATAAGGTGAATTAATAAATTCACTATACATAAATATTGTTATTTTTATTAAGGGAGCTATAGTAAAAAAAAATGAGCTATGTATAAAATTATGATATTATATATCTACATAAGAAATATGAGTGATGTAGGTTTATTGGGCCACCAGCCCAGTTCCAACATCACTAAAGTTAGCTGTGGTTGTGTTCAGATCTGAGCCCAACATAAAGGTTGGCCTCCAATTTCATATTCATACACTTATAGAAAGATTAGTCTACAACTGTAATACTAATAGTAACATTAATTCATTGAAATATATCTGAATAAATCAATAGTTTGGTGCAAAATCAGAATAAATCAATAATCAAATCATTTATCTGATTTTAAAAGTAAAACAATTTAGAAGTCATAAATAAATTATTTAGGAAAATGGGATACTTGATCTGACGAATATACGGAAGTTGAATACGGTGTCGTGGCATTTTTGGGTGCTATGGACAACCAAACCCGCACAAATTTGAATGAAATACAAACACACAAGTTAAGATTGAACCAAATGTCGACACATAAGTGAATTCATAAATGAGTGGATTTTACTTGAAGGGGTTGTTTCAGTTAGCCAGTTGTTTTCTTACCTATACCATTGGCATAATATTAAAATGTAAATAACTGACTTTTTCAAAAAGAAATCCACCTTTTAATTTGCAATCAATTTTATTTTAGGAACCGTATTAATTTAAATCATTTGCAATCAATCCACCTTTTAATACTTTTGTTTTGTGTGGGATTGCATTTTAGTACTATTAATTTACAACTACAATCAAGCATGAAATTTAGTTGTAAGTCAGCATTTAAAATAACAATAAACGCAACAATCTGTTGATCAATCGTTAGGCAAAGTTATGAATGACAAGACCAAAACAATCGCCAAATTAGCAAGATTGATAAGTTTATTCCGATAAACATTTTACATAAAACATAAAGAGAAAACACTAAGCAAGAAATTTGACCCCTAAATGAAGAATTAATGGCACAAAAAAGGTCGCCATTTACCTAAATCCAAAAGGTAATCTTCAATTCCCCCCTCCCTAACGTAATGAGTAGTAGTAGTAGTAATAGGAGCAATCCTCTGAAATCAAAGCTAACAAAAAAAAAAAAAAAACAGAACTCAGAGAATCGGTGCTAATCTTCGAAGCCGGTCTGTTTCCAAATGGCATTCCTGACCCTGCTCAAATCCCTGCCCTTGAGAGTCCGCCCGATCCCTTCGTGAACTGACAGCGACGCAGCTCTCGTCCTTGCCAAATACTCGTGAGGGGGCATTTGGTAATTTCCGTCGTCGTCCTCATCCTCGTCATCCTCCTCCGTACATTCACCGGCGCGTGCCCTGTACTCTCCCCTGAGGATCTTCGACCAGTCAGGAATGTTCACAGGGAGGGATTTCGCTCCGATCGGGGACCGTTCCGCCGCGGCTTTCGGCAGAGGCTTTTTAAAGGGGCGCGGATTGGAATTAATTGATTTTCTGCTCTCCGTTTGATCGGTGTTGCTGTTGTTGCTCCAGACGTCGGCTTCGTCGAATTCGAATTGATCGGCGAACTCCGACATGGAGAGCCTGGCTGCGCCGCCGAGGTAGCGGTGGCTCTTTGTTGCTGCCATTGAAGTTTAGAAATTGAGAAATATGGTTGCTGAAAAAGACTTTGTAATTGTAGGTGGGATGAGTTTGGGTGTAATAGTCCCACTATATATAATGTTTGTTTTGGATAAGCTATGCAATGCTATGCCAATAATTCTGCCTTACCTATTCTTTTTCTTACCAATAGAGAATTGTAATTAAATATATTGCAAATGGTAATAATTATTTAATGCTGAGTTTTTTTGGAAGGTAAGTTTTTTTGGGATAGGATTTTGCAGTTTGTTGCTTAAATCGTATACTCAATACGAAGTTTGTGTTGACGGGATACGTATATTAATTTGTTATTGCCTTCTATTTTCTTTGGGTTTTTGTTTAATTGACAGGTGTATCCTTATAAGCTATACGTATTAGTAGAATAAACTTTACATTGACGTTGATGTGATACTATGTAAAGCACCATTATGTAGATTAATATTGGTGTTTTGTCCTCAGCGATTAAAAAACTTTAAGCCACTTTAATAATATACAACAATATCTTTTTTCAAATTTATCATCTTCACATAAATGTATAGCTTCGTTCTATTTAGAAGTAAGGGTCAATTTTGATCCTAAATATATGATCAAAATACAAATTTAGTATAAAACGTTCACTTATTCAAAAATAGGTCCATAACAAATGAAAATGTCGACAAAGTAATCCTTTTGTTGACGGTTCCATCAAAAAATTAACGGTCAACGTTAATTGCACAATGACATAACCGTTAGTTTTTTGACAGAACCGTCAAAAAAGGACCACTCTGACAAAGGATTTCATTTGTTATGAACCTGTGTTTTCAAAAATTGAATGTTTTGGACCAAATTCATTTTTTGATCATATGTTTAGGACCGAAATTGACATTTACTCTTCCATTTAGTGTCCCAAACTTATGTCTTAACCAATTATTTCCAACTTATATTTTCTTTTAAAAAAATCCTTAACTTAGGCACAAAATTACTACTCCATTAATTCTTATTTCTTGTTTAGAGCATCTCCAACAGCGGACCGCGGAAGTCCGACTGAACGTCCGTCGTAGTGAGGAAACTGGTAGGACACGGACGTCCCGTGCGCCCGTCGGATGGGCTCGGATATCCGACCGACGAGCGGGCGGATGTCTGCCACTGTGGCGTGGGGTCGGACGTCCGACAAAAAATTATTGTTTTTTTTAAAAAAAACTCTATAAATAGGGATTGTTGAACTTCATTTCATTCACACCACTTGTGTTGACAAGTTTCTCTCTCTAATCTACAAGTTTCATTTCTACTATAAAATGGAGTACAATAGGAACTCCCCCACCACGAGCGGAGGAAACACACCCACGTTTCCCGCCGGAACGGAGGGAAACTTTAATGCGCGGATGAATCCCCAAATGGCGCGGATGAATCCCCAAATGGCAGGGATGGCGGGGATTACTCCCCAAATGTTCTACAATATGTACAATTGGATTAGTCAGATGGGTGGGATGATGCCCGGGGCAGCAGGGATGGGCGGTATGACGCCAGGGATGGCGGGGGTGGGTGGGATGATGTCCGGGGCAACGGGGATGGGGAGTATGCCGCCAAATATGGCAGGGATGGGGAGTATGATGTCGGGGATGGCAGGGATGGGTGGGACGATGCAGCACAGGAGCCCGAGGACGCGTAGGGAATCTGTCTATCGCTCATATATAGATTTGTTGTCCGACGATCCCCCTAGTATTGTTCCGAAGACTCAGTACGCCGGCATCGAGACTTTCTCTTTTGAGGAGTTGGGGCAGGAGGTTGGGCTATCGCCGATCCGTGAGACTCCCGATGAGGCGGAGCCTGCTGCAAGGGGCAGGGGCAAAGGCAAGGGCAAGGCCAGAGGTGGGGGTAGGGGCAAGGGCAAAGCCCCAAGCTCTTCCTCGCAAACGGGGGCAGAGGAGGAAGAGGGTGAAGAGGAGCGGGGGAAGAGGTCGATCTGGACCGTGTGGGAAAATACCGCGCTTGCGAAGGCTTGGGTCGGTGTAGTCGAGGATCCCTATGTCGGGGCGAACCAGTATATTGACCGATTGTGGCATCGCATTAGTGAGGTCTACCTCACACTCAAACCGGCTGGGGCGAAGCCTCGCACTCCCGAGCAATGCCGGAAACAGTGGGATCGGCTGAGGCCTAAGCTCAGTCGTTTTGCCGGTCTCTACCAAAACAACCTGCGCATGGCAACCAACGGCATGTCTGAGGAGGATGTGAAGAACCGAACCTTGTCCCAGTACCCCGACAAATAATTGAAGTTCAAAGAGTTTGACCAATGGGAGGCATTTCTCGTGGTCAGGAGTTCGCAAAAGTTTTGTGCGGGTGTCGACTCGGGCTGGAAGCGAACGAAGATCAACTCTTCCGGTGAGTACAACAACAGTGTTGGTTCGCCGAGCTCCCCGAAGTCGAGGAAGTGTCCCCGCTACCACGATCAGACTCTCGCCGTCGTCGTCGCCTGATGGGGCAAAAGGCTGCGCAACAAATGGCGAGGGGAAGTGGCAGCCGTAGCGGGTCCTTCGAGGTCGAATCGGAGGCCCCTGAAGCCCCAGATGAGTACGACCGTCTCGCCCGCGCGCAGCTAACGAAGACCCTGAGTCAGAACATGCATAGGTGGTTTAGCACGCACGATCCTATGTACAAAAGGATGTGCAAGGATGTGATCGACGCATGTCGGCGCGATTTAAGAATGCCACCCATTGATGATTATGGCGTCGAGATTGGGGACGGGGACGTCAGAGGCGGCAGCGGCACGGGCAACGGGGACGAGGATGAGTGAGAGCTGAGGGTTGTATTTCTCGACTTTATATGATTATGTAATTTTTAAGTATTATGTAATTTTTTTTAAGTATTATGTAATTTTTTTTAATGAAGTATTAGAATTTTCCCGTATTCCGTGTCGACATTTTAATTCCGTAAATTGAATAATTGTGAATTTAATTTTATTGCGGGAAGTCCTAGTGATGTGGCAGTGGAATGGGAAGTCCTAGTGATGACGTGGCAGGAAGTTTTTGTGGGAAGTCGTAGTGGGAAGGGCGCCACCGGAGATGCTCTAAGGGGAGTGATAAATGGAACGGTAAAGTCATATAACTACCATATTTATCTTTTCTCCATGAAAAATCATTCTCCAAAGGGAGAAGTATTTGAGAAAGTATTTTACTTTTTCTCACTTTATGTTTTTTAATGCATTTTGTACTACTATTTTATTTTATTTAAATGATATACCTTTGTATATACTCTTTTTCTTTTGGAATGTATTACTTTTTTGGAATTGTATATTTCACTTTTTAAGAAGGTAAATAGATAATATACCTCTTTCATTTACCTTTCCTTATTGGAGATGCTCTTACCATACTTCGGTAACGGAGTCATAGTTTTGGGTCACTTAAGAATTTTGCAGAGTAGACATGGCATTTCATCTTCGGACTAGGTCAAATAGTTCTTGAAAAGAAAATGTAAGTCAAGAATATTTTTTGAAAAACACTTGCATACTTAAGCCTATATTTAATCTTGAAACTTCAATCCACAGATAAAAAGGAGAGCAAAAAATGGGAGAAGTACACACACATACACACACCACAAAACCAAAGCATCACATACATTGATCACAAGTACAATGTGATAAATAAAGGTTAAGGTTATAATTGATGAGCAACTGTGTTCTTCCCACCTAGTTCTAGTTTCCTTTATCCTTAACTTTTCTGTCTTTAAAGCTTGTAAGAAATAACAAAATATTTAAGAAAACGTTTCATAAGACAAAATGAATAAAAACGAGAGGCATCCATCTGCGCAAAAGGCCAAAAGTTCAATCATGTCGATGCATGAACTTGCCACACCATATACTTACTATCTTCATTCTAAAGTCTGGTGAAAAGGCACACCATTTTTTCGATTTGCTAATTTTTAGATAATATGACATGATAGAAGATAAATGTACATGTACATAAAAGTTATTCTTTTCTTAATAATTGCAACAGGGTTAATATATAATACGAAGCTTTAATTTATTTAAATTATTTAATTTTATGAAGTGAAATGAAAATCGCTAAAATGGCCAATTATGTACATGAACATTTATATACATTAATCACTACCTAAATGAAATTATAACATCATAAAAATTTGGCTGAAAATTTGGGGGTGATGTAATTGCATGCATATGAAATAAAAGATAATTTTGTGATTACAATAAATATCGAGTACAGCTTATATCATTTTCTTTTTAAAAAGTCATAAATTCTCAAACAAAAAAAAATACTTAACTGACATTCAGAACTATTTGGTGGTCGGTATTGAAGTTGAAAGATAAAACAAATAAGTTATGGCTATACCTTTCAGACAAATAACAAGAGGGCAATTATTCAATTTCATTATTTAATACACATAGATGAGATTCAAATTTGACCAAAACTTGTGTAGGCCGGAAATTTCCATCTTCTACAATATCATACGATAATCATGATGTGTCCGATCTATGTGTAAAAAATAATTATGATTAATTGCCTTTTTCACGTTAAAGCTTATCGGTTACAGTTGTAGGTAAAGGAGTTATACAAGTGGCAACTCAACCAAGAATTTGTCTAGTCAGGCAGTACATGCTAACATAATCTTGTGTGGCTAATTGTTCAATATTGCAATAGTTATATCAATTCAACCGGCTTGGCCTATATTCAGTGCACCATAATTCACAATAAATTAGATAGTACAGAAATTTACACTAAATAAATGGATGTTGATAAATGTACATGTATATAATTGGGTAATTTAGATATATTTTTTATATTGAAGTCTCTTCATAAGCATTAATTAATTTAAAAATAAATTTATAATTCATATTAAATACTAATCCTTCTGAAATAATTTAATATTGTATTAGAGCATCTCCAATGCAAATAGGCCAGCTATAGGTCAGCCATTCTCTCTCTCTGCCACGTCAGCAGCACAAAAAATCCACCTGCCACATCAGATTTAGGCCAGCCATAGGCCAGCCGCAATAAAAATAATTCAAAATATACTATATTTAAGAAATTAAAATTACGATTAAATTACGGAATTAAATTTACGACACATATACGGGAAAATTAACCCATTCCATTCAAAAAAAGTACAAAGATTTAAAAAAAAAGTACATGATTTTTTTATTTAAAAAAGGGCTTCCACACACGAGCCCCGCCACTCTCTACTCCTCATCGCCGTCGCCGCCGTCCTCGCCGTCGCCGCCGCCGCTGCCGCCACCCGTGGTATCTGAGCCCACGTCGGAACCCCCTAGCCGTGCCCTCGCGACATCCAAATCAACCCGCATGCTCTCGAGCATCGAGTGAAGAAACATCTTCTCCGTGGGGTCAGTGGCGGTCCTCCAATCTTGGAAGACCTTGTACATCTGATCCCGCGTTTGGTTACGCGAATAGAGAGTGTACTCGAGTGGGGCGGGTGGGAGGGCGGAGGACTGGACCTCGCGGGGCGATAGGGGGGATCCTCCCCTCGCAGCCCGTTGCGCCCGCTTCTGTCCAACCGGGCGAGGGCGACCAGCAAATGAAGGAGGGGATGGAAACTCCTCAGCATCCGGGGGGAGGTCGTGGGATCCGCCGCTGCTGCCGCTGTAGTCGCCGGTATAGTTCAGCCTCTGCTTCTTCGGCCACCCAGCGTCGCACCCCGCACGGAACTTCTCGGAGTCCTTCAACAACTCATAGCACTCCCAAAAGTGGAACTCCTTGTACTTCCCCGCCAAGGGGAACTGACTCTCGGCTATCCTTCGGGCGTCCTCCTCATTCTGCCCACTAGTGAGCTGACGGAGGGCGTTGGCGTACAACGCCGAAAAACGGCCGACCGCGGCCCTGATGCGCTCCCACCCCTTCCGGACCTCCTCCCCGCTGAAGTCCTTCCCGTGCGGGCAGTGCCTCCTGTAGGCAGCTCTAATCTTCGCCCACATGTTGACGACCCGCTGGTTGTTCGCAACCAGCGGATCGTCGCACACCTCCAACCACCCCCTGGCCACCCCGACCCCGGCGTACTCATCCTCCGTCCACTTCCTCCGGCCGAGGGTGTCGTCAACAACGGGCTGCGACGACTCGCCGACTGCCTTGGCCTTCCCCCTCGTCTTCTTCTTCTTCGCCGCTGCCCGCCCCGCTGGAACGGGAGTGTCCGGATCGCCGAGATCGATGCCCATGTCATGCAATGACAAAAGGTCATCGCCAGTGAACTGCGTCTCCACTAGGGTCGACGTGTGAGACGAAGCCGTAAAAAAATCCAGAGAGGGACGATAAACCGTGTCCCCCCCCCCCGGTGACCCCTGCATCCCGGGATGCATACCCATCATCTGCTGCATCTGGGGCATACCTCCCCACCCCTGCCCGCCGCTGGCCTGTCCGCCGCCCGGCATACCCCACGGCATCCCCCCTGGTTCCCACCCCCTGGCGCTCCGGCCATCATCCCCATCAGCTGATTCCAGGGGACGTTAAACCCTGGGCCCATCTGCCCGCCCATCTGGCCCCATCCAGATCCCACGGGTACCGTGGGAGTCTGAGATCCACTCGTCGTTGGACTGGACTCGTTGTTGTGATCCATCGCTCGATGATGCTCTTGTACAGAAAGTTAGAGAGAGAGAAAACTCTTTAAAACAAGTGGTGCAAATGAAAATGAAACTAAAATCGCGTTTATATAGGTTTTAAAAAAAAAAAAAAAAAAATTCGTCGCTGGCCGATCGGGCCGCCACAATGGCGGCCAGCGCTTCGGCTAGCGACGCGCGTTCGGCTAGCCTACGCCGAAATTTCCGCTGGCCGCCTCCAATGGTTCGGCTAGCCGATCGGCCAGCGCCGCGAATTGGCTAACCGGTCGCTACCCGACCATTGGAGATGCTTTTAGAAGAGGGTAGAGTTGGATTGCTTGGTGATGAAATTCTTTAAAATAATTAATTATATCTGTATTAGGATTAAAGGGTAAAACTGTAATTTCAAATGCTGAAAGTGAGGTGGTCCTAATGACACATCTCGCCTGCCAAAATCAAAGTCGTTGTCGCGTACAAGGATTTTTCCTTTCCATTGTTATATGTGGCATATTTTTTGTCATTACGCTAAAACTCCTCGAATCTATGAAATGGAGTAATTAGTAATGCTCATCTTCTTGTATGTATCCGTCAAATTTTGATTTGGTATGTGATTATCTAAATGCATCTTTGACTTAGAGTGGTCACTTTACATATTACTGGAAGAAAGGGAATATTAGGCATTATCTATAAACATGCTATACATTTAACTTAAATACTTTGACATTTCTTGTTATGGTAGTATGGAATGCAAATGAAATAAAATAAACCGGTATTATAAAATGATGGTACAGTGGAATGAAATAAGGTGATTAATGGAACGAAGACGATATCTTCACATTTTCATTTTATTTCTTCATTTATTGTGCCGTATAAAACAAATTAATTATAAGTAGTAGAATAAAAGTTCATTTTATTTCTTCATTTATTGTGCCGTATGGGACAAATTAATTATAAGTAGTAGAATAAAAGTATGAATAACCATCTATTCCATCATTCCGTTCCATAACATAAAAAATGACCTTAATACAGTAATTACTTTAATCTATATATAAGTACTATTACATTTGGTAAACATCCTCTAATAGCATCCAAAATACTCTCTTATCCACTTTTCCGTAGGTCTATGATTGCTTTGTTTTGGTTGGTTGTGGGTTTGCCGATTTACTTGACCTTGTCTTTATTTGGTGTTTAATTTGTAGTAGTAGTATTCTTTTATTTTGTTTATTGTCAGATTTTGTGGCATTTGACTCGTCATCTCTTAGCTTTTATTTATATCTCTTTATTTTGTTCTGTGGGCAAAGTTTGTGGCAGTAAATATTTGTGATGTCCTACTATTTTTTTTAGCTGCCCATATTTAGTTTGAACATTTTGTATTTCATCTAACAAAGATTAACTTTTCAAATTTAAAAATCAATATTTTTTTTTAATTGGACATGTTGATTATAAGTGCATTTCAACTCATATGCGCATTTTATTTTACATTTTTTAAATTTACCCCTCGCTACTTATACAATTCAAACCAACACAAATGTATGCTGCTATTAAATGATAAGCTAGTAACTGCTTTCTAGACATAAGAAGTAGCGGTTTAAACAAACGCAAGGAGATTGTATTTTAGTTGAAAAAAAAAAGATATGAGCACTATTTTTTATAGAGGTAATCGATTAAATTTCAAATAATTTATGAGTCACATATATGTATCTCAATGCGTTGGTGGGCATGCATGTTTGTGTAATCATATTGTACGTGTCTTTGTGTCTATCCCTCAATTATTATAACCTCGCAACACGTGATTCACTTTTATCTATAAGTTTAAATTACGAATTATTGTTGTCCATCTTTTTCTTGCACTTTAATTTAATCAATTCCTAATCAAGCCAAAACCAGCTATATGTCACCATAGTCTTCAGTTTAGTCAATGCGATCAACTTTAGCGGCCATATTCCATGTAGTTACGGGATTTAGTACTTTTAAAAAATGCAATCCCACATTTTCATATTTACATTTATGAAAATGCAAATATGAAGGTTTCCCACTAGTATTTTACTCGAAATTTTATTTAGGTACTCTTAAAAATCTTGGTGTAGTGGTAAACACCAAATCATAAATATGTAATCAGGCCAAATTTCCTATTCCTCATGGGATGGACCCTGCTTGGCTACCAACCAATAATATTTCGAGAAGTGGGAAACAAATTTAATTGAGCTAGAAAGTCTAAACAAGGACAATTCCAACTGCTTATATTAGACTTATCATACACAACTAATTAAAAAACTAAAAACAACCTAATAGAGAGAAAGACGTGATAAATATAACTCAATAATCAAGAATTCCATGGTAATAAAGTTGAGCAACAACTGATTACTGCAGTAAAATTGATATTCAGGTCTCACCTTTTGATTTCCAAAGTCACGTGGCTGAAATAAAACACATACTATGTGAGTCGACCTAACATAAAACAGATGCAAGATTAACGTGTCTAAATTAGACATTTCCACCCCCAGATTGATCACAATAATGGAGGAGCAATTATCTAACATAATTAACTAATCCCACTTATTAACCATATCACTATGAAGATTTCATGCAAGATTGACTTCGCTAAATAATGATAGGGTGATGCTTGCGTAGCATCTTCAAACATTTAGAGATTATATAACCATATACAAGTATGGCTGTCATCATTGGTTCACTAATTATTTAAATATTTCATTTATTTACTTTTTTATTTTGAATTGTGTCATTTTAATCTCTTAATTTCTTATCTTAAACATGTTTGTATAATGTGCTTGGCGAGAAAGTGAGAAAACATTATTACTCTTTAGCCTTTATTTACCTTTTTACACTTATTAGGGAGTACTAATTAGAGGTTTAGCCTTCGTTCCCAAAAAATTGAGGATCAGTTTTTCCAATTTTACTTAATCTGGAATCGGGACGGATTAATTTTCAATTAAAGTTAATGGCCCTTCAAAGAATCATGCCTAGCTCAAATGACAAAATTAATAATCCCTTCGTTTGCAGTAGTGTCGAGATGGTTGAGTTGTTTCATTTTTTTTTTGATAAAAATAGTAATTTATCTCCTATTTTATTATTTTTTTTTCACTTTTACTTAATTTGATTTTCTACTTTATTCTTTATTCATTTAACTTCTAATCAAACATTTGGCCGAAAAGAAATATCCAAACCAAGGTTAGTCGGACTCGGAGGCAGTACAACTCAAGATTGTCCGTAACGAGAAGTCTTTATGTGAACAGTGTTTATTTTCCAATAAGTTATTGTGAATTTGTGCTTCTAAAAAAAGCAATTGCTTGGGTGTAATGATAAGTTTAAGTATATGCACGTCTTGATTAACTTATCCCGTCACTTATAGTAGTACTAAAATAGAGATATAGAATTCACGTGCCATGGGTTAAGCTATACTATTATTAATAAGGAATGGATGAGTACAGACTCTTATTTAACATGCGTTGCATTATTATTGACCTAGTTTAGCGAATCAGCAGCAGGAGATGTACTTTATGGCTGCCTAACTATTTGACTTGGTGTCCATCTGTATTAGCAAATCCACAATTCTCATGCCTGGTTAACAATTACACCCCTATAGGCCCATCGATAGTCCATACCTTATCTGTAAACTATTGGGCATTTTATTAGTAAAACTTGTGCCAGAAGAGTAGCTAAAGAAAGCCCAATGCAAGCCCATCTACGCAAAACCCTAGCTAATTACTCAATATAAGCAAAACCCCTCCAATTAAATTAAGCGCACCCTTCATCCTCTTCCATCAACCCTAGCCGTCACAATGGCGCCCAAGTTGGACCCGTCCCAAATAGTCGACGTCTACGTAAGGGTGACCGGAGGAGAAGTCGGCGCAGCCTCTTCCCTCGCCCCCAAAATCGGTCCCCTTGGCCTCTCCCCGAAGAAGATCGGTGAGGACATCGCCAAGGAGACCGCCAAGGACTGGAAGGGTCTCCGCGTTACCGTCAAGCTTACCGTCCAGAACCGTCAGGCTAAGGTGACCGTGGTTCCCTCCGCCGCCGCGCTGGTCATCAAAGCTCTCAAGGAGCCCGAGCGCGACCGCAAGAAGACCAAAAACATTAAGCACAACGGCAATATCTCCCTCGACGACGTGATCGAGATTGCCAAGGTCATGAGATCTAGATCCATGGCCAAGGATTTGAGTGGAACCGTGAAGGAGATTTTGGGGACTTGCGTCTCCGTTGGCTGTACGGTCGACGGGAAGGATCCTAAGGATCTGCAGCAGGAGATCACCGATGGAGACGTCGAGGTTCCTCTCGATTGATCTGCTTTCGTTTTTCTACACCTTTTTGGTTTTTGATATCATTTTCTTCTTTTCAATTTTGTCTCGATTGGATGATTGGTACGGATATTCACAGCTTTTTCAGCTGTGTTTTTTTTAATATAGTGAGACTTGAGTTCAATTTTGGTAAACCGTGTTTTCATTACTTTGTTTAGTCAGTAAAATGCATGATGATTATAAATATTGTCAACAAATCTTTTTTTATTAAACTACCAATTCTCATTGTGAGACTCTAGCTCTGCAAATTTTGGTGTCTAATTTATGGAATCATGCTACTGTGATTATAATTTTTAGTGTGATTATACTTTTTCAATTTGTTCTCACAAAGCAGATCTTAATCTTATTAGATTGGTAATTCTGTTTTTCTTGTTAATCGCATGAATGTGTTTATTTCTTATTACGTTGTTAGCATCGGATGATTGCTTATGCTCTGTTTGTCTTCTAGCATTACTAAATAATTTGTCCTTCCAAATTTTAAATTTCTTCTCCATGCCTTCCCCTTAAAAATCCGAAATGAAATAATATTAATAATAATAAAAGTGTCCACGTAAAATTCTTTTCTTTGAAATGAATGTATTCTTTTTCCAATATTCCAAATTCCAAACAAGCGTAGACGTGCGCAAAAACACTATTTGGAGGGTGAGAAAAATTGTGGCTATTAACGCAGCACGTTTTGCACATACGCTTAATATTGAAACAAAGTGGTGATTCCACCAAACTTTTGCCGACATCTTCGCCTCCTATAAATCCCTCTTCAAGACTGCAACTACACTCACACTACTTGCCTTATCTCCAGACAGACTAAAACCTAAAGCGTTCGATGGCCAAGCATGTTAACTTATTGAGTTGTAGGTTTGAAGTTGCGCCGCAGCTGATTGTTCTTCCTCGTCGCCACTCCACCCCTCCTAGGCTGGAGACCATTGCAGAGGAGGAGTCTCATCAAATCCCTTCTCACCAACATCTCATAAACGAAGTAGCTTCGTCCCCCTAATTTTGTTCTCTTTCCACTTTTTTTGGTTATAAATTAATGGCATATGCTATTGCTTCATGTATTCTTTGTTGATTCCTTTCCATGCCGAGTTTTTGGTGCTTTTGTTTGCGTTTGCCCTCGTGTATGTATCCAACTCTTTATTTCTTTGACAACATTTGCATCGGACGATTTGAGGTGCTTTTACAAGCTAAAAACAGATTGTTCTATTGGCTTTTGTCTTCTGATAATAACCACCAAAAATCACGCTAACTCAATGTAATTTGAGAATCAAGCAGATCCACATTGTAGCGAACTAGCTGTTTGTATGAAATTAGTGAATTTGGCTGCATGAGTGAATGTTGTTGTGATCAAGCTTTTGGTCCTATTTCATCTAATATTATATATAACACTTTTATAGGGAGTCGGTATTATCACAATTCACAAATTCACAAGTAAAATCATAAATTAACATCTATAAATTGGCAGTCACAATGGGAATTAGGAAGGTCACCAAAAGGTGTTTTGTGTGTTGCGGATAAACTACGAATGGGCCTTAAACAGACTTAAAAATGTACTTGGGCTTATGCCATTGGACTCAATCCATAAGCATACCAGATCTAAACTTATTTTTCCTATTTCCTTTGTTAAGCAACTAAACTCGTACTGTTACTAGTGCAATAAATATAAGTTAATAAATAACGTTCTAGGAGTATAAATTTGTTAACCCGACTTAAACATCAAAACCGCCCGATTATAATTCTATAAATATGAGACTAGACATGAGTTATAAACCTCACACACCTATTCTTCTTGAAAAATACTTTTTGGAAATTTGAATTTCAAGCTGAAGTTTTGTTTCTCTCCTACCCAAGTCCTATGCTCCATCGTCCCATAAAAAATGTCACACTTGTTGAATGACCCGTCCCATAAAAAATGTCACATTTGTGGAATGACGCGAAATTTTAGAAAGTTTCTTTTGTGTGTTAAAAGGAAAGAGAAAACATATTTTTATATATTAGTGTAAAAGAAGACTTTTTTTGAAAAATGGAACTAAAAAGGAAAGTGAGACATATTTTATGGGACATGTGAAGTATTATTTTATAAGATTTGCCTACAATAAAGGTCAAAAAAAGAGTCTAGGAAACAGATGGAGCCATCGCGCCATCTTCGAATCTTTGGAGAGTCATTAATGATTCAGCATTATGTTTAACTAACAGTAGAAATCTTGTATTAGGATTTACACTACAAAACCGCTTGCTTCCAAACACTTTTTTCCAAGCATATGTGCGCGCATCATTCCGAGCAATCAACAGACCACTGAGCATTTCTTAAACTACCGTGCGGTTCAAGCACCACTAAGGTGCTCAAAAATTTCCATGACTTTTCCAAGCATTTATAAATCGTTCATGAAAATTTTTCGAGCAGAGTATAGGTGCTCGAAAATTTTCGAGAACAAATGCAGGATCTCGAAAATTTCCTATCACAATTATATGGGTGCTCGGAAATCATTTTACTCATGCACAGATCCAGTTTCATCTCTCTCATTTCCTAGCATTTCTATTTCTTTTTTCTTCTCTTTTCTTGCATGCGATTTCTTCGAATTGGAAATGTTTCCTTTGCCTGTGGTCGGTCATGCTTGTTACTTTCCCATTATATAAAGGTACAACTTTTATTTGGTAGCTATTTTCCTATATTTATGGGTTAAATAATTTTAAATATTATTATTTGGTTTGGTTTATACTCTCTCCGTTCCACAAAAGATGTCACACTAGTGAGACGACATGAGATTTTAGGAGGTTTTGTTTTGTGTTAGATGGAAAGGAAAAAATAATATTTTTATTATTGTGAGAGATAACTTTTTCTAAAAATGGAAATGTGACATCTTTAGTAGGAGACTAAAAAGAAAAATGAGACATCTTTTATGGGACGAATGGAGTATTATCTTTGTATGATAGAATAGTGAAATTACAAAATTTGGGGAAGAGAGTGGATGTATAATAAAAAAACTTCCCACCGGAGAATTCAATCGGGGTTTTGTTGACAAATTAGATATGTTTATAAATTTTGTTGTGCTACACCCCTATAGAATAGATGGATTAAAAATTAGATATCCATGTGCATGTTGTGATTATAACAAATATATTCATATACACAGTGAAAAAGCATCTTGTAAGAAGGGGTTTACTCGTAATTATTTTGATTGGAGATTTCATTGCGATGTCGGAGCAGCGTCCAACTCAAGACAAACAGAATCCATGCATTTTTATCGACCGATAATCCATACGAACATATGGTGCACGATGAGTTGGGACAATCGGGGAACTTAATGTGATTGTGTTTGGTCCGAAGAATCCAAAATAGAATATTGATCGTTTTCTAGAACCTATGATTGCCGAACTCAACAATTTGTGGATTGAAGGAATTCTAACCTATGATATATTAAGAAAACAAAACTTTCAATTGTCCGCAGCATTAATGTGGACTATTATCAACTTCCTTGCATATTCAATGTTATCGGAATGGAGCACATTTGGACATTGTGTGTGTCCGTGTTGTATGGAAGACTCACATGCTTTCTCCTTGAAGTATGGATGAAAAACCACTTGGTTTGATTATCACTATAGGTTTCTCAACAATAACCACCGGTGTAGGAAGATGTAACACCTGGATATTTCTCTATAGTGATTTGAACAGCTTACATGCATAAACACTTTGGATAAACTGACAATCATTATTTTTTTTTTGTGCATAAACATGCTAACATATAGGTTGATGATCAAAACTTCCACAAGATTGCTTTTGATAGAAATATAAAATTAGATACGGTAATTATATCTATAATTTGAAACAGAAGAAGAAGAAGAAGAAGAAGAAGAAGAAGAAGAAGAAGAAGAAGAAGAAGAAGAAGAAGAAGAAGAAGAAGAAGAAGAAGAAGAAGAAGAAGAAGAAGAAGAAGAAGAAGAAATTGACCTATTTCACCGATGATTTGTGAAATGATTACTCCAATGCACGAAAGACGCTTGATCATATTGAGGCTTCCAAAAGATACTCTGAAAACCGCAAGCAATGTCAGCAGACGGCCCCTGGAACATACAACAACAACAGTGTTTCATTTGTAGAGACAACGAAAAAAATAGTTAAAATTTTATTTTTCTAGTTTAACTTGTTTACATCTTTAAATAATGTTGACTTCTTTTTAAATAATGTTTGTAGATCAAAGAGAATAAGGGGAAGCGCCCTACATTCTGTGAACTCTTTAATAAGACTCACAAGCTAACTAGAAAGACTCAATGAGAAGTTTTTGCACCTAATAGGGAAATTGAAGAGACACCGTCGTAGACGACGACGACCGCTATGGCCACCGAGACAGTGACAACTCCACCCCAAGAGCAGCCGACGACAACGTATACCACGCAAGCAACGACTTCTGTCATATTTTTTTTCGGAATTCTATAGGGTTCGGCGACGCCGTCACCACCGAATACCGTTCGAACTCCATTCCAACTCCGAAGGATTTCCTCCAAACCCTAGCACGGGACAGCCGAAATTACATCTGTCACAACAGTCTGCCTGAAAAGACCACACTTTTGGGCCAATATTGCCTCAGCTGCTTGATTTTATATTAGTAAATTTTTAAAATTTCTCAAGCTTACATAAGAACAACTTCTGTTATTGTTGAAGAATTCGGCAACAAGGAGGAATATGGATCTCTGTTTATGTGTACATTTGTAGGACTTACTTGTTCACCATCAGTAATGGTTCTTACTTCATCATATATCTATCATCAAGAACCAGATCTAGTTGAGGCATAGTTTTCATAAGGAAATATGCTACTAACAAGGAGATCGAAAGGAAGAAATGGAAGGTCAAGAAGCTCTTGTAACAATAGGAAAACAACCATTAGTTCATAAATGACAAAATGATGATGAAGAGCTTATAAAAGGAAGAAAGAAGAGAGCAAGGACTTAAATATGTCACTATAAAGCTGTAAAGAAATGTTCAGGTTCTTTGAAAGGGACAATGAGCACCGGATGATTAGGAAGAATTCTCGATTTGTAACTGTTGATTCCTGTAAAAGTTGTATTAGTATTATAATAGTATAAAATAATAATTGTGATGTATAATTAGTAGTTAAGAAATTAGGGAATAAAAATAGGCCCGCAACTCAAAAAAGATTTTTTTTTAATTCCCCAACTAGAGTGAAAAAACCTCACGCTCCCCGGCTAAGCATGCTAGTCCAAAAATTTGCCAAAAAGAAGTCTTAAAATACAGTTCATTTATTACACAGTCAGCATCTCATTTTACCTCCAAAAAGGGTAAAAATGTCATTTCACCAAACTGGTACTTTAGATTATAGTAGATTTAATTATTTTTCAGGTAAGTTGCATGAAAAAATAAATAAATAATTGCATTTTAATTTACTTAATAGTTTGTTTCTTTCCTTGAGTATGGTAATATAGATAACTTATTTACTATATACTACATTTGTCCCGGTTAAAATGATACAGTTCTTAGTTGTCATGAGATTTTTGGAGTTGTTGGTTAAAGTGTTTAATTGGTGAGAGAAAATGAAGGTGTAAGTATTCCCTCCGTCCCACTCAATATGTTCACCTTTCCTTGTTAGTTTGTCTCATTCAAGATGTCCACTTTCTATATTTGGAAAAAAATCTCTCTAATGTCTCTTCTCATTAAAATATTCCACTATATTTTTTCTCTCTACTTACTCCATCTAACAACTCCTCATAAAATCTCGTACCATTCAAGAATGTGGATATCTTGAGTGGGATGGAGATAGTATTAAATATAGAGAAAGGGAGTTGAATATTTTAATTGGAGAGAAAAAAATGGCTGATAATATTAGTTGGAGAGATAAAGGGAGTTATTGTTTTCTAAAAATGGAAATGTGTCATATTAGTTGGGACGAAGGGAATATGTGTATGTTTGCTCGAAGGAACAAGTTATTGCAAAGGCTGAAGCATTATGGGTTTATGGGGTTGAAGATTTGGATTATGATGTCATCTTCGCTTTGAAGAAGAGAAAGCAAATCCCCGGTGTCGAAAAGTAATGAGTATATATTTTCCTTTTGCTACCAGCTCGCCCACCTCTGCAGTTGCGGGGTTCAGCCGACATTAGCACTTACGAGGTTGAGCGACGAGTACAAGAGATGCGTGAACAAGTTAGGATGAGTTTATGATTGGCGTGCAACAAAGAATACAGATAGTGATGCACGACGAACTTGCAAAAGTTCGTGCGGAGTCGGATAAGCAAACAACGTCGTTTCAATGACAATTGAAGATCCTTAGAGAACCATTCAACCAATTGAGAAGAGGGTAAATAATAAAATAGGGTTGTGAACTCCTTTTGAAGTGAAACAATTTAGTATTTGATGCATAAATTATTATTACTACAACAACCTCCAAGTATACAACACAGAAGTAGTATAGCTAAAAGTAAGTATAAGGTATCGAATACAGGGAATAGTCACATACTGTTTACCAAATACTCAACTTCATACACTATTTGAAGAAACAAGATTTGGTTGGATATTAAACTAATTAAAGTGATGAAATAAGTAAACAAAAACAATTAAACAAAACTGAAGATCAAATTTATGAGAAAATAGTGAAAACAAGGAATTACAGGGATAAGATTTCACTACTTTAGTTTATTCAAAACACAATTATGATATCCAAACAATGACTTCAGGGTTACTAGGCATAGTCACCTAATCATTGTCGTTGCCTGGTCAACATTAGTAATGTAAGAGACCCCACATTCCGCTAACTCATTCCACTCACATATCATTTAAAACTAATATATACAAGTGGGACCCCTATTCCACTAACTTTCTTCCACTACTTTTCTTAACACCTTAAAACCCGCGCCATTTAGAAATGAGACTCTTAATCGTGGACGGAGGGAGTATAATCAAAACTGGCCAAATCTATGTTGAAATGAGCCCCAATTGGGCTATTTTTTTAATACAAGCTGATACGCTTGGATTTTGCACGGTTTTAAAGCCTTTATTTGGTCCGTTTTGAATGTCAAAGTTGCATTACATGTCTATTATTTGCTTATTTTATACATTTTGGTATTTTGACATATTTTGTGAGAAATGTGCATATTTGAGCCTAAAAAGGGAGTCAAAATGCGAAGTAGGGAATCTGGAGTTTCAACCACCACCCAAGAGTCGGAAACTTCGGATCAATGCATGGCGACTGCTGGACAAGGTGCAGCGGTCCGCCACAAAAATGCGGCGCACGACAGAATGTGTTCAAACTCATTTTTCCAACGATCCTGGTTGATAAGGGCGTTCTGCATGTCATTCTCTTTGTCTTCGAAAGATCTTCGTGTTAATTGGTACCAAGATCATCTCAATCGGAGTTCTTTGAAGAAAGTTATGGCCGTTCTACCAAAGTCGCGCAAAGCTGTCAAGTGTAGAATTTTAGGCAGAAATTTAAAGAAGGAAAGAAGACATTACCTTGTTAAAACAAATATTTTCCTTATACCATGGGGCACGAAATTTCTATCTTTATTATTGCTTGGAGGGAACTTTTAACCAAATTTAAATCCTTTTCAAACCTATATATACCCCATAACCTAATTCAATATTCACCCTTCCATAGCCCCAAAAGGGGAGCCTCCAAGGCTCCTCCCTCTCCACTCCTTAACCTAATTCTTCCATCATTCTTGGATATTAAAGCAAGGCAAGAGGAGCATGAAGGCTTCAAGATTCAACCTTGGGTTTTGTTTGTTTATTCCATGTCTCGTACTTTAATTATTGTTTTAGTTCGTCTGTCTATGGATTACTAAACAATAGAATTTTGAGGTTTGATAGTAATTAATTTTATGTAGTTCTTTTTATGTTTAATGTTCAGAACTTGTTCCACTTGATTTTTCTTGAACTTTTGTTCGACTGATTGGTCGTTATCTTGATTATTCTCAATCTTTGATCGGTGATAATTTTGATTGGTTTATCTTATATGTTCATACAATAATTGTGACATGAGTATTGATGCACGATGGGGAGAAATCGTGGTAAAACTTGAGTCGGATGAACGTAGAACTAATTAGAATAACTAAAGAGTTAGTGAAATCATTATGCTTCAAATTCCTCTATTTGCCCGATTCTATATTCTTTGCTTTTATTGTTTTACTTTATTGATTTATCTCTAGTTTTAAAATTTCAAACCCAAATCTATGTTTCTCTAGATAGTATTTGATGCCTAGTACATGATAGTCAGTTGCAATTCTATTCCATGTGTTCGATATCTCGGTACTGACCTTTAGCTATACTATTTCTGCCTTGTATACTTGCAAGTAGTTGTAGTGCTAAAAAATAGTGCATCACAAGCTCAGGCCCTGGACCATTAGAAATTAGCCTAAGCTCGGCTTTGATCATCCCAAATAAGACCTAGAATTACAAATATTATTTTATACTCCTTCCGTGTCGTGGTAGTTGAATCGTATTACTTTTTGTATCATTCCAAGATAGTTAAGTCGTTTCTTTATTTGAAAAATTTATATTCTTTTTCTTTCTCTATTTTACTTTCCTACTTAATTCTAATATTCACTTAGCATTTGCAACTCATTTCTTAACTTCTATGCAAAAACAAAAGGCCTCAATTAAGGTGGAACGGAGTGAGTGATTATTTATCTTATACTAATAATATAATAATTATATTCTTTTATTTTTGGACTGATACAAATTTTAATATATTATTGATAAAGTAAGAGAGTGATAAAACAAATTCGAATATTGTTAAATGTTAATAAAAATAATGAAGCTCACTTCATTTAGAGGAAAAAAAGTTACAAAAGGAAATAACATATTTATAAAATAAACCAAAGTAAAAAAAAAAGGTATCTATGTTATACTATATTTTTAATAACATTACTTTCAGGAATGAATGTAATCAAATATAAATTTTAAATATTATACAAACTTCAAACTATGTGTTAATACTGTATTGACATATTTTATTATTGTTATTTAATTAATTTTTTTATATATTTTGATAGTCCAAATTATAATTTAAAAGTTACTATAATATTTAGAGTTTTGTGTTTTATCTATCCATTAATTTCATGATAAATAAACGAAGTGGAATGCGGCTTCATTTTATGTGGTGCCAAAGTCGCAGGATTGGATTATTTTACTACCGCCAACCGACCAAATAAGGTAGTCCACATCTATAAAATAATAATTTAAAAAGTTCAAACGCATTAGACAGTACCACTATTCTCTCGACACGTGGCAGTTAAACAGCAGATATTAGCTATTTGCATGGGCTGTTTTAGGATGAGTTGATTGGGTGTTTTATTTGTTGTTTAGCTTAAATGATTGTTGGAGTGAGGTGGCGGGAATCTAGTGGTTGGGAGGATAGTGGTGGGCCAAGGGGCGGTGGTGCTGACGATGACTCTCTACATTCTTCCATTTTTTCCATCATAATTCATGGTCGGTTCTGTCACACTACCACTGTTATTTGATATGCCTTCAATATACATTGTATATGAGTTTCAACTTTCAATCAGGTTTTTGTTATTCACATGTAACATATGTTTTGATTGTTCGTGTTCCCTTGATTTTGTTTTCTTGCCTTCACACACCGTAGTGATTGATTGAGGTTATTTGATCGAATTCGAAATTATGTTGCAAGAGAGGGTATAGCAAATCTATTTGTACAAGATTAATGTCATACATTTAGGAATTATATTTATTTTATTTGTTAATTTCACCGATAAGGAATGGACTAATGCTACAAATTCAGAAGCTTTCAAGCGGAATGCCACCACACAAATTGTCCATCTGCTCTCATAAAAGTAAAGCAGAACACTTTCACTATACATGTAAAAGTAATATTCGGCACATCCCATTAAACTAGTTTATCGATATTACTATAAATTATTAGAGCGAGAGATTTGTTCAAAATTAGTGGAAATTATGTTGGCGGATAATTATTAATTTCCAGTGCTGTTGGATGCATTTCGCCTGTTTACCAATTTATTTTTAATAATAATAAAAAAAAAGAAACAGGGCGAGGTTGTTGATGTTGAGTGGTAGTAGGGTCGAGTGAGATTAAAATGACAAAATGGGGCGGCGAAATTCAACCCAATCAATCATTCCAGCTCTTATGAGTTGAGTTCTCCTCGTATAAATAGCCCCAAATCCCAATCACTCTCATCATCAACAAAGAATCATTTCATCTATTTACCAACTTAGAAGAAATTAATCAAGAAATTAAGATGACCAAGGATGTAGAGGTCGGCGGCCACGACTACGGCGCCAAGGACTACCAAGACCCGCCTCCGGCGCCGCTCATCGACATGGAGGAGCTGGGCAAATGGTCACTGTACAGAGCCGCCATCGCCGAATTCATCGCCACCCTCCTCTTCCTCTACGTCACCGTCCTCACCGTCATCGGCTACAAGAGCCAGAGCGCCGTCGACCAGTGTGGCGGCGTGGGCATCCTGGGCATCGCCTGGGCCTTCGGCGGCATGATCTTCGTCCTCGTCTACTGCACCGCAGGCATTTCAGGGGGCCACATCAACCCGGCCGTCACGTTCGGGCTGCTCCTGGCCCGGAAGGTGTCGTTGGTTCGGGCCGTGCTCTACATTGTGGCGCAGTGCTTGGGAGCCATCTGCGGCTGCGGCCTCGTCAAGGCTTTCCAGAAGTCCTACTACGTCCAGTACGGCGGCGGCGCCAACCAGCTCAGCGACGGCTACAGCACCGGCACCGGTGTGGCCGCCGAGATCATCGGCACATTCGTCCTCGTCTACACCGTCTTCTCCGCCACTGACCCCAAGAGAAATGCCAGAGACTCCCACGTCCCTGTATGAACATCACATCTTCCTAATTCAATTTATTTTAATAATAAACTAATCATAAGTACTTAATTTAAACCCTAATTGTTGTAGGTTTTGGCGCCGCTTCCAATTGGATTCGCGGTGTTCATGGTTCACTTGGCCACAATCCCGGTCACTGGCACGGGCATCAACCCTGCCCGGAGCTTCGGAGCGGCGGTGATTTACGGCAAAGACGAGGCATGGGACGACCAGTGGATTTTCTGGGTGGGACCGTTTGTGGGGGCAGCCATTGCTGCGATCTACCACCAGTTCGTGTTGAGGGCAGGAGCGGTCAAAGCTCTGGGATCATTCCGAAGCTCTTCCTACAATTAAGGACTCGGACTCGGACTCTTTTGTTTAGTGTGTGCAAATATTTTGTGTGCTACTTTAATTTGGCACTTATTTTAAAAAAAGAGTGCCGTCTTTTTTTTCTTTTTTTTTTGGTTATGGTTTCTCCTCTTTCCTACTTAAGCACTAAATATAGTGCTTTATGCATAAAGTAATAAAATTTGCTATTTCACCCATTTGGATTTATTTTCTTATGAAAGACAACTATAAATCAATGTGGAGTTGGACAAACATGAGCTCTTTTCGGTGGGATACACTCACTCTTTTTAGTCGACAGTTTTCAAGAATAAAGAGAGTTGGGGGTGCGTGTTATGTAGAAATTAGAAAATGTGATCTTGCATAATTAGTTATGGGCCTGATGTGGTAACTAGCAGAAGGTTCATACAGCCCAATGTTTATTTGAACCACATTTCAAATCACAAAAAATGGCAAATCAAAGCTGTCGCCCTTAACTCCTTCATAATTCATATGGGATTATTGGAACCTTTAGAGCACCTCCGATGAGACCATTGGACTTCCCAAAAACACCCCATGCCACGTCATAAGGATCTCCTACTGCACTGCCACATCATACGGACATCCCACTGCACAATGGTGGACATCCCAGCGGACATCCATAATAACAAAAATTCACAAATTAACAAATACAGTATATAATTTATTACAGAATTCAAATTTCGATACGAGCCGTATATATAGAATTTTTTAAAATAAAAATAAAAATCGGGACGTCCATCGTGGCACCGCAATGGCGGACGTCGCGACGAACTTCCCGCACAGCGGTCCAACGTCCGCCGGGACATCCTCCATTGCGGATGCTCTTACAAGTTCCAACTCACCACATCGCCGCATTTAATTGATCGCTCTAATGAATAAATTAAAGGTTAATTTGACTCCATTCATTACAAATAATAAACCTAGACCAATGTCACACGAGTTTTGAAAAAAAATAGTTGAATTTATTATGAATAAAAACTATGTCTCACCTTAAGAATTGCGTTAAAAAGTGATTAAGTGAATTGTAATTGGAGAAAGAAACTACTATGTGCTACAATTAATAAATAAATTAATATCAGTCATTAGTACGTTATAGGGCAATGTCAATAAATAAAAAAGGAGTTTATTATGTGAATATATTGCAAAAAGAATTTAATGTTTAGGGACGGTAATAAACACAAATTTTCATATATTTTGGTTGTGTATAGAATTTTTTTTCAGAAGATATGAATTTTTTCCCATTTATTACAATATTTTAAAATAAAAGTAAATAGAGTCTAATTATATTACATAATTTTATTTAGAGCATCCACAATAAGAATAGGCCACCCACTCTCTCTCTGCCACGTCATTAGCACTAAAAATCCACCTGCCACATCAGCATTTTACTCAAATAGGCCAGCCGCAATAAAAATAATTCAAAAACAACTACATTTACGGAATTAAACACAAAATACGGAATTAAATTTACGACACATATACTGGAAAAATTCGTTAATTTTATTTAAATAAAAAAAGTACATTAACTAAAATCAAAAAAATTACATAATAAAAAAACAATCTGGACTTCCACACACGAGTCACCGCCCCACTCTACTCCTCATTAATTTATTAAAAAAATACATTAAAAAATGTTAGTATGCCTTGAATCCGTTATAGTTTGTCGCTAGCCGAATGGGGGTCTCGCTGTGTGCATATTTTTAAATTACACGAGCCACCGCCCCGACGCTATGACATGTTTGTGTTTTAGGTCTTAATTTTGTATTGGGCCTAGCCCGTCTTCTGTGTGCATATTTTAAAATTACATAATTAAAAAAATACATTAAAAATGCAATAAAAAAATGCATAAAAAATACATTAAAAATGCAATAAATAAAAAAAATGCATAATTTTTTTTTTTAAATAGCGCTGGCCGATCGGCTTGCCACAATGGCGGCCAGCGCCCTCAAATCGGCTAATCCACGCCGATTTTTTCGCCGATTCACGGCTGGCCGATTTCAATAGCCGTGGATGCTCTTAGCAGTTAAGTTTAAATTAGTGGAGGTAGGGGTGTGGTTACTAATTCTCACCCTTGTCATTTCCCGCCAAAGAAAGCGATTTCCAAACCCTGCCCATTTCCCGTGGGCGACAAACAAAGAAAAATCAGAATGGCGCCGTCAGCCGATCCAGAGACATCGCCGTCTATTTCCACCACCAATACTGATCTCCAGGTAAGTTTCCCGGTTAATCGTATTTCTTTGGATTATATCGCTTATAATTGGTGGAAACAAATTGTTTGAATTCGCGCCTCCTCTGCAGCCTTTCTTCCTTCTCCACAAAGCCGCTTCGCGGAAACCCTCCTCTAAAACCCGACGGAGAATCGACCTCTCGCCCAAAGCTTCCGATGCTTCTGCCCAAGAATACAATGACAACTCGCGATTTGAGACCTTTAAACTCCTATGGTCCAACACTGAATCCATTATTAAGGTTTTCCTCTCTACCCGCAGCACCCCTATTGCCCATATATTCTTAACTTTGCACTTTTAATTTCAGGACGTCTTGAAAAATCTCAACACTACCGTGTTTGATGGAATTGATAAGTGGGTTCACGCGTCCTTCGATGCAATTCGCACCTCTCGAACTCCTGACTTCACTACAGCCTCGTCTATGTATCCTATTCCGAATAACGTTCCTATTGGCGCACAAATCTTCACCGCATTGCTTTTTACAAGTAATTCCTGCTTCCTGCAAAATTGATGATATTTATTTAACCGAATTAATCCACCTCGTTTTATCAAAGCATCTTCTTGTTGTCTAAATCGAAGGGATTTGCAGAAAATGTGGAGTCCGTTGATGACATATCGACATTTGCTGACCTTGGTGCACATTTGAGATCGAGTGGATGTTTAGTAGCAAATCTTACATCGATTGACTTCTCTGCCAAGAATGGAGTTGGCGGTTGTCTTAAAACTTTGCTAAGACAGTTCCTGTTGGCCAGCATTGATGTAAGCATGTCAGCCAACTTTTTGCCTTAATTTACTGGGGGGGGGGGTTATGTGATGTGAAATTGTTTATAGAGCTCACAATTGTTCGTGCTTTCTTTTTATATATTAGGCACCTGAGATGTCCATTCTGGCGTCATGGTATAATGAACAAGAGAACTATGACAAACCGCTAATTGTTATAATTGATGATGTGGAAAGATGCAGCAGTTCTGTATTGAACGATTTCATCTTAATGCTGAGGTATAACAGCTTTTTGCTTCTAAATGTGACATGCTCACAGTGTTGATTGAATTTTTAGTTTCTTCTAATCATACATACACTAGGTTTATTTACTTGTGAGTTCAAATTTTCTCTCCTACCCTTTGATATCATCTTCAGTTGGTTGTTGGACAGCATACTATAGAATAGTTACATCAATCAACCTAGCCATACCGTGACCAGCTTTTATACTCCTTACTAGAAAGAATTCCTTATCCATGAACTCTCTACATGAATAGTTCTATAATCGTGGATTCAGTTATGAGTATATTTTTTCCGTAAGACCATCAGAAAGCATTCCCCAGTGATCATGATATGGCTTTGCGTGGGTTGAGGGAGGGCTACTCTAGGACGATGCAGGAGGAAGGGAAGAGAGATTTTGTAGTGCAAAGGTGAATTTGGCTGTTCTCAGTGTACCCAGTAGGTCTTAAATTATGAAATAAGGACTAACCATTCATCTTAGGACTAAAGCAATAAAAATTGTAGTTGTTGGACTATGATGTTTTATAACTTTATGGATCAGGCACCCTTGAAGAAGGCACGAGCCGAACGACAGACTATCCTTTTTGCCAACTACCATCCACAATATGCCTATAGTTATTTCACTCATTATTTCATATGCTTTTGTAAGTGCTGATTTGAGGCTTCAATATCCTCTTACCTGCAAATGGAAAAACCTTGCTATTGACAGGGAATGGGTAATAAAGGTCCCAATAATATTGGTACTAGGAGTTGCAACAAGTGTTGATGCTCTAAGGAACATTCTGTGCTCAAGTGCATGCTTGTATCTTTCCGTTTGCGAGTTCAATTTGGGAACCCCAGCAGAAAGGATGGATGCTGTCATTGAGGCTGTTCTCCTCAGAAGTTGTCAGAGCTTCAGCATTGGGAAACATGTATCAGCTTTCCTAAGAAACTACTTCTTAAGACATGATGGAACACTAACCTTATTTGTTAAAGCTCTAAGGGTTAGTAGCAGGCTTTAGTTATTTTTGCTCTATCTTTGTATCGGGTAATCAGCTTATCCTATTTTCACAACTTCACTTCACATAACTATTGTTTGTAACAACTGTTTCCAGATTGCTACGGCACAGCAGGTCTTCTCTGAACCTTTAAGCTTCGTTCTAAGGAAACTAGTTAATGAAGAAGGCACTGAGGCAAGATTAACCTATCTGTTCTTTTTTTATTCGTGTACCATCTGATTTAACTGATTTGTTTGTGATCTGTTAAACTTCTTGAAGTTTGAGATTTCATTCTCAAATCTCAGGATAGCAAATTAAAGTGATTTAGAAATTAAACTTTCATCATAGATGATTATGTCTTCATTACATGGATTCTGTTTTCCGCACTAGATCAGGGTTTTCTGTTGGAATTTTCCCTAGAATATAATTAGTAGGGAAATGCTTCCATGTTTCATAAACTTCTTTAATAGTTGAGGAAAAGTCTGCTCCAACCAGATACACATTATTTAATATTTCAGGGATTGGACGGGGACAATAATTCACTCAGAGAACCTGCTATGAAGCGAGCTCTTGAACTTCCATCCTTACAAAGGTTCTCAATCAATAAACGTCTTTTATTTTAATAAACATGTTAACATTGAGTTGCGTAGGTTTACGATGGTGCTTTACCAAATTTATGATAGGTTTTGCGAGACTAGAGGCAACTGCATTGATTGGGTCTCTGCTTTGTCTGAACTGAAAGGACTACATCAGCTTTGGAGCTCTTTAGTTATGGTAAGAATTCAAATGAAAAACCACAAAATTCCGTAAGTTTTAAAGTGGAATGTAGTTTGCTCTGGAAATCTTGATTATTTCCTTCAACTTATAGTAAAACCCCCTTCTAGTTTTTGTTTTATACAGTGACTGTATATTTGTTGGGGAAATGCTATGATCTTTTATGTTCTGTTTTGTATTGGTAATTTGATTTATCTTCCCTGGAGACCACATTATTCTTGGAAATACTTTATTGCCAAGCCTTATGATACTACATTCGTGAACATCTAGACGTACTAGCGCGTTCTGTTTTGAATATTTTGCTGAAAACGTCACGTAGTCACCTACAGAAACTAAACAAAGAGATGATTTAGTACTTTTGATAATCATATGTTGCAGTGCCTGTATGAAATTGGAAGATGCCGCAAAATCTCCCTTTTAGATTTATACTGTGAGATGCTCAAGCCTAAGCCGCAGAATTTTGGTGCTAATGATCTCAATCTAGTGGGAAAAGATTATACAACCTCAGTGCATAATTATCAATCACCTGGCTGCTTACAAGATAAAGGTTGCGTTGTTCGGGCATTTCAGATGTTGAGGTTATTTCACATTTTCACTTATTTTTGTTAAAAAGATTTCATATTGCCACTCATTCTCCTTGCACACACATAACCTACAATTAGATTGATATTAAGAGCTATAGCTTTTAAGGAGGAATTATTTGTATAATAATGTATTGGAAATGGATTAATTTTCTGCACTTTTAATATTTGAAACCATGGATATCCATAAGGAATCATAGTAATATTAAACACATGTCACATCCCTTTCATTTCCTCAAAAAAGGAAACAAACAGTGTGGCTTTGGTTTGTGCAGGGATTTGTCAGCTATGGAGCTGTGCAAAATACTGGATAGGTGGGAAATGCTTACTAGAGGCATTGAAGAGGTATGGTTTATTTTTCTTGGGGTTTCCGGCTGGTATACTATATTATGAATGCTTAGTTTTTAAGATTTCAATCCTGAAGAGATTGTATGGAGCTGTAGAAGAAGAAGACATAAATTCTCCTACGGTGTAAATTGTTAGTTTTTTTTTAAAAAAAATTGTTTCAAATAACTGGTCTTACAGTTTGCTCTGTTGGCTTCATGTCTCCCCTGATGCTGCTTTACATACAGAACACATATTTCCCCCCATTTATGTTATGGATTTTACTCCAGTTGATTCCAGATTGATGATTTACCCATATAGTGGCAAATATGTATCTGATCCCCACTTGAACGTTGATCTTTCCAGATTCATGAAAAAGTAAAGGAGCTACAATCCCAAATAAAATCGGAGGTCAAGCAGTCAAGACATGATTTGCGAAAGGATTCTAAGTATTTCTCAATGCCTTTTTTATAACTTAATGATGTGATCTGGTTAACTCTTTTGTGTAGTCCCTCTTGACGTGGACTTGCAAAAAAGTAAAGTTATTGAGGCTATTAGATCATTTGTGACCTGACATTTGCTCTTCCACATAATGGTGACATATAGACTTCATCAATGCATCTTCAGGTTGTTCATTGGGTGAAATTGCTATGATTACTAAAATACATGGCCAGCCTACTAGACACAAGTTGGTCTAGACTAGATGCTTCATTGATATCCTATAATTTGGTATATTGAAGCATATAGGACCAATCTCTTCATCTTCTTATTTTTTTCTGGACATGTTGATTGACAGGTCATAGTTTAATAGAACTAATCAACCTCGTTGCTGTTTTTTTATCAGGAGACCTACAGCCAGGACTTACAAAAATGACAAGACAAGTAATTCCACAATTAATGAAAAAGTTGCCTCATTCCTACAATCTATGTTCAGGTACCAGTTCTAAGTCTATGTATATCCTAAACCTCTTATAGAACTGTAAGCGAACATGTGGTATTTTTTTATTTTTTGAACTGTATCATTGATCAAGTGCAATACAAAACTCAAGAACAGTGTAGTCATGAGTGGACAGGTGTGATTTAAATGATGCGCCAAATAGCTTGACCTGAATGAAAGTAATAACAGAGTAGCTTTTAACCTTGTGTAATCTCGAATATAAGCATTGTGCATTATGCTTTGTGATGTCACATGTAATGGTTTACATTAGATATGAATATTTTCAAACTAATTAAACTCATATGTTGGTATAGTATATCATGCTTATCTTATTGTCCATATTTTTAAATTATCTGATCTTTATACTCCTACTTCATTTCGGTATCCATTCAATAGTTTCCAACTTTTTTCTGTTTGATTTCATTACAGGGAATATATTCAGACCATTGAGAGTATACCTCTTCATGAAATAATCTTCTTTGATAATGTTGACAATCTCAATACAGTTAAGTATTGTGGAAAATCTTCTATTCTGTAATTTATCGAGCTTTCTGCATTGTCTTGCCAATGAATGCAGAGTTCCTTATACTTGTTCATTAAGCTAATTTATACTATTACTCCATCCGTCCCATGAAAATAGACACTCTTTCCATTTTGGTCCGTCCCATAAAAATAATCCACTTATATGTTTGGTAACTTTTTTCTCTCTAATGAGTTGGGCCCATTCTCCTTAACAGTACTCCAATAACTGTTTCTTTATATCTCTCTCCTACTATATCAATCATGCATTAGTGTCATTCCAAAAGTGTCTATTTTTATGGGACAGGGGGAGTCTAATATTATCTAAAACCTTATGCCTTCATTAAATATTTTATAAGGTTTGTCAGGACTTCAATGCATACTTTTTAATTAACTTGACTGATCTCAGTTTTTAGGATAACTAAGTTTTGTTTAAGCATTTTGATAAGTGATTACTGAAATACAGTCCATACAAGAAGTGTTTCCTGAAAATTACTTTATGGAAAGCCATATAACAGGAAAGATAAAATAACACAAGACTCTATAAAATTGAATAAACTTTCAGAGTATAAGCTGTGCTATGCATTACTTATACTATATGATTGCCAATAGCGTAATGGTGTGTAAAATGATGTTTGAAGTTTTGGTATTGCATGCAACTATAGTTTGATAACATTCTTCTTTTGTCGTATCAGGCTTTGATTGGAGATCCTAGAAGAAGAATCCAAGCTGACCTGTTGGAGTCAAGAAAACTCCTCAAGTGTTCTTGCTGCAGCAAGAATGACGGTGTTCTAGTTCCATCGATGCATGATACCTCTATAATGTAAGTTGTGCATGCCTTTTCTGGCTGACATTTCATCTTTTCAACTAGTTTGCCTTCATTGGATCACTTCTTCTTTTTTAGTGTTATTCTCATTTCACGCCGTAGCGTTCATTGGATCAGTAAGGCTTGATTTTTCATTGCTGTTCCCCCATAGTTCTGTGACAAATGTATAACTATTCCACAAAAAAGTTCGATTGCCAGCTGGTTAAACTTTTCATTCGCTTGGTGTAGGTACACGCTGGTGCAAGAACATGGTGATCTCATCAATGTTCATGAATGGTTTCACTCCTTCATGGCAGTCATTTCAAATCCACCTTTAAAAGCCAAGAAAAAATTGAGAATGTCCCCATCACCTAAAAAACGGAAAGACTCAAAAGAAGCTCGGACCAAAACTGATGCATCAATACAGTATCCTTTGCCTCTGATCTTAATTACTACATTTTCTGCCAAGTTATTAATTAATACATTATTTGATATAAGTAGTCCTTAACATGAGGATTGAAGAGCCGAGTTTTGCAGAGCAGTAACAGAGCTACAAATCACAGGGCTGCTTCGGATGCCCACCAAAAGGCGCCCTGATTATGTGCAGAGAGTGGCTTTCGGACTTTAAAAGAATTGGATAAGTATGTTGCTACTTCCTGTGTCTTAATCATTATCTGTATCTCTTCACAAAGTTTTGGTGTAGAAGCAGTTAGCGTCCTAAAATGTGATTCCAATTTGAGATGGGATATGTGTCTGTCAAAACCACACGTCTTGTCTTCCTGAGAAATATTGGGATACAAACACTCACACAAAATTACAAAGCAGAAAATTCTGGTTTGAAAGTGATTACTTAGGAAAGAGAGTTTCACCCACAGACAAGACTTGATTGGTTGCCTAGGTTAATTATTGAATGCATTTGATTTCTAGATAGTTACATGTCTCTTTGGACTGGCATTTTCTGCACTCTTGTAATTAATAGTTCATTTCATTTATTTTGCGTTCGAATACCTGAAACGTATTCAATGCTCGATTTAGTTTAGTATGAGTTTAAATCTTAGATTTACTTGACCATAGGTTGAAAAATGCGCGACCTCTATGAGCAAAGTTGATATGCACAAGGCCATTGGTTGTAGTCGCTCTGACAAGTCCCGATTTCTTAATTGGTTGTTGATGAAGATTGTGGCACATTTGTAACTGAGTTCCTATTCTATTACAATTATATATTCAGTGTAATGTTTTGTTAATTTATTTATGTGGGGTTCTATGCATGTTTCTTTTTTTTTTATCTCTATTATTTCAATCTTAAATATACATTGCGGAATACTGAACTTAGGTACCAAATGCTTCGTCATATTTGTCGAGGGGAATTTATTACTGGGTTCACAAGAACCTCTATAAAACGGAATAATAAATAGCACTGGAGTCGTTCACCTTCCTTGAAATGCCCAGAAATGGGTTCAATTAGGGGCTCTATCAGTTGTTCAGTTTCTTACTTAGCATCCACGATAGAATGGACTAGGTAGCGGACTAGCACTAGGTTTAGCCAAAAACACCTTCTGCCACGTCACTATGATTAGCCACTGCACTGCCACATCACTATGACATCCCAACTAACAAAAAAAAATTCACAAATACGGAATTAAAAATTCAACGCGAATACAGGAAAAATGCAACCATTTTATATAAATTAAAAAAATAAAATACATAGTTAACAAAATGAAGTGCAACGAGATGTATATATAGAGTTTTGAAAAAAAAAAACGACAAAACAGCTAGTCTGTCCGCTCGTTCGTCGGGAGCCCACTATTGTGGGACTAGCCGATGGACTAGCGCGTTATCCGAAGGACAAGAGGTTGTCCGTCGGGCTCATCCTCCACCCGCTAGTCCGCCACAATAGTGTACTAGCGCGCGGACTAGCCGCTAGTCCACGAGCTAGGCCACTATTGTGGATGCTCTAAATGAGTGAAAGCCCGCATCGTTCATTCCACATAAAGCTAGAAACAAAACTAGGGATTGAGGTGGTTTTCAAATCTCGTTGAATTTGTTACATCAAGAAATAGTTGTACAATTACAAGTGTACCCATCGTCTTGCATTTCAATCTCCAATTCTCTCTCCTTCACCCTAAACCCTTTACCCCATTTGTGGACAACACTGGTTTTACTGAGAAATTGGTAAAGTAAGAGAGATGGGGAGAAAAAGTAGATAAAGTATGAGAGATAAGAAAAAATAGGTTAAATGCGAGAGAGATGATTTTTATTTTAAGAAATGAGACTATTTTTTGTGGACATCCCAAAATGGCAAAATGTGACTATTTTTCGTGAACAGAGGGAGTATATTAGTGGAGTATCAATTAACAGTCCTTTCCTCAAATTGCTCCTCGCCATTACACTGCACCGGCGTCGGGGATGCGAATGTTGTCGTCGGCACCCAGCGTTCAGATTGAAGGTTTGAGCGTGGCAGAGCCTACATCGTCGCCACCACCAGGGGGTTTCTTCGGCAGCCCAATTTTGTGAAGATGATGCGAGATATCCAAAAGAATCCCAACAATTTGAACTCGTATTTTGCAAGATCATAACCCGGGTTATGCAGTCATTAGGGGCTTTGTTGAACTTGAAGTTCCAGACGAGGGGGCTGGAGGAGGAGGGTTTGGAGGTGCCATCGGTGCACAATAAAAAAGAATTGCCACCGTTTTTCCGCATGTATTTCTCTTTACTGACAGCTAATTTTTGTTTATTTTGGGGGTCCTGTTGTTCCTTTCTTTCGTCTCTCTATGTCCCACCAACTGGTACTACTGTTGCTTATTCATTCCAATAATACCCCCAAGAGAGAGAGAGAGAGAGTTGAGCTGGGGTCTTATGCTCTGCACGAAGAGGAAGAAAAATGGAGAGTGTGTGGATGATGGGGATGGAAAGGTAGAAAATTATGAGGGCATTTTCGGCAAGTCAAGCTCACTCAAACTGAACGCATGTGTTTAACCTTCATTACTGTGGGACCCACATAGTGAAATCTCAATAAGATTTATATCTACAACTTCCACTCCAAAGAAGATAAAATCTAATACTCCACATGTTGAATTCCTACATCCAGTGTGCATAGAAAAATTATATAACCACCATATTGGCCAATTAATCCATGATAACAAAAGGAAATTATTTTTTTTGGGACTTAATGGAGCCTCAAACAAATGAATGTTTCTTTAAGGGCGTTGGCAATGGGGGCCGATAGCAACGGCCTATCTATCAGCCCCCTCATCGGCTCCGGTAGGTCACCGTTGTGAGGGGGAGGGTTGATTCCCCCTCCCCAACGCCTCTGCCCCTTGACCGATAAATCGCCCAGTCGATGGCGCATCGACCCTGCGATGGGCCTCCATTGCGGAGGCTCGGGCCGATGACGGAGCCAATTCATTTTATATCATAATTTTATTACTTCTATATATACATCCTTCCTCCATTTCACACATTTACTCTCATCATTTTACTTCTATTCATCCATTTCATTTCACACATTCATCTCTCTAGCAAAATGAATCCCAATGATGACAATAATTCTGGCGAAAACCAGTTTACTGGCCAAGGAGGTGGGTTTTCGAACCTACTAGAGGGAAACCATTATCCCAGAGGTGGCCAATTTCCTGTGGAAAACATGTTCGGGTTGGGAACCCAATCATCCCAGTTTGGGATGGGTTCAACTCAGATTCCGTCTAAAGGAGGTCTACCTTTTTTCCACGGCACCCAATACGCCGGCTTCCCAAAAGCGGCTACGTCGGTGCAGGTAGACCGATGAACACATCGAATTCCGGCGATGATGTCTACTGCCCAATGATGAGCCCAAGCGCGTTTGGTACTCCTGGGACTGACGAATCCACTGTTCTGTTAAGAGACTTGAACTTCAACACCGACGAGTAAAGGTGTCCGATATGGAGCCATCTCCTCCTAGGGCGAAGGCGGCGGCGAAGGGGAAGAGGAAGGAGAAAGTGGGAGCCAAGTCAGGGCGGGCAGGGTGGGCGCACAAGGAGTACCTACTCCATCGAGGAGTCAACTGCTCTTGCTCGTTGTTAGGCAGATATCTCCGATGACTCAACTGTAGCCAACAATCAGGGTGAGGGCGGTTTCTGGGAGCGTATCACGCAACGATACGAACAAGTCAAGCCCGATGGAGCCCCGACACACAAGCTCGGCGATCTACACAAGCATTGGAAACGCCTGGTGTTCGAGTTTCATGGTATCTACGATGGCAACTTGCTGGAAATGCATAGCGGAGAGAACGAATTCTCTGTCAGAGAGTTGTCGATGAGGAGTTTAGGGCCACTGTCAACTCAAAAGGATTCAAGTATTGGGATACATATCATCAACTGAAGGATTTTCCTAAATTCAAAACGGGTATGTCGGAGGCGTTGCAGACGAGATCGGTGCGAACATGCCTCACGCTCTCCGGGAGCTATAACAGCAGCGGAGCAGAGCCAATAGACTTGTCAGAGGACCAATCACCCATTGAGACTACTCCTCAGCACCCAATGGGCGTGAAAGTAGCGAAGGCAAAAGCGAGGAAGGAGAAGGGGAAGGCAAAGTCCAGCGTAACGAATGCCCAATCCGCACCGGTCCAGGTTGATAATGCATTATTGGGTCATGTCGCCTTCGCACAATCGATGGTGGGCCTCTACAACATGCACATGAAATCCAATTCTCGATCCATCTGGAACACCATCCAAGGGTTGAAGAAGAAGATGGGTCTTGACGAGGATGACGAGCCAGAACCCGATGATTGATGTGTGTTTGTTGTTTTTATCTATCTTTTTTTTAATGTACTTAGTATGTTTTTTTTATAATGAAGTATTGTTTTTTTTATTGTAGTAATTTTTTTTTAATGAAGTATGTTTTTTTTAAATGAAATTTTCTCTTTTTTATATTATCTTGTCTTAAAAAAAAAGAAATATATAAAAATAAAAATAATGATGTGGAAATGAGATAGGCTCTAGGATGAGTTCTCATGGCAAGAAGATAGGCTCTGGGATGGGCATGCTGATGTGGCAGGAAAATATGGAGATAGGCTCTGAGATGGGCTCCGGAGATAGGCCCTTATTGCTAATGCCCTAAAAATATTATAGTACTCCCTCCGTCCTAAAGAAGATGACACTTTCTTGGGTGGCACGGAAATTTTTGCAATTTTATTTTGTGTGTGTAGTGGAAAGAGTAAAGTAAGAGAAATAGTAAAGTAACAGAAAAGTATTTCTATTTTTAATAATGAGTCATATTAGTTGGAACAAACCAAAAAGAAAAGTGAGTCATATTTAATGGAACGAAGGAAGTACTAAAAGTATCCACAACCATTATCCAATATCTATTCCGTCTCTTAACTATTTATGGATCTTATGGATCTCATATCATTATTACCACGTCCTTTACAACCATTTATCCCTTAACAAACCGTTCATTCACTATTCATGATACAACTATTTCATATTTAAAAAAAAATTAACAACTAATTTAATTAAAATTAAATATTATATTTAATAAAAACGTCAATATCCAATGATTTGTGCTCGCGGCATGGTGCCAGGCTGCCAGCGCACCCTGGCATTGGAGACTGCTTGCAGTGGAGCCGTTGGGGGTATGTAATTGTGCTAGTATGGCACTACCACATGTCCAACAAATTCCCCAATTATTTTGTCACTCTATTATTCGCATACCCAATACGAATTAAAGCTCAATTAAGTTCCCACTTGTGTTGAGAGATAGTGATTGGTGCATAAGTTCTGGAACTTGTGGAAGTATGAAAGTCAGAAAGTGATTGGTGCATGAGGTACTGAAATCTCTGGAAATACGACACTCATAAATTAAGCTTTATTTGTAATATGACTAATATCTGATCTGAAAGCAACAAATTTAAAATATACCATACCAAGACCTGAAATTGACAGCTTACAAAGGACTTGGCTACATGAATCAGTGATTGGAGTAAAACCCATGATTTTTTAATTTTTATATAGAGGTGTTCCACCATCTATAAAATCCTCGTGGACGAATACCATCCTACAGTTTATCAGCATCATCATCTTCATACACTAATACTGCTAGAACAGTTTTGCCATTGGATAAAAACACAGTTCTACAGCACTACTAATATTGTTGTTTTGATTTTTGAATTTTTGAATTAAAATAATCGGCGTGCGACGACCATGTGGATGGAAGGAATCTGCATCGGCGGCTGGGGCAGCCACGTATACGCCAGGGGCCACCTAGCCACGTCCTCTCCCACTCATCCTATAAAGCCGGCCCTAGCCCTGCCCATTCGGGAATACGCCACCTACTCCCTCAGTACACGTGGTAGACGGCGCCGGAACAACATGAGCGTCGGAGCGGCATCGACGACGGCACCGGATGCCTTGCGGAAAGGCATCGCTGAGTTCTACGATGAATCCTCTGGTGTCTGGGAGGACATTTGGGGAGACCACATGCACCACGGCTTCTACGATCCGGCCTCCGATGTCTCCATCTCCGACCACCGCGCCGCCCAGATCCGCATGATCGATCAGTCCCTCGCCTTCGCCTCTCTCTCCGGTACCCCTCTCTCTCTCCATCTCGACTCACTACAGACTGGACTAGCCTCTTTTTTTTATTTTATTTTAATTTACTAATTGTTAGCTGAATGTTGAAAATGAATGTTTGTGGTTGGTTTTTGTTGTAGCAGTATGTTAATGATAGTAATTTCACAATCAAGTTATAGACATGAACCTACTTATTAGTAGTAGATTAATAGATGCAATTCATGAGGAATTGGTATATTCATCAACGAAAACATGGATCAAATTGTTTTGGAGTTGAGAAATTTAATGATTATCGGATTGTATAATGTGGGATAAAAAATTTGGCAGATGAGTCGAACCAGAAACCAAAGAGTATTGTTGATGTTGGATGTGGCATAGGAGGCAGTTCTCGATATCTGGCAAGAAAATTTGGGGCTAAATGCAAAGGCATTACTCTCAGTCCTGTTCAAGCACAGAGAGCTCAACAGCTTGCTGATGCTCAAGGACTCAGCGCTCAGATTTCATTTCAAGTTGCTGACGCGTTGAACCAGCCCTTCCCCGATGGCCAGTTCGATCTAGTTTGGTCCATGGAGAGTGGAGAGCACATGCCTGACAAGAAGAAGGTTCACTCCCCACATATATTCTCCTTGTATTATACACCAACATACATACATCTATGAATGTCATTCAATTTGTGATGGTTGTAGTTTGTGAACGAGCTGGTGCGTGTGGCTGCTCCTGGTGGAACAATAATCATCGTGACATGGTGCCACAGAGACCTATCTCCTTCGGAAGAGTCTCTGCGGCCAGAGGAGAAAAACTTGCTAGACAGAATATGCCGCGCTTTCTATCTCCCAGAATGGTGCTCCACTGCTGATTATGTCAGCCTGCTCACCTCCCTATCCATGGAGGTGCTGCTTCATCTTGCTTCTCATTCCATTCAAATGGTTAATCAAATCATAACAAATATTGTGGCTGTGCAGGATGTTAAGTCTGCAGACTGGTCCGACAACGTTGCTCCATTTTGGCCTGCTGTTATTAAATCAGCATTGACATGGAAAGGCATCACCTCATTGCTAACCAGTGGTAACTTGGATCTCCCTTCTCAATAACTATTCCTCACCTTTCTTCTTGCCTTATCTCGTTTTTCGCCTCAGGGTGGAAGACTATAAGGGGAGCGCTCGTCATGCCATTGATGATCCAAGGATACAACAAGGGTCTCATCAAATTTGCTATCATTACTTGCAGAAAACCAAATACTCCCTAAATCTTTCTCTTGTTATGTTAATGAAATAAGCCAATGTTGTGACACGGTGATGATGGTTACACTATATAGCTTATTACAGCGGCGCTTCTTGTGATATATGAACATTTGAAGATACCATCAATTCTTAATGCTCATCCTCGTAGGTATATATCATATATGTAATGCAGTTTCTCTTATAGGCTATAATCAACCTGTATTTCCTACTCCCTTCATTTTATCAGTCTAGCTATATCTCTCTCTCAAAGACAGTAAATCCAGGCTACCGGCATTTATTAATAAGTACAGTACTTTACAGTGAAACAACTCTGTTTATTTGCTGTCTGCAAGCCACAAGGTACCTGGTTTTGACGGTGGCTTTGACGCTCCACAAGTTGAGAAGATAGTGGAGAGATGCAGCTTTGAGATTTCGAGCAATCAAGAGATTAACAAATCGAGTGAGTTGCCTGATAGTGGATTCCCCTTGCCGTATAATTCTTTCTTTAGGAAGGGCAAAGTTGGAGATCATTTGAGCTATCTTGAAGATGAAATGATTCGGAAAATAGATGGTGTTACCAAACTCAAGTTTCATGCATCTGGCTTTGTTTATGGGATTTGAGATATCTGAAATTAATATGACAACTGCTTTCTTGAATTACTTACGTATGCACAATAAATTGTTTTGATCTTTGTATAAAAGATTATTCAATATATTTTGTTTTTGGATTTTTTTTGCCTGTTATAATAAAAATATTTGTGTAGAGTGTAGACCATTTCCTAATCCACTGAAACCCCTAAAAATAATGTGGATTGGCATCGATCTTCCTACAACGCTCATCGATCTAATGAGTTGGGCCCATTCTCCCTTAACAGTACTCCAATAACTGTTTCTTTATATCTCTCTCCTACTATATTAATCATGCATTAGTGTCGTTTCAAAAGTGTCTATTTTTATGGGACAGAGGGAGTCTAATATTATCTAAAACCTTATGCCTTCATTAAATATTTTATAAGGTTTGTCAGGACTTCAATGCATACTTTTTACTAGTAATTAACTTGACTGATCTCAGTTTTTAGGATAACTATGTTTTGTTTAAGCATTTTGATAAGTGATTACTGAAATACAGTCCATACAAGAAGTGTTTCCTGAAAATTACTTTATGGAAAGCCATATAACATGAAAGATAAAATAACACGGGACTCTATAAAATTGAATAAACTTTCAGAGTATAAGCTGTGCTATGCATTACTTATACTATATGATTGCCAATAGCGTAATGGTGTGTAAAATGATGTTTGAAGTTTTGGTATTGCATGCAACTATAGTTTGATAACATTCTTCTTTTGTCGTATCAGGCTTTGATTGGAGATCCTAGAAGAAGAATCCAAGCTGACCTGTTGGAGTCAAGAAAACTCCTCAAGTGTTCTTGCTGCAGCAAGAATGACGGTGTTCTAGTTCCATCGATGCATGATACCTCTATAATGTAAGTTGTGCATGCCTTTTCTGGCTGACATTTCATCTTTTCAACTAGTTTGCCTTCATTGGATCACTTCTTCTTTTTTAGTGTTATTCTCATTTCACGCCGTAGCGTTCATTGGATCAGTAAGGCTTGATTTTTCATTGCTGTTCCCCCATAGTTCTGTGACAAATGTATAACTATTCCACAAAAAAGTTCGATTGCCAGCTGGTTAAACTTTTCATTCGCTTGGTGTAGGTACACGCTGGTGCAAGAACATGGTGATCTCATCAATGTTCATGAATGGTTTCACTCCTTCATGGCAGTCATTTCAAATCCACCTTTAAAAGCCAAGAAAAAATTGAGAATGTCCCCATCACCTAAAAAACGGAAAGACTCAAAAGAAGCTCGGACCAAAACTGATGCATCAATACAGTATCCTTTGCCTCTGATCTTAATTACTACATTTTCTGCCAAGTTATTAATTAATACATTATTTGATATAAGTAGTCCTTAACATGAGGATTGAAGAGCCGAGTTTTGCAGAGCAGTAACAGAGCTACAAATCACAGGGCTGCTTCGGATGCCCACCAAAAGGCGCCCTTATTATGTGCAGAGAGTGGCTTTCGGACTTTAAAAGAATTGGATAAGTATTCCTTTGTCTTAATCCTTATCTGTATATCTCTCCACAAAGTTTTGGTGTAAAAGCAGTTATCGTCCT
The DNA here is from genome assembly GCF_029641045.1 of Salvia hispanica. Classification (NCBI taxonomy): domain Eukaryota; kingdom Viridiplantae; phylum Streptophyta; class Magnoliopsida; order Lamiales; family Lamiaceae; genus Salvia; species Salvia hispanica. The sequence goes on from NC_142692.1 coordinate 25,198,780, forward strand.
AAAATGTGATTCCAATTGGAGATCGCATATGCGTCTGTCACTCAAAACCACACGTCTTGTCTTCCTGAGAAAAATTGGGGTACAAACACTCACACAAAATTACAAAGCGGAAATTTCTGGTTTTAAAGTGATTACTTTGGTAAAGAGGGTTTCACCCACAGACGAGACTTGATTGATTGCCAAGTAGTAAGTTACATGTCTCTTTGAACTTTGCAAAAGCATATGGGTTTCTGGCATTTTCCGCACTCTTGTAATTTATAGGAGTAGTTTTCATTTCATTTATTTTGCGTTCGAATACCTGAGACGCATTCAATCCTCGATTTAATTTAGTCTATGAGTATAAATCTTAGATTTACTTGACCATAGGTTGAAAAATGTGCGATTGCGCCTGTATGAGCAAGTTGATATGCACAAGGCCATGGTTGTAGTCGCTCTGACAAGGCGCGATTGTAAAGTTTTGTTAGTTTATTTATGTGGGGTTCTGTCTTCTGTGGATGTATTTTGTGTAGCTCTATTATTTCAATAGAGCTACAAATGGAGGGACACAAGAACCTTTATCAAATGGAGTAATGAATAGCATAGGAGTCGTTCACCTTCCCTGAAATTGCCGGAAATGGGTTCAATTAGGGGCTTTATCAGCTGTTCAGTTTCCTAGGGATTGAGGAGGTTTTCAAATCTCGTTAAATTTTATACATCAAGAAATAGTTGTGCAATTACAAGTCTACCCCTCATCTTTCATTTCAATCTCCAATTCTCCCTCCTTCATCCCATATTAAGGTGTGTTTGAATTGGTAGATAGGAACATAGTGCATTTAAGTGATTGATTTGATGATTAATGGTTGTTTTTATTATCTTGAAAAATTCAGTGATAATAAAATATGCAATACTATTTCAATCTTAAATTATCTGAAATTACTAATATAACCCTCAATCTTGGAAATATAAAAAAAATAGAGGATAGTTTTGGAATTTCCTACTATAGTGTGGCTTTAAATAACAAACCAAACATGGATAATATTAAGGACTATACATAACATACCATCAATTCAAACATCACAAATAGAAATGGAAAATCAAGAAAAGCATGGTTGAAAGATAAACTCCAATTCAAACACACCTTAAGTAGTACTCCCTCCGTCCCACTTAAAATGAAACATTTGGGAATCGGCACGAGATTTTATGTAGTGTTGTTTTGTGAGTTAATGAAGAGAGAGTAAAGTAAGAGAGATGAAAAAGTAGAGATAGAGTTGTTTCCATTTTAAGAAACGTTTCATTTTTAATGAGACAACCAAAAAAGGAAAATGTTGCATTTTTAGTGGGACAGAGGGAGTACTATATTACTGGAGTATTACTCTCTCGTCACTAATAATTTGTCACCATTTGACCGGGAACGAGATTTAAGAAATGTAATAGAAAGTAAGTTAGAAAAAATGTTGGCATATGGGTCATATTTTTATATATTAGTTTTATAATAAAATGTGAATGTAAATGAGTTAGCAGAATGTGTGGTCCACGGAGTAAACGTGAAATGTGACAAATTTTTAGGGACAATAATTAGTTGTCATTCCTTTCATCAAATGTTGAACTCGTTTTTAAAGGATTAGAAGGTTATGCAGTCATTAGGAGCTTTGTTGAACTTGAAGTTCTAAATGAGGGGGGCGGAGGAGGAGGGCTCGGAGGCGCCATCGGTAGTTGGTACACTATAATTTCGCCAAAGAATTGCCACGTTTTTCTGCATGTATTTTTTATTTACTGACAGCTAATTTTCAATTGTTTTGGGGATTGTGTTGTTTCTTTCTTCTGTCTCTCTCATCAACTGGTACCACAATAGCTTATTCATTCCAATAATATACCCAAGAGAGAGAGAAAGAGTTGAGCTAGAGTCTTATGCTCAGCACCAAGAAGAACAAAGGGAGAGTGTGTGGATGATCAGTTTGGATCCACCTGGGATTATGTTTGTGAGGGTAGAGTAGGGGATGGAGTAGGAAAAGTATTAGGTGATCCCAACTGGTGGATGATGGGGATGGAAAGGTGAAAATTATGAGGGCATTTTGGCAAGTCAAGCCGTATTTGTTATAGACTCAAACTGAACGCATGTGTTTAACCTTCATTACTGTGGGACCCAGGTAGTGCCAGTAAAACTCAACCAGATTTATATCTACAACTTCCACTCCAGAGAAAGTAAAACCTAAGAGCATCCGCAGCGGTTTGAAAATCGGCGTCCGTCCGTCCGCGCCAGTGGCACGGCGCTGCTCTTAGCTAAGAGCATGTTCGTGTCGCTGAGCACCCTTACGTGGCGCTCTCTGATTGGCCTACGGCTTAGCCGTTGGCATATTTATTTTTATTTTTTTTAAAAAAAAAATTTGAAATTATTTTTCAAAAACGTTTTTAAATAAAAAAAAAATTTCCCACTTCCCAAAAAATTATATTCGTTTTCTACCCACTTTTAATTTATTTTTCAATTTTTTTCCCCAAAATTCACATTTTCATCTATAAATACCCCCACTTCAACAAAAAAAATCACATTCTCATCTATTCTATCGTTTACATTCTCTCATCTTTTTTTCTCATATTCTCTCATCTAAAATCCCACCACACTACACAATGTCCGGCTCTGGCGATCATCCCTCCGACAATCGCGGTTGGAACCACGATTCGTTCAACTCCGACTCATTCCCTAGTCCGGAAACGCAATTTACGGCCCCTCCTCAAACCCAAGGCTCGCAAGTTGCGGGTGGCTACCGCCCTTACCCGGTGGACAACCAAAATGCCTTCGGGTTCGGGTGGGCACCCGAACCCGGATCGGGAGGGAGCAGCAGCCCTACTCCTACTCCTACTCGTGGAACCCGCACTCCGTACACTCCAGGTGAGATGATGGCGATGTTCAAAGCCTACTTGGCAGTCTTCGAAGATCCGGACGTTGGCACGAACCAAATCGAGGAAACGTATTGGTGGCGCGCATCACTCGTCTTTACAATGAAACCCGGCCGGAGGGAACCATCTATCGCAATGATAGTATGGTGCGCAATTGCATCTTCAGATGCACCGAGGCAATTGGTAAGTTCCAGGGGTACTTCCAACAGGAAGAGCGGGTGGCGGGGAGCGGCAAGAGCGAGCTCGACATCATCAGTGCCGCCTTGGCGGCCTACCAAAGCTTGGAGTTCAAAGCGTTCAAGTACCTCGCTTGTTGGCAGGAGGGGTGCCTTCATCCGAAGTATAGGGGTAGCGTAGTAGCATCCTCCTCCAGCTCCTCTAGCAAACAGTCGAGGCCGGTAGCCCTATTCGACGGCGCCTCCGATGATGTGGCTACCCAGCTTGCCGGAACTAACTTGGGTAGCCCCGACGCTGGCCCGAGCAGTTCCCGCCGGCCGCAAGGAAGGAAGAAGGCGACGACCACTCGCCGTCGCGCCCCGACTCCATTCGCCCCCGCTCCCGCTCCCTTTGTGCCTCCTCCACCCTCGAACAACTCGTTTTGGGCCCTCTTGGGTCAACTCTATATGAACGATACGTCTAAGATGACTCCCGAGCAACTTGCAACACATGAGGAAATGATCCGGGGTCTCAAGAGAACATTGGGAATAGAGGACTAGTCTTCCACGAGGGTATTTTTTAGTCTTTAATAATGTAACTTTTAATTTGTAGGATTTTAATTATGTATTTTTTTATTTTCTAGGATTTTAATTATGTATTTTTATTTTTTAGGATTTTAATTATGTAATTTTTATTTTTTAGGATTTTAATTATGTAATTTTTATTTTTTTATGTATTTTTATAATGTAGAAAAGATTTTAGTAATTGAAGTATTTAAATTGAATAATAGAATGGTGGGGCTCTTGAGCTTGTTCTTGCGGAAGAGCACAGATGTGGGTGTTGTGCTCTTAGCTAAGGACAAGGAGTAAAAATGAGTCCTGGCCCACTTCCGTGCTCTTAGCTAAGAGCACGGATGGGGATGCTCTAAGGGCTACTACTCTATCATATGCTGAATTCCTACATCCAGTCTGCAAAAATTATACGACCATCATATTGGCTATTTTAATCCATGATGAACAAACGGAAATTTTTTTTTTGGGACGTAATGGAGCCTCAAACAAATTAATGTTGCTTTTAAAATGTTATAGTACTCCCTCCGTCCCATGGAAGATGATACTTTCTTGGGTGACACGAAAATTTATTATAACTTTTAGTTTTTTTGTAAAGTAAAAGTATGAGAGATGGAATAAAGTAGATGAAAAGATATTTCCATTTTTAGTAATGAGTCATCTTAATTGTGATAAACTAAAAAATAAAGTGGGTCATTTTTAATGGGATTGAGAGAGCACTAAAGAGTATCCACAACCATTGTCCTTCATTTTTACCTACAACCAATTATCCCTTAACAAACGGTTCATTCACTACTCATGGTACAACTAATTCCTTTTTTTAAAAAAAAATTTAACAACTAATTTAATTAAAATTAAACTTTATATATAATAAAAACATCATTACCCAATTATTTGTGCACGCGGCATGGTGCCTGGCTGCCAGCGCACCCTGGCATTGGAGACTGCTTGCAGTAGAGCTGTAAGGGATATCATCGTCGAATCCCCTTTGTCTTTAATTATCATGTTGTACTATATGATCATACACGCATAGATAATGTCGGTTGGGTTTTGCACATATCAGATATGACTCGAGGCTTAGACAATGTTGAAGGTGTTCCACACTGAAGGCTTTGCAAAAGCCTCTGCAAAACTTTCCCAAGCATTCTAGTCCATTAGTTTTCGCAAGTGTAAGTATCGTACTAGTATGGCACTACCACATGTCAACAAATTTCCCAATTATTTTGTCACTCTATTATTCGCAAATTCAATACAAATTAGAGTAATGATAAACAACTAAATTTTGTACAACCAAAATAAGGTTATATTAATAATTTGATGTATTAATTATATATTAAAATAATAAATGTAGTAAGTGGACAAGTTAAAAAGACTTATTAGCCTTAATCTCATTTTTTATTTTTATATTTGAATTTTCTTTTTATTGTTTCAAAAATTTGAATTAAAGTATGCACTAATTACATTTAGAGCATCCACAATGGGGTGGACGACGTCGCATCGTCCGCCACTGTGGCGTCGCGGACGATGGCTTCTCCATCGTCCGCGGACGATGCGCGTCCTCCGCCCCTTCTTCCGTCGCATCGTCCTCCACTGTGGGAGACACGGACGATGCGACGCGTTTTTCGGGTTTTTTTTTTAATTTTATTTAATTTTCACACACTATATATACATCTCATTTTTCACTTCATTTTCACTCATTTCACTCCATTTCCAATCCTTTCACACTCCATTTTCAACATTTTAAACAAAATGAAACCCGATTACCCAAGTCCGGATAGTTCGATGTTCGATGGTGGTGCACGGTGGCCGGGTACAGAACCCGGTGAATACCGGCCCTTCGACACCAACACCCAGTACGATCCCGATTTCAGCATAGACTCGTACGGGCTGTCAGACATGGAGCCTTCTCCAAACCGCACACCCGCCCTGCCACACGGCCGCTCCTCCGCTGCCACCGCCTCGGGCTCCGCCACCAAGAAGAAGCGGACCAAGGCAAGAGCCCAGAAGTTGCCGCAAACGGTGGTGAATGAAGAGTTCTCCCCGGAAAGGACGAACTACCAGGCGGAAGAATCCATCGTCTTGACGAGATGTTGGATTGATATTTCAGAGGATCCGGTGTTCGCCAACAACCAGAAGGTTACTGCGTATTGGGAGCGCATCGCCGAAAAATATAACGAGGCCAAGTCGTCGACCGCCTACAACCGCCAGAGGGAGCAGCTCAGCAAGCACTGGAATCAAATAAAGAAGCAGGTCAATTTGTTCTCGGGGGGTACGAGAAGTGCGAGAGGGTGCAGTGAAGCGACGAGAGTTTGTCGGATGTGCGCGACAAAGCGGTGCAGTCGTACATGTCATTGTACGGCGATCTCAAGTACTACCAGTCCTGAGCGCTCTTGAAGGAGAAGCAGAAGTTCGTTGGAGGTGTGCTGCCCCAATCGACAGCGGCGAAGAAGAGGGCGAAGCACACCTTCGCCGATGATTATACGAGCAACGACAGCGACACAACTCCAATGTACCTCAACCATTCGGTGGCCTCTTTTTATATGTAGTGCACTTTTTTTTTTTTTTTTTTTTTTTTCTGATTTTGTAACTTTTTTTAAAAAAATTAAGTATTTGTAGGTTTGCCTTTTAATTGTGTTGTTTTTTTTATTTAGCTTGATATATTTGCAAACATAAATTAAATACAAAATAAAAGAAAAACTATAGGGCGGGGCTTAGAGCGGGCTATAGTCCGCCCCATTGTAGGTGAAAGGGACGGATGATAAAATGCTGATGTGGAGGTGCATAGGGTGGGGGCTTAGGGAGTCGTATAATCTGCCCCACTGTGAATGCCCTTATGTTCTAAAAAAGTAAAAAAATTATACACAAATCATAAATATATGACCAAAATATTATGCAGTTTCCATGTACTATATATGTATCTATATATTTTAATTAAATATAAAAATAAATTTATTTTTTTCAAATAAACTAATTATTAATTATACAAAATTTGTTCACGTAGGTCACCTAGATTTGTCGTACAAATTAATGCTCAATTAACTTCCCAGTTCCAACTTGTATTGAGAGAAAGTGATTGGTGTTCTGAAACTTGTGGAAATATGAAAGTCAGAAATTGATTGGTGCTGAAACCTCAGGAAATACGACACTCATAAAATAACCTTTATTGGTAAAATACTAAAATCTGATTTGGAAGCAACAAATATAAAATATAGTACCTTGCCAAGACATGAAATTGACAGCATACAAAAGGACCTGGCTACATTTATTTATAGTAAAACCCATGATTTTTTTAATTATTATATGGATGTGTTCCCCTATGTATAATATCCTCGTGGACGAATACCATCCCCTAGCCGTTTATCAACCAATCCATCATCATCTTCATACACTATACTGCTGGAATAATTGTGCAATTGGATAAAAACACAGTTCTCCAGCCGTATTTTAACCCTCCGTACTATTCTTGTTGTGAATTGTGAATTAAAATAATTGGCGTGCGACGACCATATGTGGATGGAAGGATTCTGCATCGGAGGCTGGGGCAGCCACGTATACGCCAGGGGCCACCTAGCCACGTCCTCTCCCACTCATCCTATAAAGCCGGCCCTAGCCCTGCCCATTCGGGAATACGCCACCTACTCCCTCAGTACACGTGGTAGACGGCGCCGGAACAACATGAGCGTCGGAGCGGCATCGACGACGGCACCGGATGCCTTGCGGAAAGGCATCGCTGAGTTCTACGATGAATCCTCTGGTGTCTGGGAGGACATTTGGGGAGACCACATGCACCACGGCTTCTACGATCCGGCCTCCGATGTCTCCATCTCCGACCACCGCGCCGCCCAGATCCGCATGATCGATCAGTCCCTCGCCTTCGCCTCTCTCTCCGGTACCCCTCTCTCTCTCCATCTCGACTCACTACAGACTGGACTAGCCTCTTTTTTTTATTTTATTTTAATTTACTAATTGTTAGCTGAATGTTGAAAATGAATGTTTGTGGTTGGTTTTTGTTGTAGCAGTATGTTAATGATAGTAATTTCACAATCAAGTTATAGACATGAACCTACTTATTAGTAGTAGATTAATAGATGCAATTCATGAGGAATTGGTATATTCATCAACGAAAACATGGATCAAATTGTTTTGGAGTTGAGAAATTTAATGATTATCGGATTGTATAATGTGGGATAAAAAATTTGGCAGATGAGTCGAACCAGAAACCAAAGAGTATTGTTGATGTTGGATGTGGCATAGGAGGCAGTTCTCGATATCTGGCAAGAAAATTTGGGGCTAAATGCAAAGGCATTACTCTCAGTCCTGTTCAAGCACAGAGAGCTCAACAGCTTGCTGATGCTCAAGGACTCAGCGCTCAGATTTCATTTCAAGTTGCTGACGCGTTGAACCAGCCCTTCCCCGATGGCCAGTTCGATCTAGTTTGGTCCATGGAGAGTGGAGAGCACATGCCTGACAAGAAGAAGGTTCACTCCCCACATATATTCTCCTTGTATTATACACCAACATACATACATCTATGAATGTCATTCAATTTGTGATGGTTGTAGTTTGTGAACGAGCTGGTGCGTGTGGCTGCTCCTGGTGGAACAATAATCATCGTGACATGGTGCCACAGAGACCTATCTCCTTCGGAAGAGTCTCTGCGGCCAGAGGAGAAAAACTTGCTAGACAGAATATGCCGCGCTTTCTATCTCCCAGAATGGTGCTCCACTGCTGATTATGTCAGCCTGCTCACCTCCCTATCCATGGAGGTGCTGCTTCATCTTGCTTCTCATTCCATTCAAATGGTTAATCAAATCATAACAAATATTGTGGCTGTGCAGGATGTTAAGTCTGCAGACTGGTCCGACAACGTTGCTCCATTTTGGCCTGCTGTTATTAAATCAGCATTGACATGGAAAGGCATCACCTCATTGCTAACCAGTGGTAACTTGGATCTCCCTTCTCAATAACTATTCCTCACCTTTCTTCTTGCCTTATCTCGTTTTTCGCCTCAGGGTGGAAGACTATAAGGGGAGCGCTCGTCATGCCATTGATGATCCAAGGATACAACAAGGGTCTCATCAAATTTGCTATCATTACTTGCAGAAAACCAAATACTCCCTAAATCTTTCTCTTGTTATGTTAATGAAATAAGCCAATGTTGTGACACGGTGATGATGGTTACACTATATAGCTTATTACAGCGGCGCTTCTTGTGATATATGAACATTTGAAGATACCATCAATTCTTAATGCTCATCCTCGTAGGTATATATCATATATGTAATGCAGTTTCTCTTATAGGCTATAATCAACCTGTATTTCCTACTCCCTTCATTTTATCAGTCTAGATATATCTCTCTCTCAAAGACAGCTTAGTAAATCCAGGCCACCGGCATTTATTAATCAGTACAGTACTTTACAGTGAAACAACTCTGCTTATTTGCTGTCTGCAAGCCACAAGGTATCTGTTTCAGAAATGCCAACACAAGCATTGCATTACTTTCATGGCTTCATTATGCAGTTTTGAGGTTTATGATCTGCATTGGGCTTCAAATATGTTCAAATTTGAACATTTATTTGAGAATGTTCTTAGTTTCCCTCTTAGCTCTTCAAATTATTTGCTTTATGTATTTTTGTGCCCTTTCTATGTTTAGCCTTAAACACACGGCCGTGTGAGGCAGAGTTGAAGACAAGAATGGAACCAATGCCAAGGGCTTGGCCGAGAGAACCGCGCACACCATGTCTCTTACCCCTTGAGCGCACAGTGCAAGAATTGGTTGCCTGCCTTGTTCCGAAAGTTTAGTTTTCTAAAATCAGTGCCCACTCAACTTCCCCCACACCATGTATTTATCATTTTAGGCCCAATGACAAAGCCACTATGGACCATTGGGCCCCCAACAAATGAAAGTATGAGTAGTTAACGTTTGTGAGTAGTGCATATGATTAGGGCCTAGGTCACTATCATAATGACAAGTTCGACCCTTTTACTTTACAAATTAATTTTTTTTGTTTGTTTTGTTTTCTTACACTTTTATTTTCTTAAGTTTGTCTTATTTACTTACACTTTTCTGTTCTCAAGTTTGACTCTAACTTACAAATCAAAAAAAATTTCCTAGTTTTATTTTCTTACCTTTTATGTGAAAGAGTTTTCTTAAGTTTTCAAAAAGTGAGAGTTTTCTTACACTTTTACGTGAAAGAGTTTTATTTTCTTAAGTTTTCAAAAAGTGAATGTTTTGAACAAAAATCATAAATCGGCCATATGTTTATAACCAAAATAGTACTATACTCAGTGATGTCGACACTAAAAAATACTTGAGACTTGAATCCCCCAATATAAAATTTCTAGCTTCGGCATTGATCTCAGCTTAAAAGTACAACTAGGACAAGAATCGTGGATTTTTCGTATCTGGGGTGAATCTGTAATATAGGTTTCCTAATAAGAAACTTTTTTTATTATTATCGAGCTTTAGGAAAAATTGATATGGATTTGCGTGATTAACTAAATACGCATGACACAGATATGCATCTATAAACAAGTAGTATAAGGCATCTGTAGAACTGAACACGCAGAACAAATCTGTACAACCAAACACGCATAACTAATACGCAATTTCAATTATACATAACACACCCTTCTGATTTTCAAATGTACAAGATTTCTGCTAGAGTTTATGTAAGTTTGCTATAGATTTGTAATTCTTTTTTATCTTTGTGTTTAAGAAACATATTATAGGTTTTCGTATTTTATTTAAACTAGTTAAATTAGTGCTATATTTAAAACTAGGGTTAGGATTTACAATATTCCAAATTTTTGTCTTCTTCCCACATGCAGTTTCACGCAAATTGTGATACAGATAAGCTATAGTGCTGCACTATCCCTACTATATTATGAAGCAACCTCAACGTCCATCAAAATTGAAATGAAATGAAATGATATTTATCCATGTTGTCTCGGGTAAGACCAAACCACATAACATAATTAGGGAATAAATGCATGCTTGTTGTATCAGATACTCGAAACTTATATCATCATTATCATCATGCTAACACTCTTCTAAATTAATTATCAATAATAACGATTAAAGTAGACCGTCATTCTTCAACTTCCTCTCATTAGGGACAATACACAACAGTTGGTAACAGATTGTCCTCTGATATTTATACCCCATATTCATCATAGAGCCCATGACAGGCCAACCATCGGCTCTACCTGCAGATCCAACTAGAGTCAAAGTATCTCTGGACGCAACCGCTATACCAATTTAATAGTAAGAGAATGATCTCATTCACGAGGTTTTCCGCAATCCAACAATCCTCCAAACACCATTATCCTAATATATTGAATAACAATAGGGTGAACACCATTGACGTCTCGCACCTTTTTCTTGGCATACTGTTAAGGACCAAATTCCCTAACGGTGATCGGCGGCAGCTTGCTCGTAGATCGGTTCAGTTCTGGCGCCCTATCGGGGTCGTCGGTCAAGGAAGATTCGGGCTGCGCACGTAGTTTCGTCGGGCAGCTCGTAGTCTAGCGTTTTCAAAGAGAACACAATTGTATGTGGGCAAAATAATATTTCATTCCTAATCGCAACGTATGAACAAATGCCCTATTTATAGAATAAGGACCCTAGGGTTGATTCGACCTAATCCTATTCATCCTGGGAAAGAATCAACAAAGAAAACCCAAGACGGAACTTATAGATATGCTCGACTCGTAATGCAAAAATATTTAAAGAAATCAAAACAAATATTCAAAAATATCCTAATAACCAAAATAAAATAAAAATAAAAATAGATAACTTCCGATGGTCTACTTGGGAACGAAGTCGCCCAACTTCTCGGGCAGTCGCACGTTCCTCTTTGGTTTCGTCGTTGCGATAGAGGGCTGTTGTAGCTGCTTCTCACGGCGACGCTGTTCTACTTCCGGAGACCTCTCTACGGTCAGCTGGGGCTCCGGCGCCGGCCGGATTGGGTCCGTATCAACCCCCCCTCCGATAACAAAATCCTTGTCCTCAAGGAGCACGTTCGGAAACTGCCTCTGAATCACCTCCAACGGCTCCCACGTTGGGGAATCCGTACCATCCGACCACCGGACCAGTACATGGTCTTTTGGCTGATCTTCGTGCCACAAGACCCGTCGTTCTAGCACCCGAACCGGATAAACCACTGGCTTGTCACCAAAAAATTCGCATGTTAAAGCTACCCCCTCGTCAGCGACGGCACCTGCTACAAAAGGCCTTAAAAGACTCACATGGAACACATTGCGTATCCTACTCCCATCGGGCAGGCGCAGCCGGTAAGCCACCTGGCCGATACGCTCCAATACTTCAAATGGCCCATAATTTCGACGAGCCAATTTGGCCGATTGCGGTCGGGCGACCGAGTGTTGTCTGTACGGTTGTAACTTAAGTAAAACCTTGTCACCCACCGCGAACTCCAAATTACGACGATGCTTGTTCGTTGAATCGCGCATACGCTGCTGCGCCCGCTCCAAGTTCCGGCGTAGTTCCACCAATAGCTCGCTCCGCTGTGTGATCAATTCCGCGACAGATGGTGGAGTCGACGCTGAAGGCTGAGCAAATATTAAACTTGGCGGTTTGCGCCCATAGAGGGCTTTGAAAGGAGACATGCCCAACCCCGCGTGATGGAAACAATTGAGGGCCAATTCCGCCCAAGGCAAGAAGTTAGCCCATTTCGACGACCGATCAGCAGCGAACGCTCGCAAATACTGCTCCAAACCCCGATTACGCACCTCCGTTTGACCATTGGATTGTGGATGGTACGCCGTCGAAAAATTAAGTTTCGTGCCGCTGAGGCGCAACAAATCCTCCCAAACCTGATTCAAAAACACCGAATCTCGATCGGAAACCAAGGTCTTAGGGAATCCATGGTGTCGGACCACTGTGTTAATAAACAAATGAGCCACCTTTAAAGCATCGAACCGGCCTGGAAACGGAGCAAAGTGAGCATACTTTGGCAATCGATCCACTACTACCATGATTGTCGTATACCCCTTGGGTTGGGATTGGCAACGGCTGCAGTAACCCTGCCGGTTTCTGAGTCGAATACTTGGTCGTCTGACAAACCACGCAAGCCTCCACAAATCGTTTCACGTCTTTCTTCATACATGGCCAGTAAAAACCCGCTGACACCCGTCGAAGTGTCCTTTCGAACCCGGGGTGGCCTGCAGACTGTGAACTGTGATACTCCAATAGGATTGGCGTCCTTGCTGACGAACGCGAACCCACAAAGATCCTGCGCCCATAATATACCAGCCCAACCACCAAAGACAAATGTGGGGGGGCTCTGCTTTCGCGAATCTCCTTCACAATCTCACGCATCTGAGGCGACGATCGCGTTTCGCTGCGGAGTAATTCGAGCAGCTTAGGTATCGGATGGGCGACTAATGATAATAGCGCACTGTCATGTGCTGCATCGGCGCTCGCGGCCGCCTCTGCCTCGACAACCCCGGCTCCGGCGTCGGCCTGCGCATCCTCGCGACGGGAGAAGGCGTCTGCTGCACGGTTCGTACTTCCTTTCTTGTATTCAATTACGAACTTGTAACCCATGAGTTTGCGGACGTATAACTGCTGATCCGGAGCCTGCACCACCTGCTGAAGTAACTCCTTCAAACTCTTCTGATCAGTTCTAATAACGAATTCGCGCCCAAGCAAGTACTGGCGCCATTTTTGGACTGCCTCAACAATTGCGTATAATTCCTTATGATAAGTAGAGGCCACCTTGCGACGCGGCCCCAATTTCTTACTGAAATAGGCGATCGGGTGGTTATCCTGAAGCAGAACCGCGCCGATGCCGATGTCGGAAGCGTCTGTCTCGACACAAAAAGGCCGATCGAAATCGGGGAGGCGGAGAACCGGGGCACTGGTCATAGCCTTCTTCAAATTGTCGAAACTTGAATCCGCGGTGGCGGACCACTCAAAAGCGTCCTTCTTCAGTAAATCCGTCAGCGAGGCCGCGATTAGCGCATATTGTGCGATGAACCGGCGGTAATAGCCTGTCAGGCCCAAAAATCCCCGCAGCTGCTTCACATTTTTTGGTTTGGGCCACGTCGACATAGCCTAGATTTTTGTTGGGTCTGCTTTGAGCAAACCGTCACCGATTAGATGGCCGAGGTACTCAACCGTAGATCTACCAAAAGAGCACTTGGACAACTTCACGAAGAAACTGTGCTCTTGCAGGATGCCCAAAACCTCGGCCAAGTGCTGGGCGTGTGTTTCTGGCGAGGGACTATACACCAGAATATCATCAAAAAACACTATAACGAACTTTCGTAGTAAAGGTTGAATGATCGAGTTCATAACGGCCTGGAAAGTCGACGGCGCGTTCGTCAGGCCGAATGGCATGACCAAAAACTCGTAATGGTCGTCATGGGTACGAAAAGCTGTCTTGAACACATCCTGCTCGTTCATCCGGATTTGATGATAACCCGAACGCAGATCCAACTTAGTGAAAACCCGAGCTTTGCCTAATTCATCAAAAAGCTCATCCGCCGTAGGTATCGGAAAATGATCCGGCACTGTCGCATTGTTCAACTCCCGATAGTCTATGCAGAAACGGAACGTGCCATCTTTTTTTTCTAATAAGCAGGACTGGTGAGGAGAAAGGGCTGTTGCTCCGCTGAATAATCCCCTGATCCAACATGTCTTTGACCTGCTGTTCGATCTCGCTTTTTCTAAAAATAAGGGTAGCGATACGGCCTAACATTTACCGGTTTCGCGCCTGGTAATAGATGTACTCGGTGGTCGTAAGCGCGTACCGGCGGCATACCTGACGGTGGGTCAAATACCGGTTGGAATTTCTCCAAGACCGACCTCATGTACGGCGAGAGGGTCGCGGGAAAATCCTCCTTCCCCGGGAACGGGGTTGACTCTGGTTCTGCTTCTAGCAACATAATCTCGTAACATTCCAATATATGGTGGTCCGTATCGAGGGCCGCCAAAGAGTGTAGATTGATCCGTCTCGGTGGGGGTAAGAGACCTTTAAGTGTTATTGCCTTATCCCCCTGGACGAACTCTAGAGTCTTTCCTGCGAAATCAGCGGTGACCTTACCCAAAGACTCGAGCCAGTCCATTCCCAAAATCACATCCGGACTGTGGACCGGTAGGATGTGTAAGTCTACCATGAAAATCGACCCTTGCACCTCAATCTTCGTTTGCTTCGACACGTGTGTGCATAATAAAGCCTCTCCATTCCCCACATAAACGCGGAAAGGTTGAATTTCAGAAAGGGGTAAGTGGAGTTTTTCGGCGATGTTGGGGTGCATAAAATCTTGGTCGCTACCCGTATCAATGAGAATGCAGACCTCGTGGTTTTGGATCACCCCTACGACCTTCAGAGGGCGAGATCTGCGTCCCCCGTCCATTCTGTGAATATGAGAAACGTCCGCCACTATAGGTTCTTTGTGTTTGTAATTCTCCAACTTCGTCTCATCAAAGTCGTCCTCCTCATCGGCATAGTAGAGAATGCGCTGTTTACAAACATGTCCAATCACCCACTTCTCCGAACAATGCCAGCACAGACCCAATCTGGACCGTTCAGATTTCTCAGCTTGAGAGACCCGAATTCTAGGTAGCCGTTGTTGCTCTGGGGTGCGTGCTATTTGGTCTGCGGGCTGTGCTGTCCCCGATGTCGGTTGTGGCGGTGTGTAGCTCGATTGCTGGCGGGTCTCGCGGCCCTGCCATGAACGTCGGGTGGTGGACGAGATGTGGCTCGACTGCTGTTTACGTTCGGCCTCCAAGTCTGCTAATTCCAGTGATAGGGCCATTGCCTCCGCCAACGATGACGGCCGGTGCAGCCGGAGACGTTCCTGCATGTCTGGTTTTAGGCCGGCCACGAAAAGAGTAAATAGTTCTGACTCTGGGATTCCTCGGACCCTGTTGAGGTACTTCTCAAAAGTGTCGTGATACTCTAGTACTGTGCCTGTTTGGGTCAGTTTAGCGATTAGACCAAAATAATTCTTAAAGCTTTGCCTATTGAAACGATGTCTCGCGTCCTCCAGAAAATCCTGCCAAGTGACGAAATTCGTATTCGCGCAGTAATTAAATACCCATTCTGCTGCGGGAGGGTCAAATAACATCACGGCGTAATGAAGACGTTGCGCCTCGGGCATCATGAGATGATCGAAATAGTACTGCACTCAGGACACCCAATTCGAGGCATCAGAACCGTCGAACCGAGGCGGTTGCATCTTCAGCTTCTCCAGTATGTCAAGCCGTGCAGCATGCGGCTGGAATCGTTGAGGTGGGTCCCAACACGTCGGCTGGCGGTCATTCCCTCCAGCATAGATCCCCGGCTGTCGGACCCCCGGAGAATCCCAATGGGGACCCCTCTAGTCGCGGCGGCCCCTTTCCTCCGTCGGGTCGTCGCGCTGACCATAATTACGGTTCCGATGATGGTATCCCCTCTCAGCCAATTTCCGACGACGGTAGTCATCGTATTCGAGCTCATCACCTTCGTCAAAACTCCATGGGTGATCAGTATCGCGCGTCGGTCGTGTGTCGCGATTTTCGAGCCTTCGATCGGTCTCTTCCTTCCACAAATCAAATTTGTCGATTTTCTCCATTATCCGATCGAGTTTGGATTGTACAGGATCGTCACGGAACAGGTCGTCCATCGGGCGACTGTCGTTCGTTGTCGTCGAACGAGGGGCGTGGCAATCCGCCGTCGCCGCGGCGACCGCCGGTTGGCACGCGGCCACCAAATCGATTCGCGGGGAAGGAATCTTGTCTCGGCCCTCCCCAGGCTGGTTTCCCATTGTTGTTGTTGAAGCGTTTCATGAGTTCACAGAAGAAAGCACCAGTTGTTAAGGACCAAATTCCCTAACGGTGATCGGCGGCAGCTTGCTTGTCGATCGGTTCAGTTCTGGCGCCCTATCGGGGTCATAGGTTAAGGAAGATTCGGGCTGCGCACGTAGTTTCGTCGGGCAGCTCGTAGTCTAGCGTTTTCAAAGAGAACACAATTGTATGTGGGCAAAATAATATTTCATTCCTAATCGCAACGTATGAACAAATGCCCTATTTATAGAATAAGGACCCTAGGGTTGATTCGACCTAATCCTATTCATCCTGGGAAAGAATCAACAAAGAAAACCCAAGACGGAGCTTATAGATATGCTCGACTCGTAATGCAAAAATATTTAAAGAAACCAAAACAAATATTCAAAAATATCCTAATAACCAAAATAAAATAAAAATAAAAATAGATAACTTCAGATGGTCTACTTGGGAACGAAGTCGCCCAACTTCTCGGGCGGTCGCACGTTCCTCTTTGGTTTCGTCGTTGCGATAGAGGGCTGCTGTAGCTGCTTCTCACGGCGACGCTGTTCTACTTCCGGAGACCTGTCTACGGTCAGCTGGGGCTCCGGCGCCGGCCGGATTGGGTCCGTATCACATACCTTCCACACTTTAACTTTGTCTGTTGGTTCCCAACCTAAAAATATAGAGAAATATGATCACTGTGCAAATATAGTACCGATGGATCTTTCAGACAGAATAATATTTATATTTCTTGAAGAAGAAGTCATTGAATAATATCTACAAAATTAATAAATTTATTTCACAACACAATTCTACCATGGGGAGTGTTATATTGCTAACTCATAACTTAATTGCTAACTACAACTAAATAATAGCCATTAGATATTTAAATTAAGAGCTTAGATCATTAACCCCTAAATGTCAATACGATAAACGAAAAACGTCAATAAAGCCATAGGATTAATTCCAAAAAATATCAGTAGGGGTATTAATGTCAATTAACTACATGTTTAGTTATAACTAACTTTTAAAAGAAATCCCAAAATTTTAAATTCATAACATATATCAAATTAAAGATAATTTCATAAGGATTCCAACGATATCATACATGCATATGTTCCGACGTCAAAATTTGAAAAAAAAATTCAAAATTTTTTAATTTTTTCGTACAAGCAGAAATGTCAACATATTATATAAAATATGTCAATATAATACATGTAGAATGTCAATATAAGCAATGGGTTAACATTCTTAAAGCATTGTATTGACATTCTCAAAGCATTGTGTTGATATTTCGGAACACTATATTGACATTTTCATCCAAAACCCTAATTTGAAGGGTTTTTTTTTTTTTTTTTATCTTTTTCGATTTAATAAATAAAAATGAAAATTACTCATGGCAAATTGTAGACTACACATTTTCTAAAATCTTATGGCCTTAAATTAGTTATAGTTAGCAATTAAATGATGAGTTAGCAATTGATCACTCCCCATTCCACCATATTAGCATAATTAACACAATTCCACCAAAAAAAATAATCAAACACAATTCTATTAAAATTAATAGTAGCATATTAACAACACAACACCAAAATATACTTAACAATTCACTATATATTAACAGCACGCACCTCAAATTTATTTACACAACACAACACTAAAATCTACTTAACAAAATTCACAGCATAACCTAACACAACACAACACAACACGACACAAACCCTAAAAATTCAAATAATTAACAAAACTACGCAATTAATGGATAAATAATACGATCAGTATAATACACATATATGACTATGAAAACAAGAAATATAAGAAAACTTACCGATTCAATAAATAAAGGTAAAAACACGGGTCTATATCCATGATTGAAAACACACGACTAAAAATGCAAATTCAAAACGCTCGATCGAACACTTAAATTAAAAATGCACGACTGAACACGCAAATTTGTTAGTGTGAATAAAGACGCAGATCGCGTTTTTCTCAAAGTTGGATAACAGAGAGAAAAAAAAAAAGGTTCCCCATTAGGGCATTAGCAATGGGGGCCGATTCCCAGAGCCGATGGATCGGCCCCCCAATCGCCTTCCATGGGTCACCATTGTGGGGAGGGAGCCCATCTCCCTTCCCCTTCGCCTCCGGCCTTCCGCCGATAAATCGGCCAAGCCGATGCCCCTATCGGCTCCGCATCGGCCCGCGATAGGCCTCAATTGCGGAGGCTCGGGCCGATGACGAAGCCGATATCCAATTTTTTTTTTTTTTAATTTAATTCAATTTTTCATCCACTTCAATTCACATTCATCCCTTTCCAATCTCAATTTCAATTTTCTCTCCACGGTGATGAACTTCAGCAACATGGTGCTCGACATGAAGGGGAAGAAGAAGGAGACAGTCCGGGGGGGCGTCTGAAGCTGGGCGGACGATGAGTACCTACTCCATAGAGGAGTCGATTGCTCTTTCTCATTGTTAGACAGAGATCTCTGAAGACCCGATTGTAGAGGGTGGTTTCTGGAGGCATATCGCGTAAAGATATGAACAAGTAAAGCCCGCAGGATCCCCGACACACCAGTCCGACGATCTACGCAAGCATTGGAAATACTTGGTGTATGAGTGTGCTAAATTTCACGAATTCTACGATGGCAATGCGAGGGGGTTCAAGTACTGGGAAATATATCTGCCACTGAAGGATTGCTCCAAATTCATAGAGTTAATGGGTCGTGTCGGGGAGGACGAGCATGGTGTATGAGTTTGCTAAATTTCACGATTTCTACTTCCATTGTCGTTTATTATTATATTTTCTATCTGTATCTTTTTTTTCTTTTTTTTTTTTTAATGTGTGATGTTTTATTTCGTTTTTAATGAATTTCCTATCTCGTTGTATTCTGTTTTCCAATATTGTAATACATCGAAGAATGAATTTATTATGTAATTTTGATTATATTATTTAGATATTTATGTTTCTTTTAGTTTTTAAAATGAAATGAGATAGACTCTGGGATGGGCTCTTTATTGCAGAGAGATAGGCTCTGAGATGAACCTATTGACGTGGGAGAAAAAATGGAGATAAGCTCTAAGATGAGCTTCGGAGAAGGGCCTTTATTGCTAATGCCATTAGGGAACCTAAAAATAAAATTATAATAAAGACTAAAAATAGTTTTCTTCCTAAAATGACATCATAGCCTCATAGGAGTAAATCTATTTTAGACCGATCTAGTAGTATTTTAAAGTAGAAAAAGTAGATAATTTGTGTTAGTCCACTTGTCTTTACCCTAACCCCGATACAGGAGAGGTCACCTCTCTTCCTTTGATTCTCCGATTTAGGAAAACCATAATTTTGATTCACCTCAAACCCAACTCTTAACCCCTCTCCTCTCTCTCTCTCTTCTCCGAATTTGTTGTTGATGGGCAACAGCAGTAGCAGAGGCTCCAATCCCCCGCCTCCGCACAATGTATTCGCGCCTTCCACGCCCTATCCCCAGTACCCGCCTTTCTACCCTCATCGAGTGCCGAATGCCGATTTGTCCGGTGCCCGGTATCCGATGCTTCCGCCTCAACCTGCCGTCGAGCATCAGAAGGCCGTCACCATTCGGAACGATGTCAATGTCAAGAAGGAGACGCTCAGACTCGAGCCCGATGAAGCCGATTCTGGAAAGTTCCTCGTCGCCTTCTCGTTCGACGCCACGGTGGAGGGGAGGTGCTAATTCACTCTCTATTTGCTTTTCTTATCAAATTGTTTTCTGCTGACTTTGTTTTTAATCTATTGGATCTTTGATAACAACAGTTGTACCTGTTGATGAATCGAGTGGATATAGCTTGTTACTTTTGATTGATTAAGCTGAATGAATTATGGTTTCTTCTTCAATTAGCTTTGCTGATCAAGATTTTCTTGGTATATGATTTGATTAGAATCTGCTTAAAGCTTACCTTGATTGATAAATTAGCAAGTTGGACCTCATTGCTGTTTCCTAGCTGGTATCTGCCTATCTGGTGATCTTTCAAGTTGGCTAGGTTATTAACTCTAGATTCTTTCTTTGATGGATTGGATTTATGGAGATTAATTCGTCAGTGAAGCCTGACCTGTGATGCTGAACTATGTATGACATTCTTTTGGCTAGAGTTTTGTGATATAAGAGTGCAGTGCCATGATTCTATAATTTTTTTAATGTGTGAATGTGGCGATCAGCGTTTTCTAAAAGTCTCGATGCGTTACATGCCTTTCCCCCATTTGTAGTTTTGTGTCCTTTTCTATTAGTTGGGTTGGACAGCTAATGGTAACTCATAAATAACCATCATCACTTGTGTATTATCTTCCTTTTGTTTGCAGTATGCACCTTAGCAAGTTTGGACTTCATTACTGTTTCCTAGCTGGGTATTTGGTGATCTTTCATGTTAGCTAGATTAACTCTAGATTGTTTCTTTGATTGATTGGATTTATGGAGATTAATTTGTCAATGAAGCCCGCCTGGTGACACTGAACTATGTCTATATCTGACATTGTTTTGGTTTGAGTTTTTATGTAGTCCTCTGGTTCAATAATTTTTTAATATGTGAATGTGGTGATCAGTCTTTTCTAAAAGACTCGACGCATTACATGCTTTTTCCCCATTTGTAGGTTTTACTTGTCCTTTTGAATTGGAGTGGACAGCTAATGGTAACTTATAAATAACCATCATTTGTGTATTATCTTCCTTTTGTATGTATGGACCTTATTTTTGCGTTTCAATACAATTCCTAATTACTGTAACTGTTACTGGACATACAATTCCTAATTACTGCAATTGGACATCTATAGTCACTGAATGGCAATTTCTCGACCTTTGCTTAGCTGAAACTTGTAAAATTTTAGTACTCCACTTTGAATAAAATGTGAATGCTGCTTTACCTTGTTTTGTGGGACAAGTGATTGGTGAAAAGATAGGGAGATAATGTTAGGAAATGATTGAGGGATGGGCGGAGGCCGGAGCCATGTCATCTTCCGTGATCACTAATGTAAATGTAACTACAAAGAGGTAGGAAGATCAAGGTCATTATAATTAACTTTTTCCCCTCCTTGTTTTGTGTTGGGATGGGGAGGAGTAAGCAGAGTGATCTTTTAATTCAATTCTTCATGTTCATTGTTGTTTATATTCAATAATCATGTGCAAGTATTATGATTTATGCCAGTCTCTGCTGCCTCTTTTACTGCATCATGACAAAAATCTGACATGTAATGCAGCTTAACATTAATGTTCTGCGCTAAGGTGGGTGAAGATTGCCACTTGATTCCAATGAAAGAAAGCTTGTATCAGACTATTACTGTGAAGTTTGAAAAAGGTTTGGCGCAGAAGTTTAAACAACCCTCTGGAACTGGGATAGACCTATCAAGTTTTCAAGAGGAAGGACTGCCAAACGACAGTGACTTGGGCGTGTACCCTCTAGCAATTAAGGCAGAGGCCTCATCAGGTGGAGACACGGATAGCAGGTCCACAAACTCCCAGATCACTCTGGCCGTGTTCGAGGACAGAGAAGAAAATAAGGTGAAAGTTGTCAAACAAATATTATGGGTGAATGGCATGAGGTTTGAATTGCAGGAGATATTCGGGATTGGAAATTCACTCGAGCATGAATTCGATGAGAATGATCCTGGAAAAGAATGCGTGGTATGCCTTTCAGAACCGCGAGACACCACTGTCCTTCCATGTCGACATATGGTAACCTCCCTCTCCTTGATTTCAACGAATAAGGCTGGCTACTGTTAGCAACTTTTCGATTAATAAGATTGTGTGATCAATGCAGTGCATGTGCGGGGAGTGTGCGAAAGTTTTGAGGTTTCAAACAAACAGATGTCCAATATGCCGGCAGCCGATTGAGCGCCTTTTGGAGATCAAGGTGAACAATGGGAGTGATGAATGATGAAAATCCAACTTTCACTGCATATAGAATATCCGGTGAACCTCCTCTATTGTTAAGAGAGAGGTCTTGGATTCCATCCTAAATATTCAGTTTGTTCAGTTGGATACCATCGTGATTTTGTCCACATTTTGTAAATTTGATGTGACTTATTTCAGTAAACCTCTATCTTTTGATTTGTTTTAGCACCCTCTGTTTCTAGCTGCTGAATTTGTACAGTGCGTAGCGTCGAAACCACTTTGTTGAGGTGACTTCGTTTTAATGTGAGCAAAGAATATGAGATATGATAAAGTATAAAAGCTTTATCATATACCAGAAAAATGCATTCGTAATTTAAAATTCAAAATTTAGAAAATACAATTCCCAAATATAAATACTTGTAGCATATGAATTCATAGCCACAAGACTAGCAAGAATATATGATTAGCATGTCATCCACTATTCTTCAACTCAAAATTAGTTGACATTACTATTATCACATTTTCGGATCATTATCCATTGAAAGAGACTGGCAGATTTATACTGCCTAAAACCAATGTTAGTCTAACTCAAATAATTTAAAGGGCAAAGAATAAAATAAATTAAAATTGTCGGTTTCATGATTGCACAAAAGTTAAAGAGGCCATTTAAGTGCTGATTACACTTGAGTCAGCACACACGATTTTTTAGTAATAATTAAGTTTGATTTTATTGGTGTTGCTTCCGATCAAGTAATTAGATTTTGAAGACAGAGACTTATTAAATGATCTAATCCATTATTTGAATAAAAAAAAGATATAAACGAGCATGTGATCTAATGTCCTCCATTTATTTGTGCTGAATATATATTTTTCAAAGTATCACGACTAATTATGGTTAGGATAAGATTTATACTAAGATCCAAACTGAAATATTCATCTTGATTATAAATTAGGCTGTTTCAATGTTTAGATCAATTAGGATGAGAGGATAAACTTGAAAAGAGTTTGACATATGTGTGATGATTACCAAAAACATCTGCAACATGATGCTATGATCTTAAATCTTATCCTTTTGTTCGAGCTCTTACCTTATATACTGGTGGCAACGTGTACAAGTACAAGAGGCTTCACCCAGCCCCTCCCAAACTAAAAAACTCATTTAAAAAAAATAATCATTGAATTTTTGACACTTTGTGTGAAATATTCTGTAAAAGTTTTTATCACTATAACGAAATATAATAAAATTATTGTATCGAAACTTCGTGCACGAAATTCATATTGCTCCTATATAGATCTCACATCTACTTCCGTCCGCAAAATAATATGGCCGCACTGTACACCCTCTTAGTAGGATAAAAAAATAGAAAAAGGAACCTAAGAAGGCAGACGCTCTGTAATATGGCCTTTGTAAGTTTCAAAAGACACATTTTGGTCATCACAAACTGGAGCGACGCTTCTACGAGATAATTTCAGCTTATTTCTGTTTTCATGTTCACAACTGACAGAAAGAGGAGTCAATTCCAAATAGGGATTAAGCTACTTCTGATTATTTATTATAATTCAATTGTAGATTATGCACATATCATAAATGTAAATTGTAAATTGTGAATTTGAATTTGGTGGAGCACTAAATTGTTGCAGATTGGTCTGGAGCACGCCTTGTGGACTTGTGGTTCTAATTCAACCTATCACCCCTAATTAAATTAAAGGATAAATTAATAAGAAAAACTATGAAATTTAGATCAATTTTGATTTGTTTCATAATTTTAAAAATCAATAACAAATTGTGAAGTTATTTTTTTTGTTAACGATCGTAAGTAAATTTTTTGTGAAATTATGTGATATGGAAGCAAAAAAAAATCATATTGCAATGAATTAAACAATGATATTTATCCTTAAAAAATGACATTGTTTAGTTGAGAAATATGAACTACATATTACATGTATTGACCAAAAATTTAAAATGAGATAGCTGAGAATAAATTCAAACTTTAATTTTTTTTACTTATGTTTAAAATTAATGAATACACTAAAATTTTGCATATAAACTTTATAATTTGATAATTTACCTTTTATTAAGCCTAACGCTCACAATATTAAAATCCTTCAAAGTAAAAGTACAACATCAATAAATAGCCACCTAATGAATGAGGTGGGAGATTGGTCGAACCAAGTTTATAAAACTATGTATTCCATGTCTTTAAAAAAATAGTCTTTTTTTATTATTTTAATTTATTCCACAAAAATCTACTTTATATTTTTTAAAACATTTTTATGTACTACTCCAACACTACTTCTTTCGTCCACAAAAAATAGACTGGTTTATCATTTTGAGTGTCCACCAAAATTAGATTAAATCTAAAAATAGAAAGTTTTCAACCAATGTTAACTATACACATCATTCTAAATGTGGACTCCACAATCCACTAAAATTTATTCCACTACATTTTCCATCTCTCTCTCTCTTACTCTATCAATTATACATTAAAACTCATATATTCAAACCTTATCTACTTTTAGTGGACGGAGAAAGTATTAATTACACAAAGAATGAAACATCAAAGCAAACACAAAGCCCAAAGGAAAGGGAGCAACAACACTTCAAACGAAAGCAAACAAATCCAAACAACAAATACCTTAGCCTCCGATCCAACTTCTTAGGACGCTCAAGTAATCGGTAGACTTTGTTAGGTTGGTAAAATTCGGACACCAACTTCTAATCCATGATCTAAGGCGCCAGATGAGTCTTTTTTTTTTTCAAGCTCCCAATACGATTCAAATCCTTTAAAATGACTTTATTTCGAATATTCAAATTAACCAAGCAATGACGAAGAACATAGGGCTCCTAAGCATTTTTGTCAAATTTGATAAGAGGAGTGTTCATCCAAGCGATGAAGCATGTCATTGGTTCTCTGGGCATGCAAAATGCGATATTACACCTCTCATAACAATAATACCAAAGGCTACTAGAAACTTTGCAGTATGCTCCAAGGTTGCATATATCATTTTTGATTCCTGGAGTACCAAATATGCGAAGTCTAACTTTGGTGTTGAGTCTTCCCTAGAGGACGAACTAGACATATAGTATTGCTCGTGGTGGGACAACGTTTTTCCAAGCAAGACGTCCTTGTTTTTCCATTCTGTTTGTGTTGTCAAGACGTCGAGTAACCTGCAAAACAAAATTAGATGAAGAGAAAATATTTAACTTAATACCCATTTACACTCTTTCATCCTATCCTCCATTTAAAGATTTATTTCCGGTTCTCATTCTCCCAAATCATGTTTCTTGAATGAGTTTGCTCTTCTGGGTTGACAAACATAGGGAGCCTTGGAAAGATAGTTTAAGGCTACTTTTTATGATATTGAATCATCCATTAACACTTTAATTATTTCTTTTTTATATATATTTAATTAATTTAAATCCCCTCCACGTCCATAAAGTCTATATTCATAGGGGACATAGGGAGGACGATCTTCCACACATATTTCTTCTTTCCTATTAAGTCCAACTGAAACTCTCATTTAGGCTTTTACATTACGAATGTATTTATTTAACTACTACAAATTTTTGTTACACTGTAGTAAGTGGAGTATTACTTAAAATCCAACTAAATGGTTTTGAAATAAAATGATTCCATGTTGGTTTGATTCTATCTCTCTATCGTACAATATTGAATCTCGTCCAAAACTCATTTAATCAGCATCCCACTAGAGCTCGAAACCGATTTGTTTACCAAGTTAATACGTATCTACAACTCAAAATTTAGTTAATCTCTCATACTATATTGTTTCTGCATTTTGATGACCCTTTTAATTAGAACCCAAGAATTCATGATTTATCGACAAAATTGGGGGATTAGGTAGCCAAATTGTAGTGAGGCGGATATAATTAATGGGCTTTGATTCACTAATTAAGCTGTGGTAGTTTGGCGTTGTGCGTCTTCTTTACAACCGCTCTTTTCTAGGAGTATGTTTCACTTCCATTATTTTTCTTTTTCACTTTTTTTCGTATTTCCTTTTTCTATTTACCTAACAATATGTGATTTACGCCTTTATTATTTATTCCGCAATCAGAATTTGTATTGTGTACATCATACAATTCATGCTGTCGTTAGAAAGCACAATGGCCTAAGTAATCATTGGAGATTGACTTTGATTACAATTGCAATTGCATACATCAAACCAAGTTGGATAAGAGTCCGAATTGTATCATCCCAACTTGACATCTAATTGATTTTGATAATCGGCTAACCGATTAATTGTCGAAAATCATTTCTTAATAATTAGTACTACTATTAAGTAAAACTTATATGATAGTCATTGAGAATGACCGAAATTGAATTAAAAAAAAGCAGAAACACTAACTTGACATTAAGGTACTACAATATAACTCATTTGCGTGATATGTGATTATGATGTATTAATTGGATTAAGTATGTAGTATTGATTAAGATAAACCAATGTATATCATGTGGTGGATCACAGCTGACTAACCCTTTAAAAGTGGGCACATATTATAGTACTATAACCTCAAATAATGCTAACTTTGTACTACTGTATTTTTTTATGCCTCCATCCAATGTAGGTGAAATGCATAACCAATTTCATACAAAAAGGCCGTTGACAACTTTATTTATATTATTATAAACTTTACCACTAGGAAAAAATAATCCTTTAATTATTAGTGTGTGGCATTAAAGTGGCAGGAATTAAAACTAGAGATTCCATAGTCCATAGTTTTAATCTAAACAATTATACATTGATGGAGTCTTCCTTCTCCCACAAATTTAATTGTAAATAGATTTGAGGAACAGTTGTAAAAATATTGTATTTATGTGGATAATCTAGGACAAAATGAAGACAGACAAATTTTAATAGAGGCATATAGCTTTCTGTCCAAAAAAAGGAAAGATTATTATTATAGTGAAATCAAAATTAACAGCTTCTGCTGCAGAACTGAGGAACGTTATCGACATGTCGCTTGTCACATATTAAGGTTTCAGTTACTAACACGAATTCTACTAGTGTTAGTTGCATCTCTCTCTCTCTCTCTCTCTCTCTCTCTCTCTCTTTCCTTGTTCTCAGGTAAGTATTTCTTTCTGTTGTATAGTTGGAATAACTTTATTCTCAATCATGGAATCTGCCAAAGAAATGTCTTCAGCCAAAGAAATTGAAGAGGGCTGCTCTAATTTACCACCCCCACAGCCTCTACTCCTAAACCCAAAGGTATCTTTTTTTTTTCTGAAAGAATTCATGTTTTTCTTTATCTGCAAATGTAATCATGGCATTTTTCTGACTTTCTGGTCTGATTTTGCTTGTGTTATTGAATTCCAGTATTGATGCAGTGCAAAGATTGTACTTTCTACCAATTCATCAACTTTAATACTGATTCAACTCATGGAGCTCGTTCAAAAAAAAGTCGAATAACGAGCTTTAGATTCTTGAAAATATTCGCTAAACAAGAATTGAAAAGTAATGTGTATTGATGTATTTTGTGATTGGACTCTGTATGCTATTGATTCTGAAAATTACTTCTCTAAATGTTAGTACAAGAAAATTCGTGAAAGATTAGTGTTGTCTTTCTCTTTGTTATCTTCACATCATTAAAAACTGATTTGAGCTATTTAAAAAGCTTAGGTCTTTATTGGTAATAGGTTGGAGAATGGAGTGAAATAGTAATTGAGGAGGCTGTAATCAGGGAGCAGCTTGAGGACTCTGTGTCTGTGGCAATAAACATGCCCCCTTCTCCAATTCCAACTCCCAAAAGAGTTAACTTCTCGCCCTTACCTAGTCCTAATAGACTCAAGCTTAATGGATCTCCATCTCCTTCAACCAAACCAAAATCCTCCATCAAAAATCTTCTTCCTAGACTCAGCTTCAAATTCCGGAATACAAACTCAGATATTGAAAAGGCTGCTATCATAGCACTGCAAGTTTCCCCTGAGATGCCTTCGACTTCGATTCCTAGGACATTCTCTCTTTCCAAGATTTTCCAACCAAAGATGGATAGGACATCATCTCTACCAACTTCTCCTATTCTCCACTCAAATCCCGAGTCTGCGCATGGAGGATTTACCGGTGTTGCAGCTGTAAGTACTTCTTCTCTTTACAGTTTATTTGTAAAATTATAGGAATACTTGGTCATTTTTCATCTCTAGTCTCAGTTGGCATACCATTACTACCTTGGTGAAGATAGTTCTAGATCATCTGCTATATTGATGCAATCGGATAATTCCATCTGTTGGATGGGAACAATATTCATTAAATTTCGACCTCATTTCTCAATCGATCTTACAGATATAGTAATTATGCAGACAGGCGGGTGCCAGCTACCAATGCACCGTTCACGCTCTGTACCTGTTTTAAACAAAGAGGGAAGTATAAAACAGATGGACTCTTTGGGCAGTGTATATCGTGTGGTGCCTACTACTCCAAGGATTACCGAACAGACTTCTGCAGCATCTCCACCTGTTGGAACAATTGGTGCAGGTACATATATTATTATGTCTAATGATTAAGGAGGGACCTTGGCATAAAATATTATGTTCTCTGCCATACGTTTAAAACTCCAACAACCACATTGTGTAGGACTTAATAACTTGCTCCATCTTAAGCTAATTAACCATCTACTTGTTTTCCCTTTCTAGTTCTAAGTCTTACAACTTCATAGTGTGTTTGCCAGTTGCTCTTAGTCTTTAAATTTGTTTACTTTGGTCTGTGAACTACTTCGTTGAAAGTTAATATGACATTTGGGACGAAAGGTCTAGTCCGTCCATGCTTATTGATCTTACTTTTTCAGACTTGTGTTTCCAAACACATTGACTTGTCTTAGTAATCGTGTTCAGATGAGAAGAATGATTATGCTGAGGACATCCCTCAGGAAGAGGCTGTTTGTAGAATCTGCTTTGTTGAGCTGGGTGAGGGCTCAGACACACTGAAGATGGAATGCAGCTGTAAAGGTGAACTTGCTCTAGCCCACCAGGAATGTGCTATTAAATGGTTTAGCATAAAAGGGAACAAGACTTGTGATATCTGCAAGCAAGAGGTCAAAAATTTATCTGTCACGCTCTTACGCATTCAGACCAATCAAACTCGAGGGTATGGAACTCGACCACCTGAAATAACTCGATACAGGCAAGTATATGAATTCCAAGAGCGAAATAATTAAGAGAACTAACAGTTGCAACCATATATAGGGTGTGGCAGGATGTTCCGGTTCTTGTGATCGTCAGCATGCTTGCATATTTTTGTTTTCTAGAGCAACTTTTGGTGAGTGAAATGAGTATAATTCATTCTTATATGTAGGTTGTGTGTTCTTTACAAATGTAGGTCAAGATTCTACATTTTTTCACACGCAGGTCAAGAAAATGGGATCAAGTGCAATTGCCATATCGTTGCCCTTTTCGTGTATATTAGGTCTCCTCGCATCAATGACCTCGACTACCATGGGTATGCCATTTTACTAGTCAAAATTAAGCAACTTCTCTTTTCAACTCATTCTTCTGTGTTGCTGTCTTTGGGCAGTGAGGAGGAGATATGCTTGGCTGTATGCTACGATTCAGTTTACAATGGTGGTTATTTTCGCGCATATCTTTTACTCATTGGTAAGTACTTCACCTACACAATATGTGTTAGATGACTCTGCTAACTTCCTTTCCTTCATTGACCTTCAAGATGCTAATATAATCTCTCTGTTTTGTTTATACAGCTCCATGTGCAAGCGGTTCTATCTGTTCTGCTTGCGACGTTTGCTGGTTTTGGAGGTGCTATGTGTGGCACTTCCATCCTTTTCGAGATACTCAAGTGGAGAAGAACATGGAGAAATTGGTCGGCTTCCCAACACGATGCTGCTCAAGCTTCGGAGACTAGTGATGCACCCTCAAACAGAGTGGGTGGAAATGGCCAACACAACTGACACACAGTTGCTCTCAAATCTTTGTAAATATTATACCACCTTTGATAATTCACCTTCAAATCTTTGTCAAACAATTGTATAGAATTGGATATCGGGTGTAGACATGATTCAATTTGTTGACCTAAGGAACATGCATATATATCTATAGCAAGTGATCATTTTTGAATATTTCCATTGTGTATTGACAAGATACGCAGTAAAGAAAAGAAAATGGCAAGCTGAGTCATGATGCATAAACTGTGATGAAAAAGAAAATATTCATAACAAATTAGCGTAGTGGCCAATCAAAGAAATGATAACAATTGACCAGCTATATCGTGTGGCAAAATTGGCCATGCAAAATCGACCACCAAATGAAAAAAACAGGAGAGAAACTTCCAAGGGCGCAACTTGAATTATTTTCATGGCTCTCTCCTACTTACAAACTTGGCTGCGCTTTTCTATCTCAACAATATCATAGCTGACTCCAAAAGCCCTCTCTGCCTATACATTGCTCTTCTCAGTTAATCTTACAGCACCTGACTTTTTATCATATGCTTTCTCATTTCAGTTGAAACAAAAAACTGTGCAAATGGCAAAAGCAGCATCATCTTTTCCGGCAAAAGCTTTATGCACAACACAATCTCAATCTTGAATCATTGTCTGCCTCCCTTCCCGGCTATTGCCGCTTTTTCTTTTAAGCTTGTGCTCATGAAAGAATCCGAGTTAGTTGATTGGGTTTCGGCAGAGCCTGGCCTCATCCAGATTTTTATGTGACCCTCACGGCATACTGTTAGGACGGATTCTTGAGTGAATAGCAAACCAGAGAGAGGCTCTGTGTGGACGCGATGAGCTACCAGTGGGGAGAGCTTTGGAACATCTCGCATGCTTGGAGATGGTTGCAAGGTTCCCACAGGGCAGGCGCTGTCCCAGTGAGACGACTGGCTTCCCGTGCTGAAAGTTGGAGACCCACCGGGGGCACGGCGAACTGGCACTACAAGCTCATCCATTTCTAGATCCCATAAGAGCAATTGTGTGTCCTGCAGTAAAGTTGACTTTATTTCAGCACACATCAATCAGTCTATCATATTGGTGTTCACTTTAATTGAAAATGTTAATTTTGGCATACCATATTGCCTAAATTATTATTACAGAATGATAATTCGTTCCATTCTCATTCCATAGACATGATGAAATGCTAGAGTGATTCCCATCACCATTACATTTTTAAATTCATAGCAATCAATAGAATCATTTCATTAAGTGTTCACAGAGCCAGAGGACAGGTGTGGCTACTAAGTCGAGAAAATCTATGAGCTTTCCCTTGGGGTAGGTACATTAAAGTTCCAATATGTGGATGGAATGTCTGTACTGGGCTACAACCTATAAGTCGTTTGGTATTGAATTCCAAAAGGAAACCAAAAATCTAAGACTGGCCAGAAGATAAATTATCACGACTCAGTTTCATAGAACCAAATTTATCGAACAGATAAATATACTGTTTAGATACCTGACCAACAGAACCAAACCGATAGACTATGTTTTCCCCAACACCATCTGAATTTGGAGCAAGCCAATACGAATCAAATGCTACTCCACTAACCTGCCAAAGTTGAGCATGAAATAAAAGAATCATCCACAGCAACATGATAAACTAACAATCTATACTATTTCAGTGCTATTTCGGTAGCATGATGTATTTTTTTCATTGATAAATGAACAAAAATTTAAAGGTCGTGTCACGGTGGACTCGAACCTGACACCTTTGGCATAATGTATTTCTATTCACGTAAGAACACGTTAATGTCCAGTTGCCCAGTATCAAAATCAACAGATATAATGATATTAGTATATTACCCACAGAAACAACTGTACTAAATTCTTGCTAGTAATATCAAGGAATACTTCTCAATCATAACAATTTATTCAATAACATTGAAACTCACCCATGAGTTGTGACCTTCTCCCCATGCTACAATCTTTCGATCCTCCATACTCCAAACTTGCACAAGGTCATCCTCGCCTCCAGTCAAAATGTATTTTCCATCCATGCTGTTGTTTGACTAGACATTAGCTAACTTCATATAACACTGACACCAACTAATTTAATTCTGGAGACTCTGACTTCAATGATAATGATAAAGCAAAATAACACAACTTTGGAACTGAATTAAGTAGCACATCTCCCAACCCAATAATAAAAGACAAGAAAGTAAACACACCTCCAAGCACAACATAAAAGAGCTCCGTAATAACTTTTTCCACCACATATAAGCTGTTCACTTTTATAGTCAAAGACTCGCAAGTAACCTGTAGCCAATAATTGTCATCATCCAAATAAATAGAGATGGAGAAACAGGGGCAACATGAAATGGAAAAGATAACCTAGATACTGAAGGATAATGGAATATGACAATACCATCCCTCCCTACGGTGGCTATATAAGCACCATCAGCTGAGAAGGCAATGCCATTTACTGAACCTTGACATATATGCCACCTAGCAACTGGGTTCTGCAAATAATTGAATGAGATTAGATAAAAGAAAAATAACAATTAAAATGTAACAAAACTGTGGCAAGTCCATGCATAGCAATTGCTTCCAATTCCATGAGATAACTCTCCATTGGTGGTCAAAAAATTTCATTATGAAATAGAGTTTGTTCGTCTAAAGCTATAGTCTTAAATCATAAAGTCAACATGCTAGCAGACTTAAAATCCTCACTGACCCTTTACATAAGTACTATTTCCCATTCCAGTTATTGACGTTTCACTGATCACCTGATGATATGCAACACAACAGCAATACTCTAATCATGAAAACGATGGATATAGAAAAGAGAGTATGCTGCATAAAATATGTATTGATATTTTTTGGTCAATATAGATGTGGATAACCACTGAGGTAGTGCCAGAACTCCTAAAGGTGACAGGCAAAAGATGATAATGTAAACCTGCAGACAATGAAAGAATGACCTTTCATAAAATTCAAATGACATCATAACAGACATACATCAGTGCTTGATGGTTCACTGCTCATGACAAGCATCACAGACCAAATATATGAAACCGAAGCAAAAGACCAATATATGAAGGAAGTTAGAGACCAACTGCCTAGCAGGATAACGAAATTAGGAATTTTATCTATCTACAGTTCACAAACCAAAATTCTAATCTTCCCAATGTAGTTGAGACTTAAAAATCGGGTCAATTTAGCAAAATATTTGGTCCAAAAACCATAAAGTTCAAGACAAATAGCAATAGATCATCCCCCCCCCCCCCCCCCTCCCTCGAGATACTAAATTGTGAACCACCATGCTGAGGAAAGAAGGTAAATACGAAATGAATCTAATAGGAACGAAATGAATAAACAGTTCAAGAATTGAAAAAGGACATAAAAATTGTGAATACCTTACTATAACGGGCATGTGATACAGAAAATTGAGTCTGATCCTTGATTACAGGAAACGAAGGATCACCAGAGCCATCTTTGTTCTAAAAAAGAGATGAGGGCATATCAGTAAAACAACATCAGAATTGCAAATATTCAATTTCATTCCAAATAAAGTCCAAAACTTGCCTTTTCATATGTATACATATTTCCATCTGCATGAGATACCACAAATGAGCCATCTCCATTGGGGATCCACGCAACACAAGTACAGCGACTGTTAAAAGAAAATAAAGTAATTGATGACAACAAATTTACAGATCTGAATTCTGTAGTCAGTAAATAGGGAGTTTTCATGGGCTGATGGGCATCATTAATTTGTTAAGCAAACAAATTAGTTGAACTTGGAACAGACTATACCGCTAACTAATGGTAATATATATTAAGCATTGCAAACAAAAGCCAACCGAACTGGTCTACTATTTACTGATAAGCTTCAATGCCCTTGTCTAATCCTCTTTTCTTATTAGAAATTTAGAATCCTATTTTTCACACATTCCAAGGACTGCAAAGAAAATTTTCATTCACAATGTCAGGTTTGACAAATATGTAGCCTGTACTTTTAGCTGCTTTAAGAACCACCACAGATTACAAGATAACTAAGATCGTGTAATTGGAAACAGAAAAAATGATCGAAGCTATAATCTAAATAAATCAGTAGAACACCATTATATAATTAAGAGAACAAGAAATAACATGAAAGATAAGACACAAGTATACCAATGGCAAAACAAAATGAAAGGAAAGGAAAGGAAAGGAAAGAGAAAAGCCAATTCCTTGCCTATTATTAATAGAACCATCTTTATTATAGTGTTGGGCCCCCACAAGCTTCTTCCCAACGTCTTGTAATTGTTGTCTAAGAGACACAGAATAAACTACAAAAACAAAAACATAACATACTGAATAACAAATGTAAGATATAAATACTAGTTTTAATTAACATTCTGAGAATAAAGGCATACCATCTCCAGAGTTTAAACCAATAAGCAAATCATGCCCATCTTTAGCATCAGGATCATATGCGTGGCAAACAGGATTTGAATTACTAAAATGTATAGACTTTATAGGATCCTATGCAGCACAAAAAACCTCTTGATATCAATTCATTTAGAAATGACTAATGAGAATGAAAGGTTAAGTGCAGAAAACCAGATGTACCTTATCTTGAGAATTTAAGTCGCTCACAAAAATTGCATCCCCGACATTGAACACCAAGTAAGTCCCTTTTCCATCAAAGTTGGGATTACCAACAACATTATTTGAACTTGAAGCCCCTAATGATCCTATTCTGGTACTGCTGCCACCCACAGGCTTGCTTCCACCATTCCCTCCAACAAAACTAAGTGCCCGACTCCCATTACCACCACCTAAGAACCTAGCTGCTGCAGACCTCACACCACTGCTTACACCTAAAGCAGATGATGATTGTGATGGTGCCTGCATTGGCTTTTCCTTGAGATGAGCTAGCGTCACCTGATCAAAAATTAATGAAATCACACTATGATCAATAACAACTTTACAATATCAGTCTTCTCTCCAAAGGAAAAATAACACATTCCCAATGTTTAACTGAATGAAGATTGAAATAGATACCAGATGCTGTAACAATATTTTAATTTTAAGTAGCTTCAGAAAGAAGGCCTGAATCACTGAAAGGCAATTAACAAAACGTTGTATCTTCTTCATATAGTGACCATACCCATAACAGTTACATGAGTCACAAATCTATACGCTGGTTACCACTAGTTATTATCAACACAAAGTCAAATACCTTAGCGGTCAAAAGATATCTATAGCATGTCACAGTACATCTCAAAAACCATAGAAGGTATTGAAAAAACAATTTCCACGCAAAATTCAACTACCTACCCGCACATTGTCAAATAACCTAATGAAAACTTCAACTTTTAACCTCAATCACGGGAAAATCAACAGAACCAGACTGACCAAACCAACACCCAACTCTACGAAATTCACAACATATGTAGCAGAAAACCACAATTAACAAACAATCACAACAAAATCATTGCCGCCCGAACGATGCAAAACTCGAACAAGCCCCTTATACAAGAAATTCAATAAAAAAAAATTGGGGAAAAATAAGCCCTAAAAATTAATTTAGAGAAAATGAAAATTGAGGTACCTGAGTGACTGTTTTACCATGGGCGTAGTGAAGTAGACCGGCGGGATGAGTCTTCTCATACTGGAGCTTATATTTACCTTCTGGCGTCTTGAAATAGGTCTTCAAACCAGGGCCCGGCGCGTTGTTCCCAGACGCCGACGCCGCCGACGAGGACATCATATTGTTACTCGCGCCACTATTGTTCATCGTCTCTATTCTCCTCACCCACTAATAAATCTCAGAATAGCGATGATAAGTCAAAATTTGAACGAGATCATGAACTCGAAAAAGGGTACATCTATTCTTTCCCCTTTTCCTAAGAGTAATTGATTAAAAAATAAAAATAAAAATAAAAGAGAGCTGGGTTTTCTGGGTTGTGCGTATTGTATCGTCTGCCTGTATGTATGTATCAAGGGTTTTTCACCCCTTTTTTCAAATTTCGCTGGCCTCGTTGAGTTGAGAGAGAGAGAGACAGTTTTGAGAGTGTGAGAGAATGAGTTTACCGAAAGGAATGCTCTGAGATTGAGATTTGATATTTTTAATTGTGTATTGACTTTTTTAAGAGTTGGAAACTAGGGAATGCACTTTTCTCTGTGCCATCTAAAACATCTGAATTTTGTAATTTGATAATTGATGAGATGTTGGTAGGCTAGAGTTAGGAGCTTAGACATTCAATAATTAAAACCATGTTTACTTATTCGTGATTTAGTGATAATATAATATCGTTTCACATATAAATTGTGAAATTGTGTTAGATTAGACTAGAATACTTTAATGTATGAGAATTTGGACACTGTAGATCATAGTTTTTGGCCCTTGGAGAATTCAAAAAATTGAGAAACGACAATAAGATGTGGATGATGAAGAAACCATGGATCATGCCGTCCACCGAAATTAAATTAGATGTGAGGTGACTTGGTATCATAGTCAAGCTGGGAATTATTATTGTTTTATTAGTCAAGTAAAATTTATTAACATACTAATTAATATTCACTCTCGTGCAATGTATAGTTAAGACTAATTTAACATGATTTTATCATTATATGAATTTAAAATATAATAAATGAAGTACTTATTAAGAGTTTGTGTAACATAAAAGATATGAATTTACAAGAAACACACACATAAATTACTTATAACACGATTAGAAATCTACTTCTACAAGAAGAACATTCACATGTTATGTATTTAAAAAATCAATATTAAACTTTAATGAGAGTTTAATAGAGTAAAACATAGATAAAGAATGAGATAGGAGAAAAAGTAAATAAAAATATAAAAGAGATTTTTTTTTTATTTTTTGAATGAGACTATTTTTTATGGATATTAAAAAAAATTAGACTATTTTTTATGGATGAATGAGGTATATATTAGTAAAATCTGTTCATAAAAATATATTTGTACATAATAAATATTATAAAAAACTTCTCTACAGAGAATGCTTTACCAATAACCACATTTCAGTTGATGACTTTTTCAGTTTTCACTACTCTAATTTGACGTTTTAACTTAATCAAAGACGCATGGTCAGAGGTAAAATGCACTTCTAATATTAGGAGAATACATAGTGCATTTTATATAATCTGTAACTATACTAATAATAGGAGAATAAATAGTACAAACTATACTTAAATTTATTTGTTATTATTAACTAGATATCTAAGTATGGACATAATTTTTTTCCAAAATTAATAAATTTTATTATAATAGTAGTAATAATAATAATAATAATAATAATAATAATAATAATAATAATAATAAATTTTGAAAATATTTTATAGACAACGGTGGTGATATATAGAATAAAAAAAATATCATCAATATCGTTACAAATATGATTAATTATTTTATTATACAAATGATTATATCTATGGATGTGCATAACAATGATTTAAGTATACCACAGTAAATTAGATTTACAAAATATCAATAAAATATATAATATACAAGTACTATAAATTATATTTATCATAATTATTGTTTTATCGTATGCAAATTTTTTTAATAAAGGATTACAAAATATTATATAACAAAAAATGATAACAACTACCATGGATTAAGCCGAAAATGAATACTATATAACTCAACTACCCTGGAATGGATGGAGTATAATTTAATTAGTTAGTGTATTTAAAGATTTTATTATATAAAGAACTTTTTATCATCATTATATTATTTTGATCATGTTTTTGTAATAGTTTTAATGAATCACATAATTTTGTTTAATATTTTATAAATATTATTGTTATTACTTTTTAATTTAAAATATAAAACTTAAAATAAATTAATTCCAACAAAATATTTTATCAATAGCACACAATATATAATTAAACAAAACACACTAAATATATGAATAAATTAGATCATATATGTTTAAAGTATTTGAGAAGTCAACTTCTCTATATTTTACTAGTACTAGTATTAGATAATTGACTTGCTTTCATTTTACCATGAATCATCTTAACCATTATCTAGATGATCCAAATTTTTTTTTTCTTCTTATTATACCACTTCGACAAACTTAAAATTAAATGAGATAAAACAAGAACAATAAGATATGATGCAAAAGTAATATGGAATGAATGCAGAATTATTTCAGAATTCTAGAGTTACTAAACCGGTCACTTTATTATATAAAATATTTATTTTTTATAGATAATTTGCGTTACATTTTTAACTTACAAAGACATTTTAAGAAAAAACGGAAATTAGTTTAAGAAAGCCCATTCGTATGATAATTGGATCAAATTTAGGCCCAACATTATGGCTTACTATGCTAATACCAGAATGAATTGCAATATTCAATAATTTACTTCTCTCCTGATTCAGAACTGTCCCTGAAGAATTATTAGATGATTTCTGTATGGAGTACTATTAGTTAATGCAAGGGATATAAAGAGTTTAGATTGCCTGAAGAAGTATGACTCGACTTAGATTCATAGATTACAAATATTTATAGATATCACTTGCCAATTCCCTCTTTGGTAAGTGAAAGTGGTGATAAGCATAATCTAGGGCCCTAAGATCAATACACTAAATCGAAGTAGGTAATTGACTCTTATAGTATCCCAATACCAATCTTATATTTTTTTTTTTATAAATAAAATATAAACATCTTTAGCTTTACATAGAAACAAACTTAAATAATTTCAAATTTTGTGAATAAAAATTGTACTTATATAGAGAATATTATTTTAAGTTTAGTGTAAATAGTTAGAATAAAATCACTATCTATTTGATGTGACATTTACATTAAGAGGCGAGTGGTAGCTCTGAAATAGACTGAAATAGCACTATTCACCTTCTGTATCTATTGGTAGCCTTGAAAATAATATCATGACCCGGTATAAACTAAGCGGGTTTCTCATTCCTCATATACTACTATCGATGTATTCATTGTAACCCAATCATGTTTGAGGACAGGTATTAGAGATGCTCGTTTCTCCCTTATACCAAACATCACATTGCACTATCCATGTGTTGGAGAAAAGTCCACTATCTCCACTTCCATGAAAATTACTTTTCAAAACATCACCCAAGCCTTAAAATGAATTTAAGTTTAGTGTAAATGGTTAAAGATACATCGTGGTTAGAAAACAATCCATTTGCCTATATTATGTTGTGATTGGAAATAGGAGGCATTCGGCAACTTATTTCGTTTAAAAGAACATAGTGCTAATGTGATGATATATGCATGGACCCATTTGGCTGAATGCTTGAATTGTTGGAAAACCCTTTGCATCTATGAATTATGATCATATATATTTTGGCATGACAGGTTTTATCATCCCCACCAAGCAACCGTGTTAGATGCCTCCACATTTTCACAACATATCTTCCCACCTTAAAGTGTCGATTCACTCACCTCACCTAACTCACCCCCACTTCAAGCTACTCATTTTCTTTATTTCCTATATGTACTAGTACTAATCAAAGATCGATCAATTGAGACTAAAGCAAAACCCCTTTCCCTCCCCCCATCTATATTAAAAACACTCAAAAGAAATGAATCCTCTACTCTCCACATTCCCTATCCTCCTCTTCGTCTCGATCTGCTGCAGCCTGACACGGGGGCAGTCCCCGGCGCCCGCCCCAGCCCCAGCGGGCCCCACGAACGTGACAGCCATCCTCGAGAAGGCCGGACAGTTCGGCACATTCATCCGCCTCCTACAGAACACCAAAGTAGCAGACCAGATAAACATGCAGCTCAACAGCTCCAAGCAAGGCGTGACCCTCTTCGCCCCCACTGACCGCTCCTTCTCCGACCTCAAGGCCGGGACCCTCAACTCCTTCACTGACGAGCAGAAAGTGGAGCTCATGCAGTTCCACGTCCTCCCTTCCGTGTTTTCCACCTCACAGTTCCAGACCGCCAGCAACCCCATACGCACCCAGGCTGGGGGCTCCCAGGGCTCCTACCCGCTCAACGTCACCGTATCGGGCAACCAGGTCAACATAACTACCGGTGTCACCAATGCCACGGTGGCCGGTACCGTTTACACTGATTCCCAGCTCGCCGTCTACCAGGTTGACCACGTGCTGCTTCCTCTCAGCTTTTTCGTGACTCCGTCACCGGCTCCTTCGCCTTCCACCCACAGAAAGGCACCGGACTCGCCCTCGGGATCTGATGCCACTCCTGATTCCTCCAATGCAAACGTTATTACTACAAAGATGGTCGCCTGTGGGATCCTATTCTTGGCGGCATTCGCATGAAGATTAGTTTAATAACTTGATGCTCAGCTACAAGATTTCTATTGAGTAGCACAAGACAGTCATTTTTTTGCTGTATTTTTTTCTTTGAATAAGGACTACAGCCTACATTAAATAGCAATATTATTATATCTGCAAATATTTTCATATGGTGCACTGTCAATGACTTCTTCTACTGGATCTCCATGTATAGAGGAGTTTTATAGCATTCGAACAATTACCTTTTTTTTATTCAAATCAAATTTGTACATATTTGTAAGGTACAACCTTAAGCACTAACAACACACTATAAGATTAAAATGAACTGAACCTACAAGGCGGTTAGTCAAAAAATTCTATTCTCACCGTTCCATGTCACTCTCTTGGTAAAAGCTATCACATTTCATAATTCCCCAAGTTTAGAAATGATATCCTCCAAAGTCCCCTCCAGGAAAGCCTCCTTCAAAGTGAAATGTAAATTGCTGCCCCCCTCCACCAAAAGGGTTAAATCCTCCTCCCCCCATTCCCATGCCATTGTCATCCATATCTTCTCCTCTGTCATATCTGGTACGTTTATCTTCGTCGCCAAGTATCTGTGGAGAAAAAAAATACACACCATGTTCTCTAACAGTAAGATTACAGTAGAGAAGAAGTTTACACAAAGATGAACATGAAATACAGAGCAGAGTTACATAAAGTAAGAAAAATGATAGTACATGAAGATGCACCGACAAATATTGAAAGGAAAAACCAAGAAACCTACAATTAATTATAGGTAACAGCAGCCAAACTGGGTTTTAGAGTATTAAGTTTGCAATTTGACCTTTCCTAGTTCCTGCCATGCAGTTTTCCTGACATTAAGTTTTCAAATTATGACGGCACCTGTCAGACTAAAGTCAATAACCTTCATTGGTGAAGGTCACCAAACGAAATTTTAAGCATTAGTCAAAGATCATTATAAGTGCAGTTATCTTGGAAGTAGGCAGTGAATTCCAAAATTCTGGTACAACGGAAAAATGAGAATCACAGCTGATACATAAGGTAACTACAGATCTGCAGAAATGACGAAAAAGTCGGCGTGCGAGATAAGATGAAGAAGCTATTACCTCATATGCAGCTGCTATTTCACGAAATTTGGCTTCTGCTTCTTCTCTATTATCAACATTCTTATCTGGATGCCACTGCAATGCGAGCTTCTTGTAGGCCTTCTTTATCTCTGATATTGATGCAAATTTTGAAATTCCCAAAATTTTGTACCAGTCTTTTCGTTGGCTTAACTTCAATGATCTTTCAGCCCTCATTAACACTTCACGTATGTTCATATCCTATCAAAGGTAGTCATTTATATGAACACATGTTATAAAGGAAAAATACTAGTAGTATCACATTTCATGAGCAGAATTTTTTTGTATTAACTGCTACAGGAACTCCACACATATATATATATAGGGATGTGATCATATCATAACCCATATTTATGGTGATAACCTAATAACCCTCATTTTATGGACGAAAAATATCATTTTATGGAACAGAATATCATTTTATGGAATAAAAGTATCATTTTATGCATGCTGAAAAAATATCATTTTATCGTGTATAAATATCATTTTTAGTAAAAGTGATACTTTTGACCCATAAAATGATAGGGTTATTAGGTTATCACATAAATATGAGTTATGATATGATCGCACCCCTATATATATATATATATAAGAAGCAAAGTATGATATATATATATATATATAAGAAGCAAAGTATGATATCAGCTCTCTCTCACGGATACCAAATATAATAGAAATCTGAAAAATTGACTATTGTGACGTACAACTCTACCAGGTCCAAGTTACTAAGCTGAAAGTTGGCAACACTTGTATGTGAGTTGAACATGAATTTATGTGTTAATCTTCTGTATCAAACTAGAATCCTACCATTCACCCAAGTTTCAGAAGATACATCCATTCTTTCCAGGTCCCTCAAACACATAATAAAGCTTCAATGATTGTAGCTTGTAAGTTGCATGAACAAACATTTTCAGAATTCGATGGAACTCCAAATTAATCTTTCCAACAAGCATCCATTCCCACATTGTAGAAGATGCCCCATGATTCTATATTTTGCAGATATCTTTTAAGAGTTAAGCAAGTATACCTATTATTAAATGGCCAGAAATATATCCATATAATTGAAGCAGAAAACTTAATATCTCAGTAAAGTAACTAACCTGAGGTGACTTTTCAGCAGCTGATTTTATATCAGCCACAGCTCCCTCCCAGTCTTCAACTAAAAGCTTCGCTTCACCTCTCTGCAAGATATTGTTAGAAGTTAAAATATACTAATAAACTTTTTTTTTAAGAATAATACTCCACTAGACATAGGCCAAAAGAGTTCAAGTATACCCTTCCCAAGAAGGTTTCCATTTACAAGACAATATGTGAAACAATGCAAGATTAATACCTGGACCAGAGCTTCAACTTGATCTCCATCAATTTCGAGTACTTTTGTGCAGCTCTTTAACGCATCAGTTCCCTTATCAAGCTTCACGTAGACCTTACACAGTCCAAGATGAAGGTGTATATTGTGTGCAGTATGGTTTGGGTCAAAAGCAAGGGCTGCTTTATAATCCTCCACTGCCAGGCGAAGTTTACCCTTGCCAGCATTGTCTTCGGCCTGTAAGTAAAATGAACTGAATTGAGAATGGTCCTCATTTTGCTGCAACAATGCATATTAACAGGTCAAAAAGAAAGAACAAGACATTACACTTTTTGTCTTTTTTAGGA
Organism: Salvia hispanica; assembly: GCF_029641045.1. Lineage (NCBI taxonomy): Eukaryota > Viridiplantae > Streptophyta > Magnoliopsida > Lamiales > Lamiaceae > Salvia > Salvia hispanica. The sequence goes on from NC_142692.1 coordinate 25,241,939, forward strand.
GGTTTTTTAATCCAAAATATGCCTTCTTCAGCTCACCATGCTCGGGGTCCAAACGAAGACCTTTCTGGTAATGCCTAAGGGAAAATATGCGAAACAGTAAAGTGTATAAGAAATTAAATGTGACACTACAATTGGACGAATGAGTGAGGAAAATAAGTTATGTGATTTCGACAGACCTAGTGGCTATGTCATGATCAGCCAAATAATAGTAGGCACGACCACGCAACAGCAAAGCCTCTAAATTATTTTCGTCTTCTTTAAGAATGAATCCTGTCTCAGATATGGCTTTTGAATAATCTTTAGCTGCTATCAACAGCCACACTTTAAGGAGTTTAGCCTGAAATAAAGTGACAGGACTTAGACTTATATGGAATGTTTACACTAAAACAAGATAATTGGTCCTCTGTTCATATAGGATGTAGTAAAAAAGTAAACCTTAGAGCATTCTGGAGAAAACACAAGTACAACTTTATAAATATACTCCAATGCTTTGGAAAAATCTCCTGATTCAAAAAGGTCATCAGCTGAATTTAAGGCATTCTGAGCTTGATATAACTGTGAAAGCTCCTTTTCTGCTGCCGAATTTCCAGGTTTCATCCCTAGAAAACTTTTGTAACTTCTCTCTGACTCTTCATATCTACATCAGCGAAAAACTTCCTGAATCGTATGATTTACCAATCAGATGCAAAAGAATAAAGAATGATTGAGACCATCCATTTGTCCAACACCCAGTGACATGATGGTGTATATTAAGTCTCTAGTAAACATGAATAAAAACCTTAAGAATCACATCAAATAATCAGATTAAGGCGAACAGTATAATGACTCTGAACAAAATAAAAATTTGGCTAACTTTCCATTTTGTTGTTGCTCGGAAAATAAGCAGATTGAAGTTTTTGGGAGTATAAGGTAAAGATGAAATGAATAAGCAAGGGAGGACCAGATGCCATCCGCAAGGTACTAAGGAATTTCGAAATAACAGAGATGGAGTGATAATACAAGTGTCAGCATAAGTAAGAACACAGTAAAATTTGTTTAGTTGCCAACATACAAGTACAGTTATTGAGTTTAGCTATAGCTGCTAAAAAGACCTGCATAGCTGACGAAGAATTGATGCTTTATGCCAATATGCTTCTGAAAGTGCTGGATCTGCCTCTATAGCAGCATTGAGGTAACTGAGAGCCTCACTATACTTCTTCACTTTGACACTCTGCGAAACTCTCTCAAAGAGAGAAGCACCACCTGCTTGGCCATCTGCTCATTAAGTAAAAAAATATACGCTTAGAGTATGCGGTACTTTAACCAATATCGTAGAACAATCAAACAATGCACAAATTACCAATCTTCATGTATTTGATGAACAAGTAACTTTGGTAACTCTGACTCGATCCAAGATGCCATTATGTCTTCCAAAACTAGTTAAAGATTGGCCAACAAGGTTTCCACTTTCCATTCTCATAGAAATATGTGAATCCAACATAGAAAGACACTAAATTTGTATCGAATAGCCTAAAGAGAACATGAAGATGATGAAAGATGAAAGGATTAACTGAAACTAGGCTCTATAACATGATTTGAACTCTGAAGCTCAGGGATCCCTGGAGCTGAGACGGGTCACGTGAAACAAAGAAACCTGATGGTATCCAACTAGTTAGTGTGTCCCAAGTCCCAACAACAAAGTTTCATAATTTATCAAATACAGACCGCGCTTGAGTTCATGTTGCTAAATGTAGCCCTAACAATCAAATCATTCCTAGAACAAGATCTTTTCAAAATTGTAAAAGCAGAGAACATTCATAGAAAGTTAGATACCTAATTCTATAACATAGACTGCGGATATTAAGGCTCATCGGTTGTTTCAGTAGGACAAGTCAACATCGGAATCAAACATGCATTTTATGCAGATAAAAGCAGATCAATGGAGTAGTTAGTGCAATTAAAAAAAGAAGAGAAATTTTGAAGAAACCTGCAGCGACGAGCGGTTGGAGGAGGAGAAGGTGGCAGCAAAACACGAAGTTGAGAATCAATGCTGCGTAGACAAAGCCTCTTCGCGCCACAGAATCAAAACCACAGAGCTTCATCCCCATCTACACCTTAATATTTGTGACAAATCCCTACTAAAGATATGTGTAGCGCTACTCTAGAATTTAATTACTAGTATCAAAATATTGTAAGCTTGGCTGCGTGGCCAGAAGAAAGATCCAAACCCAATTCCACGTTGTTTTACCCTATTAACTCTTGCCACGTGCGAGACCATTTACCAATCAACATATGCCACGTGTAGGGGCCTATTTCTTACCTCACGCATGAAATTGCATCAACTGGGCCGCCATACGATTTATTTATATTAGCCCATATAAATGGGCTTATATTCACAAATAACTTTAGGTCCGTACAACTTATTAGAATTTTATTTATCAGCCCAACAAAAATCCACAGTAGAAGCATGCTGAGTTTTTCTAAAAGGGTCATGGTTGGTTGCTACGGAGTGCAACCACTCTAATAATCATGATTGTGGATTGGTAATACAACTACGTTAAAATAAAATAAAATCAACCCTCCAAATTATACTTATAAATTATTATGTATGCAAACATTTGCATTAGTATTTATTAGTATAATTTAAAAATAGACAAACAATCGAAAATTTCAAGTTCACAATTCTGAATCATGCTTTAATATTTATCAAATTGTGTATATATATAATTTTATTTTAAACATTTTAATTAGTATTATTGAACATATCAAATAATTATCACAGTTTATTCCAAAGCGTGAAACATGGGTAGGGATTATTTCCAACAAAAACTTTGGGAGGATGTTGTGAGCACTCGTGGATGGAAGGTGGATGACACATAAATTTGGTAGAGGTAACCTTGCATAAATTTTTGGGTACGTGGCTGTCATACGAGCACATTATGATCGCAGGTTTCAACGTTGTGCATCAGTTTAACACTCTCAGTCATGTACTCCTCGGTACTCGAAGTGTCAATAGAGTTGTTTCCTGAGTTTTCATGTATTATCACATCATGATATTGAACTTCCCAATGATATCATAAATGTTGTCCTTTGTGTAAGACGAACTCTTGTGGGATTGATGATCGACACTACTGTCGGATGAATTCTCATTTTATTCATGTGGATACATGTATTTTGAAGAGAATTTTTTTTTAAAAAGGAAAAACTAAGAAATTGGAAGAAAATTGAAAAAATGTCCACAATATTTGTTGATATTATAAATGGGAGAGTTGGAATTTATGGATAGGGTTCGAGGAACCACCAATGATTTTTTTAAAAATTAGAAATAAGAAAAAAAAATAGAAAATAGAAAATCAAAATCAAAATCAACAACGATCACATAGGGCCTATGCCTAGGTTTGGGTCCAGCATCTCGCCTTACTCATGGCTCAAGTATGACTCAATAAAGTGCAACGCTGTGAGAGCCTTCACTACAAAAAAAAGGTTGTTTTGCAAGCATTTTGTATGCTCGCAAAACGTCATTTTGCAAGCAGTTTGCGAGTAGAAAGGGTGCTACCCATTTGGCTCGTCGCAAAATTTGCGAGAACTTTAGCAAGCACATGCTGAAAATTTTGCAAGCACATTGACTAGTGCTTGCAAAATTGCTTGCAAAATCTGGTGGTCGAATTAGTACATTGCAAACATTTTTTGCTCGCAATACTTCCTCAATATTGTAGCCAAATTCAACTTCGGCAAGCATTCTATTGTGCTCGCAAATAATTCCATTTTCTAACTTCATTTTGCGAGTACCGTTGTGCTCGCTGTTCAGCATCTATTCGAAAATATTTTTCTATTAAATTTTTGAGATTTTTTAAAAAATTAATATTAAGATTTATTTTTCTAAATCATAGTACGAAATTGTTGGAATATTAAAATATAAACTTGATTTTGTAATGGAAATATCTAGATATTTCTACTAAAATATCTATATATTTTCTCAAGCACATTATAGATAATTCTACATAATATATCTAGATATTATGTAGATATTATGTAGAATTATCTATAATGTGCTTGAGAAAATATATAGATATTTTAGTAGAAATATCTAGATATTTAAGGAGAATAGAGTAGATATTACAGAATTCTCTAGAATAAAGTAAGAGAATATCTAGATATTTTAGTAGAAATATCTAGATATTTTTAGTAGAGTTCCCTAGAATATCTAGATTTTTATGGAGAAAAATCTAGATATAAAATATTAAAGAAATCTATTAGAAAATTCTAGAATATGAGATGTATGCCTATAAATATGTGAGAGTTGTACCATTTTGTATAAGTGGAGAAGTTGAGAAGTTGGAGAAGTTGAACAAGTAGAAAACTTGAGAAGTTTGAGAAATAAAAGTGTGTCTTACTTTCCCCACATCACCACCGTCTCCTAAATTATTTCCCACATATTTCACCTATTCTCCTCTCAAATATTTCCTCCAAACCAAGTTACTCCTCCAATATATATCCTATATATTTCCAATAAAGTGGTACCAGAGCCATAAGTTCCTACATGTAGTATGGCTAACTTGTCGTCGTTCCAAGTCTCCATGCTCAATAAGAGCAGTTTCGATAATTGGAGTATCAAGATGAAAGCGTTGTTGGGAGCCCACGACGTTTGGGAGATCGTGAAGAATGGCTACGAGGAGCCGCAAGACGAGACCGATCTATCCCAACAAAGGGATAGATTGCGAGATGCGAGAAAGAGAGACAAGAAGACTCTATATCTCATCTACCAAGCTTTAAGTGACGACGATTTCGAGAAGATCTCGAGTGCAAGCACCGCCAAAGAAGCATGGAAGAAGCTCCAAATCTCGTGTGTTGGTGTGGAGCGAGTAAAGAAGGTACGCCTCCTGTAGGGATCAGATTAGTCTAGATTCACTAATTACCGAGACCTCTTTGTTCTTGTACAAGAGAGCTCAGCCAAACTCTCACCCACGCGGCTGATATTACAAGTATTAAAGAATAAAAGAGGTATAGAACCCTAGCTATTACAAGATCTTTGAGTAACCAAAGATGATACCCTAGCTAGCTTCACAACCTGCACACTTAACAAAACAGTTAGTAATAACAAGAAGGATCCTCTCGGATCTATAGGCAATTACTAACAAGCACCAAGAACAACAAATAGATCAAAGAACTTGGCTCAGAACCCGCCAGACCACACTGATCGATTCAACCAGAACAAGATCCAAGGGAGCACAGATGGATCGGTTAGAGTTCACCCTCGGACCACCAATACCTCCACCAGAAAGTCCCCTCACACCACATCAAGTTTCACAGAATAAATCTCAACACAGAACCTTCGAGTCTCACAAATCCTAGTTCTTCTCCAGCAACCAAGCAATCGAAGAAATTTCCTTGTTAGGTTTGGTATACTGAAAAGCATGTTTCGAGCAAGTTTCGCTCGAATAGAATCTTGCTTGTATACGTAAAACTCTATAATCCACTTTTAACCCGATTCAGTATTATTCGAGCAGTTCCGCACGAATAGAATCACTATTATTATTACATTGTGTTTGCTTGTGCATTTATAAGATGTTTTATAAACATTTAAATGTATAAGAAGCAAACAAAGTCTAAGTCTTTTGCTTGGTAGACCGGTTGTGGGCGTCATCCACTTTAAGGTAACACGGTCAGATCTATGCAATGCTTTGCAAAAGAAAAAGAAGAATTTCACAACCTAGATAGGCTTTGGCTACCTATCGTGAAAGGTTGCAATGTCAGTCCGCATATTTCTAAGCCTTACTGAAATAAGATGACATTGGTGTGATATAGCACTGAACGGATCTAACAGCAAGACGTGTCTTTATGCTATCTACTGAAAGACTAGGTCTTGATAAAATACTATTTCTTAATCTACATATGTTAGCATTGAGCATACGGTATTGATTATGCAATACTTTGACTTATCAAATGGTACGGGTTTTTCGCAACCCAATAATCCTGATATATTGGGTAGTGGTGATTAATATCTAGCGGTGCTAGGATTGCTATTATGTTGAAACGTGCGCGAGGTGAGTCTCGTTTGATAATGTCCTCAAGAGGAGCTCGAACAAGGTTTTATTATTCGGAAAACTGGCCAGTTGGAGTTTTATTACTCTATGAATAATAAATAAATGTTTCTTGCTAAGTCCACTCTTGGAATTAATAAGATATTAATTAATTAAGTCCATAGCAGACATTAATTAATTAATGGACATTTATATCTTAAGCGCGGGAAATAAATAATAAAAGTGGAAACCCGGATTACTTGTAATTTCGGATTTGGATGGGGAGAGTTCAATATTACTTCTGTAGTGGCTGCTCGTAATATTCCAATATAAGCTTGTATTAAATTGTGGGTTCAATTTAATTTGTAAAAGCTAATTGGGCGAGCCCATATCCAAAACCTTCCATAGATCCATGTCTGGGCCCAAAAGGAACTTAATATAAATAGGAGAATAAATGAGACAGAATGATCACAATTTTTATTCTCAAATTTTTTGAAAATTTCGAACTCTCCAGCTATGGAGGATTTCGAATTCTTCACCTATTCCCAAAATGATTTCTTCTGTCTTCTTTATTCGAGTCCTAATATTTTGATAAGATCAGCACACCCTGATATCGAGATACAGTTCGGGAACCAGAGAGAAGATCCGTGGTCTAGTATTGAAGATCATCGTGGAGAAGGCGCGAGCAATCGATGATTATTTGGAGAATCAAATCGGTAACTCTAAACCGTAGTATTCATGCTTAGGATTTATATTCTTTGAGCATGAATTATTTGCGTTCTAGCATGCAGTTATCTGTTTAACATGTGAATTGATTAATCGCATAATCGGTCAAATAGATCCGTATCTGATTTATTTGTTTTGTACAAGTCTTCCGCTGTGCAAGGGGCTCCAAACCCCAACATGCCTCACTCCAGCACTCACAAAAGATCTACCACTCAAAGAACCGTGAGAGATCACCAAGAGATGGACGGAAACTCATCGGAAAAGTAGATAGAGAAGAGAGAACACACTGAATCGAGTGTAGAGAGAGAGAGAGATTAGAGAATAATGAGAACGGAGCATAGCCTTCTCACAATAACAAACACATCCCTACATCCAACGGCTGTAGAGCAAGATCCAGGTGAAGGGGGCACGTGGCAGGATCTGGTGCAAGGAGATAAGTAATTGGGCTCAGCCCAATTAATCACATTCGGGCTTACTTAATATCACAACCGAAATAAAAGTCCACCCAATAAATCCAACACCTCCAAAATTTAAGAGGGGAATTTGAATCATTACATATGAAAGAGTCCGAATCAATTTCGGATTATTTTTCAAGAGTCTTGGCGGTGTCAAATCAAATGAAAAGAAATGGTGAAAAATGGGAGGATGTTAGAAGCATGGAGAAAATATTGCGCTCTCTAACCCCTAATTTTGAGCACATAGTAGTTACAATAGAAGAAACAAAAGATTTGGAGGAAATGACCATCGATCACTTATTTGGTTCGCTACAAGCATATGAGGAGAAACAAAAGATGAAACAAGAAATTGTGGAGCAACTTTTGAAGTTGCAAGTAAGCCCAAAGGAGAAAGAAGAAAGCTTGAGCAATGGTGGTGACCCACAAGAAAGAGGTCGCAGACAAAGACAAGATCGTGGTCGTGGTCGTGGTCGAGGATATGCTCGTGGACGTGGACGTGGACAAGGATATTTTTCCAACAATGAAGAAAGAAAGGAGTTCCCAAATATGGGACGAGGGAGGAGCAATCCATAGTCGAGGTACGATAAATCTTCAATAGAATGTTATAATTGTCATAGATATGGGCACTATGCTTCCAAGTGCAGAGACACAGAATCAAAAGTTGAAGAAAAGGCCAATTACGTGGAGAACACAAATGAAGAAAATGGATGTGTTCTTCTAGCTTATAAAGGAGAAGCTGGAAGAAAATATGATATGTGGTACCTCGACACGGGAGCGAGCAATCATATGTGCGGGAACAGGAGCATGTTCGTGGAGCTTGATGAATCAGTAAGTGGTAACGTCTCCTTTGGTGATGAATCTAAAATTCCAGTTAAAGGAAAAGCAAGATTCTAATTCGTTTGAAGAATGGAGCTCATGATTTTATTTCTAACGTATATTACGTGCCCAATATGAGAAATAATATATTGAGTCTTGGACAACTCTTAGAGAAAGGTTATAATATTCACATGAGAGATTATAGCCTTTCAATAAGAGATGGCAAAAATGATTTAATTGCCAAAGTGCCAATGTACAAGAATAGGATGTTTCTATTAAATGTTCAAAATGATGTGGTGAAGTGTCTTCAAGCATATTATAAAGATACGTCTTGGCTATGACATCTTCGATTTGGGCACCTGAATTTTGGTAGCTTGAAATTGCTATCAAATAAAGAAATGGTACGAGGATTACCGCCCATCGAGCACCCTGATCAACTCTGTGAAGGATGCTTAGTTGGGAAGCACTTTAGAAAGGCGTTCCCAAAGGAGTCAAGTTCGAGAGCTCAGAAGCCATTGGAGTTAATCCATGCAGACGTGTGTGGACTAATCAAGTCAACCTCCCTCGGTAAAAATCACTATTTCCTACTTTTCATTGATGATTTTTCAAGAAAAACGTGGGTATACTTCTTGAAGCAAAAATCAGAAGCATTTGACGCCTTCAAGAAGTTCAAGGCTGCCGTCGAGAAAAAAAGCGGTCTACAAATCAAAGCAATGAGGACCGACCGAGGTGGAGAATTCACTTCTAGGGAGTTTCAAGAGTTTTGCAAAGAAAATGGAATTCGGCGGCTATTGACGATCCCAAGATCCCCCCAGCAGAATGGAGTTGCCGAACGAAAGAACAGGACTATCGTCGAGATGACTCGAAGTATGCTGAAGATGAAGAATTTGCCCAAAGAGCTATGGGCAGAATCAGTGGCGTGCGCCGTATACCTGTCTAACAGGTCCCCAACAAAAAGTTTCTGGGGAATGACTCCTCAAGAAGCCTGGAGCGGGAGAAAACCAGGGATCGCCCACTTGAGAGTGTACGGGGGCAAAGCCTATGCACATGTACCGGATCGGACGAGGAGTAAACTCGATGATAAAAACAAGCCATTCATCTTCATCGGGTACGACTCTAACGCTATAGGCTATAAGTTATATGATCCAACTTCACAGAAAACCATGATTAGCCGAGACGTGGAGTTCGATGAAGAAGGAGTGTGGGATTTCGGCTCGAACAATGACTTCACCTTCATACCACCGTTTGAAGAGCAAAGAGCAGGTGAGCAGATCGGAGAGGAGCAGCAAGAACAAACAACTCCACCTACATCTCCAACATCAGCTATCAGAGACTTGCCACCATCTTTTTTAATGAAAGAGCCACAGAACGCACACGAAGTTTGGGTGAAGTGTATGACGACACCGAAAGGTTAGAAGATCTCACCTTATTTTGCTTATCTGCTGATTGTGAACCAGTTAGCTTTGGAGAAACTACAACAAGTGAAAATTGGCGAGTCGCGATGGATGAAGAGATCAAAGCCATAGAGAAAAACGACACGTCCAGAGCTCGGGTGGCTACAAAAGGAGGGAACAACTATTTGTGTGGATAACAAGTCGGCAATTGCACTATCCAAGCCAAAGCAAACACATCGACACATGCTACCACTAAATCAGAGAATGCGTTGCAAACAAGGAGATTCAAGTCGAGTATGTCAAATCGCACGATCAAGTTGCCGATATTTTCACAAAGCCCCTCAAGTACGGAGACTTTATCATTTTCAAGACGTTGCTCAGGATGACAAATCAAGTTTAAGGGGGGTGTTGGAATATTAAAATATAAACTTGATTTTGTAATGGAAATATCTAGATATTGTATAAATATATAGATATTATGTAGAATTATCTAGAATGTGCTTGAGAAAATATCTACATATTTTAGTAGAAATATCTAGATATTTTAGGAGAATAGAGTAGATATTATAGAATTCTCTAGAATTAAGTAAGAGACTATCTAGATATTGTAGTAGAAATATCTAGATATTTTTAGTAGAATTCCCTAGAATATCTAGATTTTTATGGAGAAAAATCTAGATATAAAATATTAAAGAAATCTAGTAGAGAATTCTAGAATAGAACATGTATGCCTATAAATATGTGAGAGTTGTACCATTTTGTATAAGTGGAGAAGTTGAGAAGTTGGAGAAGTTGAACAAATAGAGAACTTGAGAAGTTTGAGAAATAAAAGTGTCTTACTTTCCCCACATCACCACCATCTCCTAAATCATTTCCTACATATTTCACCTATTCCCCTCTCAAATATTTCCTCCAAACTAAGTTACTCCTCCAATATATATCCTATATATTTCCAATAGAAATAACCCAATTGAACGACGAAAATTCAAATTTTACATAGATACAAAACATTGTTTTACACTTCAATTCAATCAGATCACAGATTTAGTTCAATTACTACTAGCCACTTCTTCTAGACTTTTGAACTTGTTGACTAAGGATAGCTCCCGCAATTCTTCGATCTCTTGATGCAATGGATGTACTCGTTGCTCGAGAAGTTCATCAACCTGCTCAGTGCTTAGGCCAGATGAGCCAGAAGATGCAGAGCCAGCAGCTGAGCTGGTAGTGGAAAATACAAGCTTGTCGCTTACCCAGCTCTAGGAACCTGTTTCATTTTCTTAACCCTCCCAAAAAGCTCGAGAAAGATTGCATCGTAATCTGGATCTTCCCGTTCGGCACGCAACTCTTCAGCCCTTGCCAAAACTCTCCTTCAAACAAACAAACAAACTTACAATAGCAAGCACCAAACATGTTTTATAATGTCAATAAAATTCACTGAAACAACCATAGCTTAATAAATCATTTATTATTTTTTTCCATGATTTTTGTCTCCATAATGACAATGATTAGAAGACTTTCCCTGAAAAAACGGGGGAAAGCGAAAGCGTAACAAATTGTTTACCCATGCTCTATTGCATTCTCTCCCAATTTCAATGAGAATTTTCGTGGATATTTTATTATGGGAGTCATATTATGAATTTGCTTGAAGAATGTATTTATATCACTCTGTCTATGCTTCTAAAATGTTTGAACAAAATATCTTACTGAAAGTTTGGCAAAATGAATATAGTTTTACCTGTCAGATATACATTTTTTGATATTCTTAAAGATGCAAATATGCGAAGTAAAAATTGATAGAATGAGAAAATCAAGCACAAAAGAAGAAAAAAATAGTTAAAAGAATCGAAGTATCTAACAGAAAAAAGGAAGAAAATGATAAAAACAAAAGATCTGATCACTAAAAGAAAAATAGTAAGAAGTACTATGGAGTACTCCCTCCGTTCCCTTATAGTTGAGGCGGAACTTTTTGGCACGGAGTTTAAGAAATGAATGTTGAGTGTGTTAAATAAATAGATAAAAAGAGTAAGAAAGAGAAAAAGATATAGAGAATAAAGTAAAAAGTGAATAAAGTAGAGAGAATAAAGTAAGAAAGAGTAAAGTAAGAGAGAGGAAAAAATTACTATAAATGGAAATGACTCAACTATGAGGAAACTTCTCGAAATGAAAAAATGACTCAACTATGAAGGAACGGAGGGAGTACATTTTAGGAGATAAATCTAAAATTCATTAAATATGTCGGCTGAATCATTTTTCCATGCGAATTGACTAGTGGCAAGATATTTTTAATTTGTTAGTACTTTTACTTAAGTAGAGTAATTATTTAGAGGTATAAACACTTTTTATTATGGTGATATCAAACAAAATCTCAGAAACAAAAATAAAGGAAAAGGGAAAAAATAAGAAAAGGTAGGTGCTAGCTAGTGATTGGTAGTGAAGTGGGTGAGCCCCATTGCCGGACTCATCGAAGCGAACTTAGCCAGCTCCTGCGGCAAAAACGTCCCACCGCCGCCGCCGTCTCCGCCCATACCGAGAAAATCCCTCGTGAAACCATGCAATCCCGAATGCAAGCTCACCGAATTAGCCCCCTGTGCGGCGCCTCCGAGATTGTTGTTGAAATTCATCATCGCCGCCGCGGCATTCTCCCCAAACACCTGATGCAGCTCGGTCTGCGGAGGGCCGTACGGCAATGTGTTGGTGGACGACGCCGATGGCGAAGACGAGTTCATCACCCCGACCGTGTTGCCGAAGAACGTCGGGCTGCTCCTCGTGGACCCTATCTGAGCGGCCTTCTGCAGCAGCGCCGTGGCCGACATGCCCGAGCTTTGGCTATCTGAGTAGAGAGAAGCCAGAGAATCCGCCATGGATGAATTCGAGCCGAAAAGGCCGTTCGACGCCATCTGAATCATATCCGTGGATGAAGGCATAAACATAGCATTTGAATTATGATGAGTGTGATTGAGCTGAGAGTTGGCTTGATCCAACCAAAGCGACAGCCTCGGCTTCTGCTGATTCTGATCCACCGATATCGGATTTTCTCCATTTCTCGAGTTCAAATTGTTGTCCTCCGCCAAGGCGTCGCAGAAGGCGCGGTGCGTGATGAAACTGTCTTTCCTGCAAAAAGCAATAAAAGTGATAATTAGCTAATCATTAATTTGGAGAGCATTAAAGAAAACATCTGTACCTGGAAAAGAGAGTTCCACAGTCGCACTTGTACTCTCTGGTACCACACGTCTTGGAGTGAGCCTTCCAATCGGATTGAACTGCGTATTTCTTAGAACATTTGTCGCACTTCCATTTCTTCTCGCCGTGCTTGCGGCTGAAGTGCTTTTTGATTCCGGTGAGGTCGCCGAGGGCCCGGCCCGGCTCGTGGTGGACGCAGGTCTTCTCCGGGCAGATGTAAACCTTCTTCTTGATTTGATCCTTGTTAGCTCTTTGCTTGAGCTTCCACGGCAGATTGTGGCCTCTCCTGTGCAGCTGGAGATTCTGGTCTCGCTGGAATCCTTTGTTGCAGATTTCGCAGACGAATCGGTTGGTCGCCATAAGCGTCTTTGGAGAAAGCGCGATAACTTCTGCATCTGGATCTGTATGTATATATGTATGTATATGTCAACATCAGCATCACAATATATATTGAATAATTACTTAATTACCTGGTGTGCCGGGAAGATTTCGTCGCCTTTTTGCAGAAGAAGGGGGTTTGGAGTTAGGGTTTGTTTGGGAATTAGGAGCACCAGACATCATTTGAGTGAGGAGGAAAAACAAAGAGTTGGAATACAAAATAAACAAACAAGGTCTCCAAATACAAACAGATGGATGGTTTGGTATTATTCAGAAGAAAGTAAGAAGACGAAAACACACAACAGCAATAACGTTTTGAATCCGAGGAGCACAACACAAGAATACAATCGGGAGGATGATTTGTTTGATTTCAGGAGCAAAACACCAAAAATACCATTGAAAGCTAAAGAGAATATTTCCTCTCTATTCTTCTAACAAACCAAACTCCTCTCTCTTCTCTCTCTGGTTCTAAGTCCTATCTCATTATCTATTCGTAATTTCAAAGTCGGTCAGCCATAGAAATAGGCTATGGGCCCAGCTCTGTCTGCTCTCTCTCTCTCTCTAGATACAATTGATTGTACGTACACATTGGCTGTATGCTGCTTGTAATCAGAATGTGTAGAGCTTTGTGTCAACCGTAGTTTTTCGAGCTCAATTCTATTATATACTATTACCAACACCTAGAATTAATAAAAGATATGCATTTCACTATAATTGGTAAAAGAAATTAAATACTATAGCTAGCTAGTTCGAAATATAAAATATTTGAATAAATAGTTTCAATTCGAATCACAAGTTCACAACTGACCAAAGTCCCACGAATACAGTGTCTTACTATTGGTGCACCTTTTCATTTTTTCGAATTGTTTCACATTTCAGCTGTCATATCTATGCTCCATGCATATATAGTGGCATGTGAAATGTTTGTAATTTTCAGAGTCACGAAAACTATCTCATATTGGACTCCAATTTTTTTCTCCTTTGACTCATAAACCTCGGATTAATAGCCACACAAATAGATAAGTATAAATACATGGAACAAAATTTTGGAAAAGGTGGGCCTAAAACAGAGTGAGAAAGGTCAAACGTGGAATGGTTTTAAGTTTCAACTTTTTGACAAACATGGGGCTCTGTGATATTTGTGATATTTGAATGGGAGTAATAGTCATTCTTTTTTCTATTTAGGGTTCACAATTTTAGATCCCTAAACAAATATACTAGTGAAAAAGGCTGTAACATGTAAAAGTGAATAAGCTTTGTAGCTCGTGTGTTCGGGAATAAAATCATTACAACATAATTAAAGGTTTGAATATTAAATCGGATAGATTGTAGATGCGAATAAAATATAGAAAAAATAATGTACAAATGCAGCAGCTATGTCAGAAAAGAGAGTTCGCAATTCCCGATGAGCCCGTGACCCCTTCCCCTGTCTCTCTCCTTCTGTCTCGCTGAGACTGACCCCATGGGACCCACTATCTCTATCTTATGTACTCTCCGTTTATTAGGAATCTCATGTACAACACCAATTTTAAGAAATATTAAGAAAAGTGACTGAAAAAAAATTAGTGAAATAGGGGTCTTACATGTATATACTCTTTTCGTTTTATAGTAATAGAGATATTTCTTTTCGGCACGAAGATTAAGAAAAATTACGTTAGGTGAATTAAGTAAAGAAAGAATAAAGTGAAAAATGAAAAAAGTAGAGAGAGAAGAGAAAAAAAGGAAGAGAGAGTAAAGTAGGTGTGGAGAAATGTGTTGACTTTTACTAAAAATGGAAATGACTCTATTACTATGGAACGTACCAAAATGACTCTATAACTATGGAACAGAGGGAGTATTAGTTTTAAATGAAATGTGAGTGGGATGAATTAGTGGAAGGTGGGATCCTCTTACCATTTATGGTAAAAGTGAACCGGGATTCTTATTCGCGGACGGACTAAAATGGAAAAACGGGACTCCTATTCGCGGACGGAGGGAGTATATTTTTCACTTAAGATTTCTATTTTCTTTTTAGTTTGTCCCACAAAATTATGAACTACCCCCTCCGTCCCACTTTAGGAGTCCCGGTTGGAATATTCCACAAATAGTATTAGGCCCCATAGTCCACTAACATTTTTCCACTCACATTTTATTATAAAACTAATATAAAAAAGTAGAACACACGTTCCACTATCTTTTTTCACCAACTTTCCTTTACATTTTTTAAAACCCGTGCCGAACTCAACCGGAACTCCTAAAATGAGACGAGGGAGTACTATTTAATTTTGAAACTCTTTTCACTCTAATGAGGTGGTGACTCATTCTCCACTAATAATACTTTAATTACTTTTTCTGCCTATCTCTCTCTTATTTTCCTATTTTTTCATTAAAATCCGTGACGAACCCTAATCAAATGTTCATAATATTTGGCATACTTGGATAATGACATGAGATTTTATAACATGTTATTTTGTGTGTTAGGTGGAAAAAAATAATATAGTATTTATATTAATATAAGAGAGAGTTAAAAAAAAATGTGGCGTATTTGTAGGACAAATTAAAAATAAAAGTGTGACATTTAGTATACGACGGAGGGATTAGTATTTTACAAAATAAAGTTATTGTCAAGATTATACTGTAATTTTCGAAAGTTGAGTAAGAATCTCTGCGAGGGATCTAATCGACATACGTACATATGTTTCTGACTCCGATTACATTTTTTCTGATTAAATTTGGCAATATTCCCTTTGTTGAATAAAAAAAAATTAGTATTTTTTTTATTTTGGTCTGTCCTATAAAAATAGTCATTTTTCTTTTTTGATAGTATATTTTTCTCTCTTACTAAATGAACCCCATTCTCCACTAACAATACTATAATCAAATTTTTTTTTTTTATATCTTTCTTACATTATTAATTTTGTATTAAAACCCGTGTCGTCCGTCCTTTTTGTTCGAGGAATGAGGGAATATGATGTTTTTCATGATAAGGTGAACTGGTGAAACTAGGAATGTTTTCGTTAAGTATTGAAGCAGAATGATTTGTTAAGTATTGAGCCTTAAATAAGTGAAGCAGTTTGTATATGTATCTATTTTCAAGCTCAATTTCTATCTTATTGTTACTAAGACTAGAGCTTGATATATTGATTATATATACTTGCTTTTTCTTGTAAATTCTATCAAAAAGTTATATGTCGAAATTCCAAAGTTTGACATGGCTCTTTGTTAAGAGACTTTAGAATAGAAAAAAACCTCAGGAAATAACATTATTAGATAGTGCACATTTATAATATTTATTTCTTGGTTAATTGTTACTCCTCCACGTGTCATTAAAAGTGATTGCATTTTTTTTGTACGAGATATTTAAAAAATAATATTATTGAATTAAGTAAAGAAAATAAAATAAAAGCTAAAACAAAAAAATTAGCGCGTTTTTATTTTTGGCTAAAAATGAAAATTGATTACTTAAGACAATGGAAAAAGGAATATTAAGTGGGATACTCCCTCCGTCCCAGATAATTCGACCCAGTATTTCATTTCGGACCGTTCCACATAATTTGTCCCACTTCACTTTTACCATTTTTGGTAGTGAACCTCATATTCCACTAACTCATTCCTACTCACATTTTATTATAAAACTAATACTTCAAAAGTAGGACCCACATCCCACCAACTTTTTCAACTCACTTTCTATTAGATTTCTTAAAATCCGTGCCGGGTCAAAATGTTCCAAATTATCTGAGACGGAGGGAGTATATGATATCATATGCGATTTCCTATAATAGTATAAATTAGTCATAGTATTAACAGAGTACCGTGAAATTTTGGTTTGTATGAATCAATTTGATATGTTTAGTAAAAACAGTACGCCAAAAACAGATATTCCTAGTATTTTACATGTGTAACTTTATTCCTATAATGTCCCCTAATTGGACATCGAATAGCCATAGAAAATTAATAAAAGGACGCCAAAACAACATTAAAAACTATATATTTGAGAGTTGAAACAACTAGTTATTCTAAAATATAAATTTCCACATATATATGATGCGACAATGCGTGGCATCATATTTTTAGCAAGCACTTCATTATTGGTCCATAAATTAGAAGATATATTTTCAATAAATTTCCTTCCAGTTGTAACACAAGTAGAGGTCGTTGAAAACATGTAAAGTAGAAAGAGACATCTAGGATGGCTAATAATATCAATAGAAAAATGTTTTGGAGACTTAATGTCTAAAACATAATGAGGTTAAAGTAGTAATTTTATTTTACATTTAATTTTAAATTAAATTTAATATTTGTATATGTACTTTGTTGCCCCTGCATTTATATATGGAAGTAGTATTAATTAAGATCTTGATAAGGTTAATTTAATTATTTGTAAAATATAGAGTTCTTAACTAAATTTACTGTATTAAGAAAAATTAAATTATATTTTAAAATATAAATAACTTTAAATTATTATTTTTTTACATCATTGTTAATGCTATTATTGACCATAATTAATATTTACTTTTCTTTATTAAATATTGAAATTTACTATATCATGTAGCAACAAATTTGGAGTATGCAATTTTGATTTTAAAATTATTTGAGATGCAGTTTTGATTTTCATACTAATTGAGTACGTAATTTTGATTTTAAAATTTTTAAAATTTTAATATTAATTCTTTACATTTCATTTTTACTATTATTTCTGGAATTACAACTCAAAAAAAAAAAGATCACATGTTCTTAACTAATACTCCTATATTTAAAATCTTCTCATTTTCTTATATTAAAATTACTAACTATAAAAGGATATAATTAATGGAGCTTACGATTCTTAATTTTCTTAATTCTTAATATAATTAGTTGATGTACGATATATTAAATAATCTAAAATGAGAAAAGTTGATTCATCCAATTATTTTCGTATTAAAAAATATAATAATTTTTTATTTTTCAAACATTATAAAGTTAATTTTCTAAGCATAATTTTATAGAGCGAAGTCTAACTAGTACTTGTCAATCAAAATATAAAAAGAATATTACATGTGATAAAAGTTAAGAAAATTAATACAAAAATACAAAAGATAACGCAAATAAATGATTCATCATAATAACTACTACTATTATTTAATCATACAATTCAAATTTGAATAAGAAATTTAACAAAAAAAAAATAAAATTAACCGGCTATGAAAGTATAATATAAAAAAAGAAAATAACTCATAATTAAATTATCAACTAATTAGATAAAAATTTATTTGAAAAAATAATAATATATGAAGTTATCAAATTATTTTATTATTAAATAATAATTTATTACGCATTATAGTAACTAATTTATAATCTGAATTCATGATTTTTAAATAAATAATATAGTATAAAATTAATATGAAAAAATTGATATGTAAACATATAAAAAGAGCATGATTGTAGCTTATCTCTAATCAAATCAATAAATATGCATTTATATAAAGATATTTAATTTGATTTAATATTCCTTAATTAAATTTGTATCCATTTAATATGATATTAGGTAAAGTAGTCATTATAAAATTTATATCTATGTCAAAATGCCATAAGGGTATTATGTCTTGGAGACATTATGTCTCTAGATTTGTATCCATTTAATATGAGTGTTCGATTTGCAAGATTATATCCTATGATTAAATTTGTACTTATATTTGGTTTATGAGATTGAATTTGATCATGACTTAGTTATAGATGGATAGTCATATTAATTAATCATAGCTAATCTCTTACTACATAATTTTACAACTTAACCCTACTATTTTATCTAGTAAATCAAACGCCAATTATAAAAGGGAAGAAACGAAAAATAAAACATACACCAATCCAATTTTATGTAGTAATTGTTTGTGTTGACGTGAAAATATTAAAAATCAATAATATTAATCCACTACACAAGTTGCACGTTTGCCTACGAAAAACAATTGCATTAGGCTACGCATGGCGTGGGCTGTCTATTTTGAAAAAAAGAAAGATGAGTATCCAATGCTCAATTTCTCTACTCAACCTCCACGTCCACATCCCTAATCAACAAGATCCCATTCAAATTTATTCTACTGATTCTTCATTTGTAGCAAGGTTCACGGTTTTCCAATATTTGATGAATACAAAAAAGAATATCAATCACTAGCGAGTAGCGAACATAAAGAAGTGAGGTGTGAGGGCACTTAAGCTCCTACCAAAATTGGAGTATTTGTTTTTTAAAATTTAAATTTATTCAAATTCTATGTAACTAATTATGTAAAAGCCCTATTAATAAATTGAATAATATAAAAATTATATTTAAAGGTAAACTCAAAAAGTTAGCCTCTTGTAACACTATAAAATAATGATATACTAACATTATTTTTAATTATAACCTATAAACAACTAAACAAAAGTATTTGTAATACCCAATATTAAAAAATAAAGAGGTAATCGATTTAGAGTAGCTTGTAACTTATAGCAAAATAAATTGTTGTTGGACCTATAGAAATGTTAGTCCAATCCAACATTTATTTTGCAAACCAAACAAAGAAACAGTGGCCCATGTCAGAAATATTATTGAAAAAGAAACAGTGTTCTTACACGCTCGCATGTATTACTCTCCCGTTCCACTTAAGATGTTCACATATATTTAATGGCACGAGATTTTTGGAGGAATTGTTAAGTAAAATAAATAGAGACAGAAAACGGTGGTTGGATATTTTAATAAAGAGAGAAAAGAGAGTGATATATTTTCAATTATAGAAAGGGAACATTTTCAATGAGACAAACTAAAAAAATATGGATATTTTGATTGAGACGGAAGAAATACATGTTTGTGTTGTGTATATATAGTTATATAATAAGGGAGTACATGTTTGATTAGATTTGTATAATTAAAATAAGATGGAAATACTAAAATTCGTCGAACATTAATACTTTTCTAGTATGGGTAGTGATAAAATGCAAACTTATATATTGTACAAACTCAAAATCCCTCAACACAGTTTCAATACAATATCAACACAGTGTAAATTTCAAGATTTTAATATGAACATAGTATCAACACAACATCAATCATTGACTATCGTTGAAATTCTGTTGACATTTTCCTATTGATGTTTTTTATGATCTGTTGACATTTTTCAATGGTCCAAATCATAGTTTTGAATTTGTACAATATTTAGAGTTTTCATTTGATCACGTCCCTTTCTAATACCAAGTAACATGGGTCATGACTATCTTGGCCTGAAGCTGTCGGCATATAACAAAATTATCGATTTGTATTACGGTGGGTGCTCAATCCCAATCTTGCTAATTACTTACATATAGCAAGAAATATTGCCAATTTAGGGGGGTCATTAGATCCAACTACTGCATGCAACAAGCATAAAATATAATCTCCTATACTGTGGATCTTGAATTTAAGTATTTTATAATCAGCACCAATCACTTCGCGATAACCAATTAACAATATATTTGTTGATATATATGTTTATTTATAAATGTATCGCGTTTAATTTACTAATTTTAGTTAGCCCTGATTACATTTCTCAAACTTCAAATCTAAATAGGCAAAAATACATCTAGTTAAAGGTCCTTACACTTTAATTTTTTATTTTGATAAATTCTTTTATAAATTTTTCATCTTAAATGGTCCTTACTATATCATTTTTCAAAGCAAGTATTAAATCTGTTAATAAACTTCACCATTAAATATACTCGGTTAAAAAATTCTAAATCTTGTTTTATGTCAATATGGTAATGAAAATGTCTCATCTATAATATTGTGGATACCTCCCCCTTATAAGCTCTTTTAAAGAGGGTTGAATGGCTCATTTCTAATATGATATCAACGTGGATCCAAATCGATGATGAATTTCTTTACAAATCTCTGTCTTGTTTGCCTCACATGTGAAAATCTAATATACATTCTAGCCTGCATGTGTAGGAGTGTGTTAAAAAGTTCTTAAATCTTGTTACATGCCAAGTTGATAATCATCATTAAAAAGATTTAACTTTAAAGAATAGTGAAAAAAACAATCATAATGTCAATTATAGTATCTAAATATTAGATTTTGTGCGTCACAAAAAGGAAAAAAATCTTCATGAAAGTTGTCATGTTTTATTAATACTTTACTACAGCAGAGTATTGAATTAAAATGTTACATTTATTTGATAAGGAAATACATCAACAAGCCAGAGAATTGAACAAAAAAATATACACAAACAAAATTACGTCAACAAAGTTAAATGCAAGTAGAGGTAGAGTAAATCTTAAAGAATATATAGTGGAGTATCCATTTTCAAATTAGCATTTGGGAAGATCAGCAGGTGGCGGAGGCAAGGTTGTATCCGGTGTGGGCCCATTTTCAATTATAAAAGCATTCGATAGACCCCACGGCACGTGCGCATCTATATGGCAATGTACGAACCATACACCTGAAAATATCAAATTTGTTACCACTGTTGAATATACATGTACATAAACAAATTAATTAGTTATGAATATAAAAATATTCACCTGGATTATTAGCTCGGAACCTAATGACCACCCACCCAAAGGCGGGAACCACAACAGTATTCCGCTCTTGTGGATTGACCAAATTGAAATTGGCAGAATCAGTTTGGGTATTGTAGTTCCCAAACCCTTGCCCCACCACGTAGAAATTGAGGCCGTGCAAATGCATTGGATGATCATCCGACGACAGCACCACCGTGTTCTGAAACACCATCTCCACCGTCGCGTTGTACTTGAACACCTTCACCCTCGTCCCCCTCGCCGTGGCCATCACCGCCGGATTCTGCTGATTGGCCGGGTTCGTGTAGTCGTACGTCACCGGCGGGTTGTCGGGGAAATCGGCAGTGTAGATCCCGCTCACGTTGTTCACGTAGGCTTCCATGATCGACAACCTCTCTGGGAGCTCGAACGATACGTTGTTCATAGATGCCGCTAGCATCTGGCTCCCGGGCCCGCTGCAGGCCCCGGTTGGAGTGTCGCAACGGCCCGAGACAAGGCCTAAACCCACCGTCACAAACATGCGCTCGTCTATGTCTAACGGGACCGGGGTCCAGTGCGGGCTGCTGGTCAAACCGGTCAAGTTGCTTAAAAACGCGTGCGCGGTGTCGCTGTCTCTGGCGTCGGGCATTACCGGCATGAAGGGAGGCGACAATGGGGATGCTCCGATGTATGATATGATCGCGGTGGCGGAGGTGTTCACGAATGGAGCTTGAGGGGGGACGACATGGGAACTTACTGCCATGTAGTAGCGGAGGGGGGCTTGGTCCGCTGTCATCAGTGCGTCTACGGTTTGGCCCGGGGCTATGACCAAGACG
Organism: Salvia hispanica; assembly: GCF_029641045.1. Lineage (NCBI taxonomy): Eukaryota > Viridiplantae > Streptophyta > Magnoliopsida > Lamiales > Lamiaceae > Salvia > Salvia hispanica. The sequence continues at coordinate 25,264,184 of NC_142692.1, forward strand.
TCAGAGTCGTAGGGGTCGGTGTAGGATGCATCCACGGCTACTACTGTGAATTTGTGGTTGGCGATCTTGAAGAATACTGGAGTGTTGAGTGCAGCGTTGATTACCCGGAGAAGATAGGTCTTTCCTCGTACCAACCTGAATCTAACCGTACCTGTATTTATTTTTAAAATATAGATTTATTAAATTTTTGTTGGCGATTGAAACTAAAAATAAAAATTTAAGTATCTATCAATTGGTTTTAAGATGGAATCCTTGAATTTGTATCAATTATTTTTAGCATAGAGTTAACTAGTAAAACGAGAATACTAATGTGGACTAACGGTTAGAGGAGCATGGGTAAAGATCTCCAGGCTGGCCATTAATAGTTAATGCATCAGACATATTAGGAGGTCTCCCCATTGAGACAGCTTCCTCCTCAACGTCCATGATATTGGCATTCCACCACTCGCCTACACCATCCACACCCAATACTCAGTTTCAATTAATATTAGTAAACTATAATACTTGTATGAAAATGCAATGATATTACTGACCTACGACGATTGGGATTTCACGGAATGGGGCTGGGAATGGGTACGTGCGACCACGTGCGGGTCGGATGATTAAGGCTCCATGAACTGTGGTTCGGAGGGCTTTGAAGTGAGCGTGCCACAAAAGAGTTCCTTCTTGGCGGGTCACGTTGAATCTATAGGTAAAGCTTTGACCGGGTCGAATCGGGCACTGAGTAATGTATTCGGGGCCATCAGCCCATGCACTCATTAATTGGAACACTCCGTGCCTACACCATTTGATTTGATCAAACATTATTTAGTTGAAAGTGCAATAACGCAAACAATGTTATGTTATGTTATGTAAACAAATGACATACCAGTGAATAGTGACATTATATGGTGATACGTTATTGACACGAACAACAAGTGTATCACCATCTCGAGCCACAATAATTGGTCCAGGAAGAGTACCGCTATTCACCGCTGTAATGACTTGATCTCTGCATAACCGATGCATTCTAAAATTTGCCACCTGCAATCCAACATGTTCGATTTCTTTACAAACTATAGGAGTATATTAAAACCTCGATGCATGTATGATATATATGAATAATTGTAATTAAAATAGGAAGACATAGAATCAATAAAATAATATTATAAGATTACTTTTAAATAATATCGCATGATCAGAGCAGAGGCAAAAGATGAGGAGCAAGCCAAAAGAGCCAAGGCCCATGCTAGAAGCATCAAGGAACGACGCATTGCTACGTAGTTAAGATATGGAGGAATTAATGAAAGATATAAAAATCTGAAATATGGAGCTTAGGAGGTTGATGAGATGGATTGGTGAAGAAACTGAGGCATATGTGTCTCTATTTATACCAAAACAAATTGATCAAGTCAACTACTTAATTATTTAAACAGTATGGATATGTATTTTTACAATCTAGTGGTAAGAATGTGAATTAGATTTTTCCATAGATAATGTTGTGCGTTGAAAAATATATAGGGGTGGGAATTAGGCAGGTTCGGTTCCGACCAAACTGATTAGTCGGTTAACCGACTCCCATTTTTTCTGAAATCCAGAACCGAAACCGAACCCTTTGTCGGTTCAGTTCCTCAAGGAACCAATCGGTTCGGTCTTCGGTTCCAACGAAGGAACAGAACTCAAGTGCAACATAATACATTAAGTAATAAGTGTGAAACCAAAGGACAAAAACCATGATTCCATTCCATCATCAAAAATCAAAATTCCAACAAAGTTTACTTTTCTAAAACAATGATAATAAAACTAAAATAAATATATAAAAATTAAATATTTAGAAAATAACGGATATTCGGTTCTAACCTTTCGGTTCTCGGTTAGAACCGGAACTGAGATTAGTTTAAACTTAATAACCGGAACCGAACCTTAACTTTATTTTTTCAGTTCTCGGTTAACCAAAAATCGAAAAAATAAAGTTCGATTCTCGGTTAACCAAAAACCGAGAACCGTTTGCCCAGGGCTAAAAATATACTCCCTCCGTCCGCCACTAGGAGTTCCGATCACTTTTGCGCACCCGTTTTGTAAAAATGATAAGAAATAGTTAAAGTGGAGAAATAGTTAAGTAAGAGATAGAATAATGTTGACAAGAGTCTTCTTATCATTATTCTCTCTCCTACTTTACCATTTCTCCACTTTAACTATTTATTATCATTTTTACACAACATGTGCGCAAAAGTGGTCGGGACTCCTAATGGCGGACGAAGGGAGTATATATTTTCGTAGTAATGAGGTTTGAGACGGCGAATCTAGTACAAAATGAATTGAATACTACTCCCTCCGTCCCAAATAATTCGACCCAGTATTACATTTCGGGCCGTCCCACATAATTTGTCCCATTTCACTTTTACCATTTTAGGTAGTGGACCTCATATTCCACTTAACTCATTCGTACTCACATTTTATTATAAAACTAATACTTTAAAAGTAGGACCCACATTCCACCAACTTTTTCAACTCACTTTCCATTAGATTTCTTAAAATCTATGCCGGGTTAAAGTGTCCCAAATTATCTGGGATGGAGGGAGTAGTAAGTATTAATTCTCTTGCTCAAGGATTTCATTCAGAACCCGTGTTCTTTTGACTAGGTCTTTTTTTTTTCTTTGTGCATAAATGCAATCACTTCAATATATGTGTTGTGTTTGTTTAAAAAATGAAGTTGTTCATAAACCAAACAAATATTATATACCGATTTGTACGTGTATTAAACTCCATTTTTTTTTGTTTTGGGTTATTTTACTATTTTGGTCTAATATAACTTTATGATTTTAGTCCAAAATATTATGCTAGATAACTTTTGTTATAAATAGATTATTTTTCATTCTAAAGTTACGGATGTTATTAAATTTCATGCTTAACACAGTTTTGATACAATTAAAAACAGAAACACTACTATTAGTTAAACATATAAAATGTTTTGGACCAAAATTATTAAATCATAATGTTCTGAAACAAAATTACAAAATTGTCATATATTCAAAACTAAAAATATACTTTAGCCAGTTATAAGTCAATGATTGTGTAAGATACCATTAGATAGTTATATTGAACGAAATACGCGATTATATTCAATCAAACATGATATATATTGATACCATAATAAAATATCGGCAAAAACATATGCATCATATTGATCTTATCCCGTTTATTATTTAGCAAATTAAGGGACCTTATGTAATTGGTAGTCTGGTAGTATTTGATTGTCTATGTAATAGTATTTTTATTTATTTTTTTATTTTTTTGAAATTAACTCCTATATAAAGGAGAAAATTACAAATAAACTCCCAAGAAATGAGGAAATTACAACTGATTTTAAGAGGGCTCGAACTCGGCACCTCATACATTGATATCTAAGCTCCTTGCTACTAGGACAAAGGCTCTGGACATGTAATAGTTATACGCATTCCAACTCATTTTCCTTGGTAATATTAAATAGGTCTATTTTTGTTACTGGGGTCAAGTTGTGATTCTGCTATCATGTCAAAATCTTCGAACTATTATTCCATTAATTCTAGTATGAATACTATACTTACTATACTCGGAACTTATATTATTTAATTTTGACAAATACGCTGATACACATATACCAGATACAGAGACGTCACTACAACAGAAAAATACACCGAAATTCGCGTAAATATTGCATGTGACGCTCACTAAACAAATTTTGAAAAAATGCTTTACATAGCTTGGAATTTCAGATCAAAGGAATATGAAGCTCTTTTATGACGATAATGGAATGTTTGAAATAATAAATATACAGATTCTGTTAGATATGGGAAAATTTCAACTCAACTTTTTCGAGCTAGCTTCAATATTAACATCAGAAGTGGAAATAATCGATACTTACAATAATTAAATAATTACATCCTACCGTGAGTGGAGTTTCTATAAATTCATAGATCGTATAAATGAAAATAATCAAGACATTTAATGATTATATCTTTACAAATATAAAAAGGGCAATTTAGTAAGAAAATAATAGTAAATTAATAAGAAAACCTGTTTAAATAAAACTGGTTTAAAATTTAAGGGTATTTGGTGAATACAATTGTTGTAAATTTATCTTTACTCTTTATTTAATTAATTTTTTCAAGGTTAACATCAGAAGTGGAAATAATCAATACTTACAATAATTACATCCTACCATGTTTCACCATTATATAAGTGGTGGAAAATTTAAATGATGGTAATTAATATAAGTATTTTGTGATATGAAATCCACTCATCTAGATTCTAGAATATGTTTGGTAATTGGAAGAATGAAGGATGTCCACCAACACCAACTATCCTTTATTTCAGAGTTAAAATTCAAATCGTCATCGAACGAGTCATTTAACCTTTGATTCTGGAAATTTAATTCTTAGACATTCTTTTTTTTTTTTTTGTGGTTTAATTTGACCTTAATTTTTTAATGATATAGATATTCAATGAAAACTATCCTTGGTCACAGTAGTTCCTTGAGAAAGTTATTCCTATGGGCTGAATTTTTGCGTTTGACGATGTTCATGCTACTGCTTTTCTTTTATATTGTTTCTTTCTCATTCCGGATTTTTGGGGATAATTTTGTTACTCTCTCTATTCCATAATAGATGATACACTTGGATAATAATACGAGAATTTGGGAGATTTTGTTTTATATGTTAAGTAGAGAAAGAAAATAGTTATACTAATGTGAGAGGAAACTTTTTCCAAAAAATAGAATATGACATTTTTTGTGAGACAAACTAAAAATGAAAGTGCGCGCGACATCTATTACGGGACCAAGGGAATACTATATTGTTAATACTATAGTATTCCCTCAGTCTCGTGTTACTCGCCTTTTCTAATTCGTCTCATCCCAAACTACCTATACTATTTATAATTTAAGTAAAAATTAGAATATTTAGTTAATACCAGTATATAAGAGTTAATTAAAATTTTCATTATTAAATATCTTTCATTACACTTAAAATATTAATTTAATTATATTAAAAAAATAATTCTAAATTAACGATAAAAACGAAAAGTGCAAGTGTGCAAGTACCATATATAGGAGGTAGGGATTATTGTATTATAGCCAGACTATTCCTGTAAAAACTGTCTAGAAATTTAAATTGCGATTCTAGTTTAACTTGAAGACAAATATTTTCCATCGGAATGATTCTTACTATTTTTGGCCAAAAGCCAGTATCTTTTTTCATGGTAATAGTCATTATTAATATCCAGCTATTTACATTAGTATTTTTTTTGGGAGGACTCGATCAATTACTTATCATATTGCACATAATCATTATTATCCAAAATAAATTTATAGTATATTTTTGATTATGTGCTTCAATATTTGGACTTAAAACTCTCATATCTTTTAGATAATGGAGTAGTATTTGTTGGCAATTAAATAAAAAATAAAAAAATAACTATTCTAAATTGATGTAAGAAGATAATTGAAACAGCTATTGGATCTTATAATTTTTTTTCTATCACCAATTGATTTTAGGGATTGATATATTTATAGATTTCTATGTTCTATCGGTACTTAATTTAAAATTTTCACCAGAATATCAAGTATTACACATTGCATTTGTAATCATTCATATATCTTGTTTGCTTATTATAAATGAGAAACAGAAAATTATTCATTTATAGAGTATAATACAGTATGTATTTTGTGTGCCTGATAGTAGTAAGTAAGTACACATATAAATGAAAAACAGAAAATTTAACAGAATATAAGCATCCATACCAAATCTCATAGATATGAATAGAGTCGAGAGGGCATGGGCATTCGAGTAGCATTCAACAATATATAATTGCGCTAACTAACTTATGAAAGGATAAATTCTTTAAATACTATAAATACTCCGTACTACATAACTGAAAAGTATATTCAACGTGTAATTACTTATTACTAATGTGAGGCGGCCAAATAATTTATTAACCAAAAAAAATATTGCTCAGATATGTTCTATCCTAAGTTTTAAAGATTGTAAACATTTAATAATGTCGTTTTCTTTTCTTATTCTACCGAATGTGTTTAGGGGTCAATCGGATCAACCCAGTACGTATTTGTCCCAATCCTAGTCGGGTTGCAAATTAATTGTATTGTATTATTGAGTTATATATATTCTAACTCTATTCTTAATGATTGGATTTTAGGCTAGTCTAACAGGCTAATTGGATTGCTGCAAATAAAATAAACATGTGATCAATTTAATACTTCCTACGTCCCACTTTAGGAGTCCCGGTCACTTTTGCACACCCGTTTTGTAAAAAGCATAATAAATAGTTAAAGTGGAGAAATGGTAAAGTAAGAGAGAGAATAATGTAGATAAGTCTTATCTACATTATTCTCTCTCTTACTTTACCATTTCTCCACTTTAACTAATTTATTATGATTTTTACAAAATGGGTGTGTAAAAGTGACTGGGACTCCTAAAATGGGACGGAGGGAGTACATAATTTGAAAATTAGTCATATTTATACGATGTAAAATT